>NW_008824650.1:2435429-2438259 GCF_000699105.1 Pygoscelis adeliae
TCTACTAAAAAAAAAGTGAACACCTGTGCACGTTTCGAGCCCATCAAGTTTTCTACAGTGACACTTAAGAGCTGCCTTTAATTAGAGCTGTCTTTACCAGAAGCTATTTCCCTTACAAACATGTACACTTGCACCCAATAATGTGTTCTTTCCCTCTTACAGGGGCAAATTATACAGACCAGGCTTGACTGAACTGCAGAAGGAGTAGAATCCAGAGTATACATTACTTTCCCATATTAAATTAGATCAAGCAACAAGGTCCAAATTTAAATTATACAAGGCAGGAGGCTGCTAAAAGAAATGCTACTCCATCTCATAGATACTTTAAATACCAGGAGCAGCGTTGTTTCATCATTGATGCAATGAT
The DNA here is from genome assembly GCF_000699105.1 of Pygoscelis adeliae. Taxonomy (NCBI): domain Eukaryota; kingdom Metazoa; phylum Chordata; class Aves; order Sphenisciformes; family Spheniscidae; genus Pygoscelis; species Pygoscelis adeliae. The sequence goes on from NW_008824650.1 coordinate 2,435,797, forward strand.
CAGTTTATTGGTAAGTTATTTACAGTTTTTATATTTGCATAGATGTTCTCGTTGGGGTTTCCCAGTTTTTCGCCTTGCCTGTGTGCTACTAGAATGGTGCTCTATTTTGTAAAAATCTGTATACGATCCATGTTGTACAGTCTCTAGATTGAATTGCTACTTTATCACAAAGTTATAATGCCCTAGAAGAGTATAAAAGAGAGTAAAAACACTACGTAAATATGATATGATAGTTGGAACATACAATGGGCTGGGAACAGGCTTTTTCTCATCCTTGTTAATAAAAACCTGTGATGAAACCAAGCCTAAGTCTGGATTTCCTTGCTTGTTCTCACACAATTTCCTACTACAGTTTCTGTCACTTTAAAACCTGGGTTGAAAGGTTGTTCTCAATTTTTCCATCCCTGACACCAAAATATTTCATTATGAAGGTCTCTAAAATGTAAAATGTAAGACTTTCCATTTGATGGAAAGCCATTTTCAAAGGTTAAACAGCAATCTAGCTTCTTTTTCAAAGCAGGCAGACACCTCTAAGTAGGAAAAGTCACTTTAATACTCAGAAAATGTAATCTTTTTAGATTATTAGACTCCCTTTAAAGTTCTCTGCCTTTTCCATGAGAGGTTTTTTTTTTTTCCTAAAAGTGAGTTGAAGGTATGCAACAACAGTGTTGAACACGGCAAGAATTAACCTTCAGGCATGCCCCAGATTAACTGTGAGAACAGCTCTTAACACAAGAAGGATTTTAAGATGGTCTATGCTGGTTCCTCATTCAGATTTTCCCACTCTGTCCCTTTTCTTCTACCTTCAGAAACTGCCACAAGTGACACCTTCCAAACAAGCCAGTCAAACTGTTAAGTAACTTAAGAAGTTTCCTGGCTTCTCAGACCAAATCTTATGATGGGTAGACGTGGAAAGACTAACTGCAGAGCTGTCAGACCACAGCAGAGAACCTTGTGCCGGAGCTGCTTGCGTCAGTCCGAAATGCTCTTCATTTACAGTCCGAGAAAAGAGAATGAAAGAGAAATGAGACTGCCCAATTTCTGATTCACACTGCAGATCTTACAGAAGTACCACATTCTCTGCAAGGAGTCAGTTTGTAAAAAAGGTAAAGTTCTTCCACCTTACAAACCTGAATTCTGTACTGAGATGGATACTTGCAACTAGAAAAAGCACAATCAGCTTCTTGTCATTGCTCTACCAGCACTGGCCCTTCTCATGCGAGGATTCACACTGGGCCAGCTTCTGTTCTCATGTCTGAACCATATGTGTCTGCTACTAAAAAAAGGTGTCTACTGACATCGTTTATAACAGTTATGTGTCCAGTAGGAACCAGATATTGCCAGTTCTGTACAGGCAAGCCATCAGTGGTTAAAAGCTTAAGGAACTTTCAAGTCCTAGTGTTAAGCTTTACCAAGACTTTTGTTTCAGAACAACTCTCAAGCAATTCAGACCGCAAAAACAATACAGACAGGCTTCCAACAGACAGTTTTAGGCATTTGCCACATTGTGCAAAGAGACAAGTAATATTTTAAAGATGGTTTTCACATCCATGTGTGTTCATTTAGGAAGCTTTATGAAAAAAATAATTGCTTGTTTGAAGAAAAATATAAATGAAATCTAAAGCAAAAAGTGATGTTGACAGAGAAAATTACCATATGCTCTGATGTTCTCTCCCATCAGCTAGGAAACCACCTTCCTATTACCACAACAACATACTTTCCCAATCTAGCAATTCTTTAGCATTTCATCACAGAAATTATAGAGCCTATATTAGTGGGATATGCAGGCTATTACTAGCACAAAGGTGCTTATCTAAATCATCATTAAGCCAAACACATTGACAGACTGGGAACAAACATCAATGCATAGCTCAAAAGTGAAATTATTGGACAGATTTAATACAGAATAGTGTAAGCTCTTTAAGACTTTTGTCTTTAACAAAAACTGCTGTTGTACAAGCATTCTCTAAAAGTGTGCTTTCTTGACCTAGTAAAACAGATATATCTAATTCGTGATTAAATGCGAGAATTTAAACTGAAATAGGTAATAGTAACCAAAACTATTTCTAAGTAAAATAAACAAGTCAGATATTTGACAGGTTAGGCATCTGCTTCTAAAACTGCACACCCAGATACACTCCAGAATGCTCAAGAAGTGCTTCTGATCATCCATACGTTACACACAGCTTCACATCACGTAGGAGGAACCTTACTTGATTGGAGCAGTGGCTCCCTCTGGTCCTTCCAGTTCTGACAAAGGAACAAGATCCCACTTAAAGTGCAGGCCCCAGTTAAACCCTCCACGCACAACCGGGGAAGAACTGTAGGTAAGCGTGTCAGCACTGATTATGTCAATCACAGGGCACACCACAGTCCTGCGATCTTCTCTGATGGGAGTCAGCAGAGGTTGTAACCACATCTCGTTCACCTCACAGTGACTGTCCAGGAATACCAGCACTTTCC
>NW_008824650.1:2438291-2443443 GCF_000699105.1 Pygoscelis adeliae
CGTTCCCTACAGAGGCCAAAGCACACAAAACACAAAGATCCACGGTAACATGAAACACACAAACACATTCGCAATTATATCGGCGCAGAGTATCAGCAGTATCCTCACCACCCTGCGTAAGAGAGGGGAAACACCACCTGCACTCGGCAACGCTGACAAACCAGAGACTCCACAGGGACTAGTTCTGTCACAAAGGCAGAAGGTAGATCCTGGCTATTCACATTTAGCTATGAATTGCTCAAGTGAGCCCTTATTTACATTTCTTTGACAGGGTTTTATAGTCATCATGTGTTCTACCCAGATTCAGCAGAGCTACTGTACTTTAAATGAAGCATCATCAGACCAGCACTCTAAGAGTCAGGCGGTGCATTTGTCCTAATGCAGAGCACCTCCCATGCCTGAGTTAGACTACAGAGATAGCCGAAGATGACAGATAATTGGGCTGGATGAATTATCCCCATGACAAAGCTGGTTTTGTCCACTGACTGTAATCGCCTTGGGCTCCCTTCACGTAACGCTTCAGCATCCATCCAGTTACTGTTGCAGCTAAGATCTGTGGACTTTAAACCAAGCCATTCTGATTACTTAATCTACATTCATCCATGACACAGGCCACAGCATTTCAATTCCTGAATATAAAGTAACATAGGGCATCTCCCCATTGCATTACCTCTAGAGCGATTGTGGATTCATACCAGTTTAAAAGGAGAGTGAATGCCCTAAATGGGCATAGCCATATCCACCAGTATTAGACCAAGCAACACTTCAGTCCCATCAGTTTACATGGGAATTATCTGCCATGGTCAGAGAGGACAGTTTGATCCATGAGAGACCTTCAGGCTCAGTTGGTCTAAAATGTCATCTGAATTTTTATGACACAACACAAAATTTATGTAACGCTAGAATAACATGGAAGAGATGGGAAAGAGCTTTAAAGAAAACAACTTAGAAACATACAAATATACTGAGTCACCCATTAAAAACAGACAATATTTGACTGAGGAGGAAAAAAGCAGACTCCAGCAGTTCAGAAAAGCAATAAAATGACTGAAAATTGCACTAACTCAAATGAATTCTAGCACAGCTTGGAAAGTGCAAGCACAATTTTCTCTCTGGATTATGCCATTACAATGCTAATGAGTAAACAGCAATTAAGAGACTTTATCTGCCACTCAAAATTATTTGAGAAAGTAGCACGTACTTTCTCAGACGCCAAAGAATTTATCCAGGAAGCATATTATGGTAAAAGGCGCACAGTGTACATAAGGCACCAAACATAGTTTATCCCAATTAACACTCACTGCAACAACAGAAAAGCTTGTATGAAAGCATTACAATTAGATGGGTGAATTAGAAACCAGATTAGAGTGTACCTTAATAAGGAAGCAAATTGCCATTTTAGAGCAACAGTTTTCACATGAAACACGCAGAAAATATTCTGCAAACACAATATCCAGCACAGAGGAAGATGTTCCTGACACAACATTCTTTCAGGGCAGGAATAGGGAAAATTCTACACTGCCTCACTAAATTTTGTCAAATACTGGTTTTGTTTTACTATTTCACTGACACACTCTAAATAATGAACTCATTTTATTGAAAGCAAACTTACATAGGAAGAAAAAAAAATAGAAATCAATGGTTCAGACAAAGCTTAACAAACAACCTTAGTTCCAAATTTGCCAAGTCACTGTTTGGGTGACTTGAAAAAAGATCTCTCCCCTCTTACACAGCAAGATTTTTCTAAAGTTAATTACAAACTATAAAAACAATGAATTTATTACATCTACTCTATATTTACACATAAGCAAGTACCAGGTCCTCCTTGATTCCTTCTCATTAAGTAACAGAAAAATCTCAGGTAAGAACTAATTCAGTAAAGCTATGAGGAAATACTGGAGAAAGCTTTATACAGATCATGGTCAACAGCATGATGTAACCATTTAAATACACACGTAATGTTAGTTAAGGTCTCCATCATCATCATACAGGTATCACTGAAGACACTTTGTGTAGCTGTTGCAACATAGGTTAATATAACAGCTAAAGATCAATGCAATTAACTCATTTCAAAGTCACTGATATTCCGAAACAATTGCAAAAATGTCTTTCACCTAAGATAGCATTATCCCAAATCTTTCTTCCCCTGTGCTGTGTAGCTTAGAACATGGCATGACATTCAGAGCCCCCAGAGTGCGCTAAAGCAATCACGGGTCAGTCAACATCTGAAAGAGCTGCACTACAGAAAAAGAAGTCACCCAGTTAACGTACAGTCAAAGTATGCAAGGAAAAGAGAAACAAGAAAGTATACCTGTGGCATGAGAGGCTCCAATCATTCTTCCTCGAATCAAGCCTTCCCGCTTCTCATTTCTTACCAGTTTTGTGGGTTTTGGAAGCTGAGCTTTAACATACTCACCCAAGTCTTTCTTCAAGTCAGCTGAGAAAAGGAAAACACAAGTTCAACAACAGGATGGAAATTGTGAAAGCTTTGTTTGAAGTCCCAGGATATTCAACTCAAAAAGGGCCAAAAACTCTATCAAAAAGCTACCCCAATACAGCATAGCTTCAAACCAAGAGTATCAAAAGGACAGTCAGTCATCCCACATCCTACACCTGCCCTCCAACTCCCGTGGCCCTTTTTTGTCATTTTACGCTCACATTTTCCTGTTAATTGCTTCACTTTTTCGTGCTGCATTGTGGAAACGCACATGGACAAAGCAGGTACATACCCTGCATTGAAAAGGGTGATGGACCATATGACTGGGCCTTCCACAGTGCGCATTCCCACTGATAAGTACTTCCTTATAGTTTCCCAACTTTTTATGCGCTGCCTCTGTCTCAGGTTTTATACTTAGCCTTTGTTTCCTGAATACAGGAATGGATTTTTATCTTTTTGTTCTGTTTGCAAAGCCTTTAGTACAATATGACTCAAGTTAACTGGAACTACTACACTGTATGCTAAAAGGAATTACTGCTGCTAAAATAATAAAACAAAAGGCACTGTACAAAGAAACAGTATTTCCAAATTCTTCTCATGGTGACTGTCATTTGCAGCAGAAGTAATGAAAGCCCTTTCACACAGGCAAGTGATTTAAATTACTGTGTTCCGTACACAAACCGAACACTGACACCTTTAAAAAGAAGCATGAAGACACCTTTCATTATCTGTACCTGCTTAGCTGATACAATAGCAGATACAAAGAATTACAACTCACTCACAGATGGTTGCTTTTCTAAAATCCAAAAAGATCAAAGACACTGCTGGCAAGCATGTGCTTTTGAAGGAGAGCAAAGTTCACTGAAGTCTATAGGCACTACTTTAACTTAACTAGCATCAATGGCAATTTTAAGAGTAACAATAATTTTTTCACCCAAGGACAGTGGTTTCCAACATTGAAGTAGGACCGCTGAAGAGAAGATGGACACATGAAGACTGAAGTAATGGAAAAACATAAGTTAATAAGCTTATGGAGAAATAAAGAGGAATATAAAATGAGGAAGAAAAACAAAAAGCCAGCTGAGACTTCATAAAGAACCTTGGTATAGAGAGGCAGACAGACTTTCAACAGAGGATATGCTGGAATAAATATTATTATTCTGATGAATGTCAGTTCAAACATTAAAGTTGCTGTTAACAAGATTAAATGCCAAAAGAACGTATGTGGAAGCCAGAGCTGTAGCCTTCAGGAAGTACAAGAGTTTTCAGGCAGGAAGACTGAAAAAGAGATTCCCAGAAGGAACTCCAAATGTTAAGATCTCAGCCTTTGCACTGCAAGGCGGCATCATGGGTCAAGAATGAGAAGGTACCACAGAAAAAATACGGTGCTAGAGAATATTCTAGTACAAAGAAAAGTCTCTGGAGAGACGCAGACAGGATTCATTTGGGTCACAGGAATTCTCTCCCCTGGTCTTGAATGTGACATCATATGCCAGAGACAATAGGAAAGATTTTTTTGGAGAACATCTCCTAGAAAGTTGATGAAATAAAGTCATCTCTAGGATGTTATCCAAATGAGATACCCAAATAAGCAGGACAGAAGGATTTGCAAATCTAAAATAAACTAGTGCTTGAATCATTCTTCACCTGATGTATCACAGCAAGGGAAAGACAGTGTACAACTGCAGAAAACAAAGGGCTAGCACAAAGCAGAAAAGGTCAGTTATCAAACTGAGTACTTAGGGCAGATAAGGCTGCATGAAAGGACATACAATGCAAGAGGAAGTAGTTTTGCGTGTGCAATGGCATGTGCAAACTTCTGAAAACAGCAGAAGAAAAAAAAGAAAGAGAGCATGTCCATACTGGTAGCTAAACCAGGCCCACAATGCAGGCTCGAGCAGCAGAATGTAAGAGCCAGTAGTACCTAATGGCAACTATTAGTTACTCTGTACTCTCAGAGTACAGTTTTGACCCAGACAAACTAGCATTCTGCTGGGACCTGTGCCAGCTACTGCCTGGGACTGAACATATCATGGACCATTCTCAACAGGCACTTTAGTCTCAGACACCTTTCGGGGTTTTCGTTGTTGATGGGTTTTTGTGTGTCAGCTTCACGCCCACTGGGAAGACTGATTTCTTCTAACATAACCCAAAAAATTGCATCAATACAGTCTGCCTGAGAATTTTGCTCCAAGGAGAGAATTGCTCCCTTTTAGCCAACAGACAGTCTCCCAAAATTACTTTAGCCATTATCTTGCTCCATGTCTATGTAACGAAGGCTCCTCCAAACAAGAGAAATTTAGGATGAGAGTGAGGGGCGTTATTATTTCAAAGTACTGAGTTGCAGACAATTCGCTCCTTTTCTGTTCTTCAATCTCTCTCTCCTTCTGCGTAGAAAAATGCCTCCAGTAACAGCCTTCAACATATCCTGTAGACTGTTCCATAACAGGTAAAGCCTAAATCAGGGAGAAAGAGGTTGTACTAGAAAAAAAAATCCTGCCTTGCAGCAAAGGGAAAAGAAAAATATAACAGTGGGCTCAGCTGAGCCATGGAAATGCCTGTTTAGCTAGTAAGACTGTTGATGATTGAGCGTAAGAAGCTTTTTGAGGCAAAACTAGATGCAAAGACCCAAGCTTTGCACAACAGCACTGATGTGCAGCAGAGCTCCTATATTTAAAGCTGAAGAAATAGGCAGAATTTCATCTAAGATACCAT
>NW_008824650.1:2443460-2448232 GCF_000699105.1 Pygoscelis adeliae
GAAAATGAATTTTAAAAAAATCAAAGAGGCATAGAGATTAAGCAATTTGCCCAAGCTCACATGAGGTCCACGGCACAGCCAAAGTCTTTGTTCATTTCCTCAGTCACTAAACCAGCTTTGCTTTTCTTCAGCTGTAAAATTCCATCCGTTAAAATTAAGCAGCAGTGCAAACATCAGTAGTACCATTGTCATCGAGAGCAGTAATTCTCTGTATAAACAGCATCTCATCCCATCTTCAGCTTCAGAACACGTTCATTTGAAGTCAGAAAGGCAAAAGTAGCTACTTGAATGTTTTGAACCTAATTCAGCCTTCGAATTAGCAACAGACCAGAAGAGTGATGGTATTACTGCCTAAACACAGGCATTACTCAACCGAACGCATTACCATATTGAAAAGACTGAGTTTTGAACTAAGCTTAGCTCTGAATATGAAAGTTATGAAACTTTAAAACAACAAGTTGCATGAGAGACTTTGTAGCAAAGAATGCATATTGCTTCCAAAACACAAAACAAGCTTTTAAATATTACACATTCTTATCAGCAAGGGAGACAGCGTGTTTGATCTTTGTTCTCTCCTGTACCTTAACGTTTGATCTGACCTCAGAGAAATAAACTAGCTGCGTAACAAGAGAACTTCATTCTACATTATACATATCTAATCAGTCTCTGAGAGCAAGTGAGACCTTATCCCAGAAACCAAACGATGAGACCAGGGGAGCTAATTATATGTACTAAAAAACTATCATCTAAAAATCATTTTAAAAATGCAAAAAGTTGTGGACTTGTACAGAGGCAAGCAGGGAACTTGCACAGTCCTGCTTGCAAGTACTGCTACACTAACACATTCCTCAACAGGCATTATGCTTTTGAAGTGCCAAAACGCTTGAATTGCGTGTGTCTGTCTTTGCCTTGTCCGTCATTTGAAAGAAAAATGCCGAAGCATCAATCTTTCAACAACAGTAAAGCAATTCTGCAAGTTTTACCTCTCTAGGGCCCCTCCCAGACTGAGGGAGTAAAGGCTGCTCTGCCAAGAGCCAGGGACAGCTGCTCCTAGGGTGGCCACAAGAGGCTGTGCGAGAGCCACACAGAGCCCTCCCAGCAAAGGCTGAGCTCCGATCCCGGCACACCACCGGTCTGAAATGCTGAGCAAGTACAAAAAACCTGACGCACTGTTTCCATAGTGCCACATCAACTTGCAGGACCGCAGCTGAGACTCTGTGCATTCAATTCCTTTCAGATGCGTTCACAGTTAGTATTGGCTCACAAAGTTTATGGAAAGATCAGTGTAATCTGCTCTGAGCACCGGAGCAGCCTGAGCAAGGTACTGTTAAAAACAGCTAAACTATAAACAACTGCTTAATCACCCCCTCCGCAAATATACATTCCTCATTACTAGCTTCAAAACCTGTTTTTGAATGTTCAAGTCTGTACGATACAAAGCTCATCAGTAAAATGGCACCGGTGTCAAAGTGGATGCCATCTTGGGCTTCTGATCATCATGCATCTGTACCTGCTGGCACTTTTTGGAGATGGACTGCAGTACAAATTGGTTTTGTATCACGGCTTCCACATTTTTATTTTGACCAGTCAATAAAGCACAGGAAGAGACAGGAAGGTCAAGAAGTGTAAGCACCGACCAAAATATTACTGAAAGGTTCTCTCACCCAATTCACTGTTGTCATCCACCAAAATAATTTCATGAAGAAGGTGTGCAGGAGTGCGATCCAGGACACTATGTACTGTGCGAAGCAGGGCAGAAAGTGCTTCATTGTAGAAACAAATAATAACACTGGCAGGTGGCAGATCAGAAGGGTAGGACTTCTCTTTACATCTGCAAACAGAAATATAGTAGTTACCGCTTTACTTTCAGTGGGATTTCCATAGAGCTAGGTCACTAGTGAAACTTCATAAATAACATATAAACATTAAATGTGTAGGACGAACCCCTAACTTGAACATAAAGTGCCCAGGCGTATAGTAGGGCTCAGCATAGTAAGTTACTCTCCACATAATACAGACTTACAATTAACATTGCTACTTGTTAGAAAACAGAGTATATGATGGATTGGGGTGGGAGTGAGAATCACAGATCCTCAAGACAAACAAGAGAAAACACTAAGGGCTTGTTTCAGCTGTCAAAACACTGTCTACTACCCTCAGGTAGCTCAGACATGTACAGGAATGGCAAATATGACGAGGCCTACAAAAACCCCACAACTTTATTGGCCAGCTGCTGGAGACTAGGTTGGATATCCCAGAATACCTCCAATGGTGCTAAATACCTATTTAGACAACCAAGGTTGGGATTCAGCCTGCAGATTAAGACACTTAAGTCTAGTCACTGCTGTCAGTGGAGTATAGATAGTGTTCAGCTCACCCTAAGGCTGACAAGTGCATTTTGTCAGCTGAAGAGCTCTGCATGCTCCATTAATTGCATTGACTAGATCTCTGCTAATTATAATAAAAGCAGAGACAACTGACTAATATGCAGCTATCTAAGTTTAAGCATCTTAATCTGCAAGCAGAAGATCATTCGTTTTTTCTCCTTACTTTCAAATTTTGCCCATGCTTCTAATAGGGCACAGTATCACAGATTAATGCCATTTGAAGATGCCAGGCATGAGGGAATCCAATAAAAATAAGAAACTATAAATGAAAACTCAGAAGTATACAAGAAAAGTCTTCACTGACTTGGAATGAACTTAGCTCTTGGGAGAGACATTTCAGCAAGTACGATTCATTACATTTACCCACACCAGAGAAACCACTAGAAAAACAGACACAGGTTTACTTATTTTTCAATTCAATGTTGGGCTTTTTCGTTGTTGTTACAGTGGTGGGTTTTTTCCCCCCACATGCATCAGACAGATTATAGAAAAAAAATCTGCTTTTTAATAGGAAGTATTCAGAGCAGTGCAATCCAGATACCAAGCAAGGACTTTAACTGAGAAACAGAGAGCCTTTGTCATCTTATCCTCCATAGGCTTCGAACAAATATGAAATAGTACATAAGGTGAAAATCTCTCATTAACTTGGGCATTGGAACATTTAATGTCCATCTTTCAAAGGTACCAAACAATTATAGCATCTCTTCTGGTAGTTACAGTACTGAGTATCTCAAAATGAAGATTCAAAAAATAAAAATATTGTAGCATGCTTTAAGTACTGAGTACATAGGTAGCAAGATGAAAGAGACATAGGACATGCAATCTTAGTATTGCTGGAAAGAAAGTTTGATTCCTAGGTCTTTTCCACGTTGACTTTTAAAGTATTATTTTTGGAACCTTGTTTCTATCAGAACAGCTGTCTGCCAATCCTACTACTCACAAAATTTAAATTAATATGATAAAAGTTTGAATAAGTGTATATCCAATTTGGTTCTTCATTAAGCATTCTTAAAAGTGAATTAAGAATCAGGAAAAAACTTTGCTTTCAGGGAGTAGCAGTCTTTCCTTTTTCATGGATCCTGGTTGCTGTGGGGCTTTACCTATCACATACCTTTTCCAGTTGGTAAAAAACTACATCTCCAGAAACAGTATTCACTCAGAAGAGACCAAAGAATAAAAATCCTAACCTCAACATGTCTAAATAGCTGAAAATCTGCCTTCAGCAACACAGGAGGCTGAAAGAGTATTTAAGAGAAATGTAATACCAAAAATGTTAAATACTACATCAGGTATAATGTGAGTAACAAGTCCTTGAGCACATGAAATTATACCATGTTCTCTCCAAAAATCAGTACATACTTTGCATCTCTTGTATCAGGCACCTCCCTGTGGTATCCCAGCCGATTACTGATAAGCATATTGAAAGCATGCTTCTGATAACCCAAGTCTCTCACTTCCTGATCTTCTTCATTAAAAATCATTCCTGCAAAAAAAACCGATGCCAAGATCAGTTAACAGGCTCAAAAATATCCTTTGGAAACAATCAAGGATTGAAACGTATGCTTTAACCTCCCCTAAAACCCATTATGTTCTTCAAAAATCCCCCTGGTTTTGCCAAGTGTATTTTTGTGCAACTATTTTTGTTACCCCTCACAAATAGGTAGTACTTATGAGTAGCCCTTGCAGCTATAATAAAATGAAATAATTCTCCAAAGACTGATGGCTCCATTGTGTTTATTGCCTTACCAGACACACTCCCTTCACTTAAATGGCCTCTAATTCTTAGCACCACCTAAAAACCAACATCAAACAAGCAAGAGAGGACAGACATTGGCACACAATGCATCAGCACCCATCCATACAGATGAAAGGTCCGTAATGGGATTTTTGAGAGAGAAAATACATTTACAATGGTAGAAAAACCCTCACAATAGCAGCTCCAATTTCATGCAGTTTTCTCAAGTCTGCAGTAACATAAAAATAGCTATGAAAAAAACTGTAAACTTCTTGTTTATATCACCTGGGACTTTAACAGCAATTAAAATAGCAACAGAACTAGCTGTTTCTCTATTGATTATTTTAGCAGAAGCATCAACTGTTGCTGAGCATTGGCAGTGGCAGCAACTGCTGATATAAGTAAGTACACTGCTAGAGGCCAAGGTTTAAATCCTCAATGCCGTCCTGTTTGCCTTGACTCAGTGCCATGGGCTTCTCTCTCACTGAGCCATATACTCACCAGTGTAAACAGAAACAAAATATTATGGTGTTTCACTCAACTCTTCTACAGAAAAAAAGGAGGGAGAGGAGGGAAGTGGTAGTCACCACCTGTGTCTGCTAGCCACTTCTGCAACAATTCAGGTAGCAGAGCAATGACTTTTTATTGAC
>NW_008824650.1:2448282-2467979 GCF_000699105.1 Pygoscelis adeliae
ACAGAATGAGATGCATTATCCAGCTATTATCAAGCTACAGAGGCAATTTCACTGAAATTTCAGTAGAAGTGAGCAAGGATCATGTAATTTATCTCCTTCCACCTTGCTCATCAAAAATCTGCAGAAAATAATTAACAAGGGGGTTCCTCATTCATGTGCTACCATACATCCAGGATGATATGCTTCATAGAAGCATAGGCTAATTTAGGTTGGAAGGGACATCTGATCTAATCCCCTGCTCAAAGCAGGTCCAACTAGATCAGGTTGCTCAGAACTTGTCTGGTCAAGTTTTGAAAGCCTCTAGTATCTCCAAGCACAGAGATTCTACAACCTCTTCATGTCCCTGTTCAAGCATTTGACCACCATCACACTGAAAATGTGGGGGTTTTTTTCCTAGTAGAGGAAAATAACCCATCTAATAGAAATCTCCTCCTTTAATTTCTTATCACAATCCCATGCACCTCCGGAAAGAGCCTGGCTCCATCTTCCCTACAGCCTCCCATTAAGTTGCTGTTGACAGCAGTAAAATCTCACCCCTTAGCCTTCTCTCTAAGGCAGAATAAACCCAATCCTCTCAGCCTCTCTTCATACCTCCTGTTCTCCAGTTTTCAATAGCTATGCAAAAGCCAGCTGAGCTCAAGCCTGGAGAAAATGAGATGGGTTATAAAACAGAACAGAAGAAAAGGTCATTTTAAAAGGAAGAAAACCTCAAAACTTTTTTAATAAAAAGTGGCTGGCCTTCAGAGCACAGCTGTGTCACCACCAGTTGCGTTTCAGCAACAAAGTCTACCTATAGGCGTAAGATGACCTTCTAGAGGGAATTCTATGCATCCGCATTCCCACCATTTACATTTCCCACCCTGTTCGCTTTTAGTCTTGAGTACAGCAATGGCAATGCAGCTGCACTATCAAACACCTCAAGAGCAGATGCCTTAACATTTGTGCAGGACCCGGTGGGAAGTGCTGGGTAGTGATATCTGGAAAAGACGTGCGATACACCCACACAGTGTGCCCTGTGGTGACTGACACTATTGTGCTCATGGATGAGTGCTCCCCCTGTGGATGAGTTGCATCACGGGGACAGGAATGAGATCTGTTCACAGTGGCAGTGCCACTCTTCCCAGCGGTCTAAAATGGTAAGTCAGTCCTCCTCCTTTGAACCACATGCATTTCCAAAGTAAGGTTTCCAGCTTGTCAGTTCAGACACCCAGCTCAATCATTCTTGATTACTCAGCGTCACAGTAATGCTGTGCCACTGGGTCAACTTAAAACATTTTCTTTATACAAAGCACGAGCTTAAGAACCACACACCAAATGTTGCATTCTACAATCCATCCATAACCAATCACTAACTACTTTTTTCTGATCTTCTGAATATGGACAAGAAGGAACGCTAATATTTTTAAAACATTCTCATGAAGAACAATAACCAAAAATGCATGCAAAAGGCCTGAAAGATTTCAGTCTAAACAGCAGATAAAAGCCTTGGAAAATAAGGGCTTTGCAATCGAAACATCAGTTTAGGCTTTACTTCAGCAGTGTTATGTGGCTCTCCCAGATTAAAAAAAAAAAAAGAAAAGATGGATTGTCCTACCAGATGACAGTTTGGTTTTGGCTATCATACGCCAAACTTTTCTTTTTTTTTGCTTTGTGTGTTTATCACTGCCCTACTCTAGATGGACAGGAAGCCCCTTCCTGCAGCACCTGATCTAATTCTAACAGAGCCAGCCGTCTCCTGATGATTCATGTAGAATTTATCCTGGCACTATAATTCCCCTTGGCTTTCACCAACCAAACCAGTCACTTGGTTTGAAGATCAAGGGGCTTCTCAGTTAAAAAGGTCCAATTTCTTTCCTGGCCAGTACTGAATAGCTGGAAAGAAACAGCCACCTCTGGACTGGCCTTCACCTCACTTGGCTCTCGTGCTTTTTGCAGTGAAATGATAAACATTTGTAATGCCACAGGGCAACATGAACTGGCATTTTTCCTACATATTCACATAGGTCTAATGACCAAACTTCAGTTTCTGAGTTGGTCAAGTTCTATAAACTCTTGAAGCTGGTGATCCAGCTTTCATCCAAAGTAACGACAGAGGTCTTCAATCAGATATGAGTATTAAACTCCTGGCTATGAAGGGTACTGTGCCGTAATTCCCAAAGCAGCAGACACTGATGCCACAACACTCAACATCTGCCTCCAGGCTTAGAGCAAGTTTGGAGGCCAGTATGCAACATGCCTCAGTTTGCATATCTGAACACAACAGCGAACACTAAGCTGCAAGCAGTTAAATATACAAAGCATTTTAGTTTGGAAGGCAAGTTTGGAAGACAAACCCAAATCATCTCATTGATGAAATATGCTCCAATGAAACACACAGACCTTTGTTGGTGCAAAGTAAGCAGGATTTGGCCCTAACCACTGTCATCCCAATAAATCTTTCATTGTAATTTATCCCACACACATTTTCTGTAGATGATTTCATACTCCAAGCATATTCTCCAAATCAATGGGTCCTCTTCATTCTGTATTGTTACCAAGCTATTTTTAATTACTGCATATGAGTAGAGTTTCTCTGTGGCTAATAAAAGTTCATGCATTTGAGCCCAGTCAACATAGGAGTAAGATATGAAACACGCATACAATGAACCTTCCAAAAGCAAGAAATACATCAAGGGTAGACACCTTGCTATAATCCAGACCTCCTCATTAGCACTTACACAGCACAGCTATAAATGCTAGGAATAGTATATTTTGGATTAAACACAATAGAATAAATTTCAAGTAATTCCTAATGAAAAGAGCCACTAGTACCACCTGCATTTTAACAAAGACTACTTCATTACACAATTTTCCCTGCGATCCTTCAAAAAACAAACCAACCATCCAACCTTAATATCTCATTTCTTCTACTGTTTTAATAACTGTCACCAGTGCTGAAAACCACTTACCCATTTCAGGAGAGAATTCTACCTCCCCCTTAACTGGGTCCTGGACATGATTTCCAAGAGGATTTCCTATCTTACTCTCTTTCTGTTGCAATTCAGGTATATGAACAGGACCCCGTGTAAAACGGGGGTAGAATTTTTTTGGAAATGGCCTCTGAGGTTCCAGCCCCTTGACGGGCACATTCTTGAAGGATTGATTCTCTTCACTGAAGTTGAAATAAACAAACAGCAGAAGTGTCCAGGTCACGGATGTGAAAAGGCACCCATAGCAGAAATAGCGAAGTGTGACACTTCCCATTGTAGACTTAGCATCGTTGAGGACCCATTCTCAATTACCTAAAAGAGAGTGAAAACACACATTTTGAGAGTGCTGCCTGTTACCTCATCAGGTCTATACATTAGGAAATGCATTCTATAGGTTGCTCTTCCATTAAATGATTTTTGGAACTTAAACTTTAAGCACAGACCTTAAGAATGAAATCCCTTTTCACTCTCCCATTCAAAAAATAAACACGACCAGTTTGCACATTCTGTGTAGATACTACTGCTTTAAAACATGAAGCAAACAATCACCAAGAGTCCCATGACACATCACAATTAAAGGTTAAAATGATTAATTTTTCCTCATAATAGTTATATAATTATCTCTCTCCCACATACAAGAACAGTACGTTCTTGTATGCCTGCATTCATTTAAACATATCACTATTTAACTAAATACGTTAAGACACAGGGAATTGATTCTTCACACAATTACAGAATGGTTGAGGTTGGAAGGGACCTCTAAAGATCACCTTGTCCAACCCCCTTGCTCAAGCAGGGCTACCTTGAGCCAGTTGCCCAAGAGTATGTCCAGTTCCTATCCTAAAGCATGGAATGAGAAAACATAGACTCAAAAAGCTACATAGTTCAGTCCTTCTTGCCCCAAATTTAAGAACAGCCGTCATGTGCATCCCAGAAATCATGGGGTGCAATTTAACAACACATAGCACCAAGATAGTCACATTTACAGATGCTCTTCCGGAAAAGAAACAGATGTGGGACAGGGAAAGAGCAAAAAGCTCCAAGGTAATTTACTGGGTTCCTGCAGACCTCTGTAGACTCCAGAAAAGCTTCCATACTCCCTGGAGGAGATGCCCACCTAGAGCTAGAATGAAGCAACCCAGCCCAGAGTTTTACTTTAGGCACCCATCCACTAACACAATTTCCCCAAGGTATATTGAAAATTACTATTGTAAGCAAATCCCTGAAGTGAAGCATATGAAGCTGGTGATAACATTTTATGTATGGCCCAGGAGAATCAGGTAAACTTTCTGGAGTTTCTCAAATCTAAAAAAAGGCTCCAAAAAAACCCCCCAAAAACTATACAGCTCGGTTCCCAAAACTGAGAAAAACACTAACTCAAAGAATTAGATTTCTCTCATCATTATCTAACCACAGCAAATTCTTTGCATAGTAACAAAAAGTCAGGAAACCATTTCATCACCTTTTAATCATCAAAACATTTGTTTTAAGAAAATAAAGTATTGGATAGGAGTCAAGGGTTTATGCTGATGCATTTTTCAGACCTCAAAAAGTCGGAAACTACCAGAAGTCCTCAGGTCAGCCTGGCAAAGAATAAACCACAACAACATTTATGAGTACAAACAGATTATTCCTTTCTCAATATGGAAAACTACTAAACAGAAGTAGAAGGCGTTCACGATCCCAAAGAAACCTATAAAGATCCCACTTATTTTGGCAGTGCAATTCTGAGTCCTAAGTGACTTGCATCCAAAAAGAATACACGTCAAAATTCAAGCTCACATTTCCCAAACTGCAGCAGGTCATTGTCTCCCTTCCAAAAATAAAATATCCACAAAGTAAAATAATGCAAAAAACCCAAACCTCCTCAAAAATAATTTACCCATTATTCTTACCATGTCAAACTCCCTCAGTTCTGCAAGGCAACAATCTATGCAGCAGTTAAGCCCAAGGAGCTTAAAAAGGTCTTAAATGGGGTTTAAATCTCATACTGACCCTGTGCATACAGATGAATTGTATGCTCTGTGAAACAGGCTCTTTCTCTAATACTGTCACAGAGAAATCTTAGCACTTAACTGTAGGGCCATGAAATTAGTCAGGCAACAAATGCTCTGGGGGCAGAAATGATTAAAAAAACCCCCTCATTCTAGCTAGGAGAACGGGTTTACTGGTTGGAAACGTACAGAACACCGATCCCCAGTACCTTATTCCCTGTGTGAACAGTGGTCAATGATCATAGCAAGGCAAATCTAGGCTCAGAAAAAGCATGCAAGGCTGCAAAGGAGCAAGACTAGATAAGTAGTTATATCCTCTAATTATAATAATTCTTCTTGCCAGACAGTCTGCAGACAATTAATACTTATCCATAAAAGAAGATCTGGGTGCTTGCCAGGTTTTTTTTGCGCAGCCAGGAGGAGGTCATCTGCTGTAAGACTTGTCCAAGCCTAATGCTCCTCAAAACCTGCTAGAGTTGTTTTTCCATTCACTATGGTAACACAGACACACAATCCTAACATCACGGCACATGCACTTACATTGTGGAACAGAACTGTTCTAATAAGATTAAAATTACTATAACAGAGAAGGAACCTTTTCATTTCAGAGCTGTTTAAGGAAACATCTACACTGCAGCTTGCACAGGAAAACCAAAGATAACCCTTGCTATCTCAGGTAATGGTAGGAAGACAGGCACGCAGAGCAGAATTCATCATGGACTAAGTATTTCCCCAGCTTCTTGCATCTCTTCTACAGCTCAGAGCTCCACCTTGCTGCTGTGGCACTTCTAGCCACACGGAAGTTAGTTTGCTGTGGCCGACACCAGGCATACTCAGATTAAAGAGGAAGAGAGAAATTAGTAATCACCAGAGTGAAAAGATTGCTGTACATCCCTTCCATCTCCAGAAAGCCCTTTGACCAGGCTGAAAGCATGCACTTGGTTACTCTTACAAAGGCAACAAATGCAAACCTGAGCGTGGTATTATTTCCACGCGCTCCTTGCTAGAGCAGAACTGTTTCACCTTCTTTCCCCCTCCTTAACTGTTTTGCAGTTTTGTAGAAGGATACAAAGGTTGAAATACTGCATTTAAATCAAATGACAGAACCTCCACAATGCAGAAAACTAGGCCCTTTCAGTGGTCTGCTATTCAACCAAGACATTTGGTAATGCATTTGGCAGGAAAATACAGACTCACTATTTATTTTCTTTAAGTACCAAATGTTTTGTTAGACACTTACTTTTGAAGGCAGAATGGAAAAAATTTAAACCCTGCCTATGAAAAGCACATTGAGGCTTATTAGTTTATTCACCAACACATATGCATTTACACAACCACTGTCCTATGGATTTCAACCACTTCTACCATTTAAGCAGCCACAGAAGTCACAATCTGCGTCAGAGCTGCACACTCCAGTTTTAGGCAGTTTTAGGTTGACCATGACTTCTCACAGATGTGTTTTAGCAAAGAGGCCACAGTAGGTTTTCAAGTCCTAAGCAATGCCAGTCCTGCTTGGGACCTGCCCTGAGGAACCAGAAGAACCTTTCCAGCCCTATACTTTTATGCATACGAAGTACAATCTCATCAATACGTCTCCGCCTCTCCTCAATATACCAAAAAACAAGTATAACCCTTCACTCATTTCAGCATGCAATGAAAAAATAACCACTTTGATACACACCAGAGGGAGGGAGGAGAGATTACTTCAGCTGGTCACAAGGACCCAGGAGGAAACAGTTCAGAGGCAGCCACTTGGCCCTCAATTCTTACCTCATCCATCTCTCTATCCACGACTTTCTTCTGCAAGCCATCTAGATACAGTGAATAAAAGCCTTACCCTGTCCAGACTTCTTTGCTCTCCAGTTCTGTGAAGTCTTCAAGGAAACACGCTTTGCCAATTTACCCAACAACTGTCTCTGACTGCCTATGCATGGTCACAATACCCTGATGATCATCTTAAACATCCATCCCCTCCCAGCTGGTTTCTCCAAGTAGGATTTTGAAACTTAAGCAAAGCCAAACCATTCTTTTTTTTTTTTTCTTTTTTCCTCCCCCCCTCTTTTTTTAATGGAGATAAGCTGATTGTGAATACAGGAGATGCAAAGGATATGCCTTTCAAATCCAAAGTATTAGTATCTTTCTCAGCCCTGATACATGCTGCAGGAGAAAAACAGTTTATATATAACTCAACAGCCCTAAAGCTCTGCTAACGCAAGCAGAGCTAGCAGGTTTGAACAGTTAGATAGAAACAACTTAAATCAAAAAAGCAGAATTGCATTATCCATGTAATAATGCCAATGGGCTCATAAGAATAATTTTCACCTATGCAATAAATACAGTAACACTGAGTCCAGTCACCACTAAATTGCTATTTGGACACTATAGTTAAAACTCATTTCTGTTTATTTATTCAAAGGCAAACAAAAATACTAATTGCCATTAAAAAAAAAAATCTATGATTTAAACATATCAAGAAGAATTGTTTCATAATATAGTTCCTCACATTGGTAATTTAGACCAGGCTTCAAGGGTCTGTGGTGTTTCTCCCCTTCATTTCTGAAAAGCAACACAGCTGCCAAAAGTAAGTTTCCAAAATACCTCAAACAATTCTCTTTCCCAAAAACACATGTAGTGAAGAACATCCAGAATGAGCAGAAGACACTTCCTCTCCCTCGGCAGGAGAGGAGCTTTCACAGCAAATAATAAATGATAACACCTTGAAGTTTTTTTACAAGCATTCATTCACATCAACATCCTAGTGATACATGGGGTTTACAGCTGTTTGCATTGGTACACTTAGGAATCCAGAGATACTTCAACATGACAAACATAAATCATTTGAGGTGGCAGCATCTCCTACTTGAGGAAATTACAATCCATTTTGGAGGCAACTGGGGTGACCAAGAAAGGAAAAAAATTCATCTTAGAAGCTGCCCCCACCAGCATCAGCTCAGAAGAGATCAAGAGTGAAAGGCACAGTATTCTGAGAATTGCTAACCAAATATTCTGCCTTTCTGTCTCTCTCTTGTTGCTCTGTTTTGATTGTCATATATTTATTCCCTGATAGTTTTCGGACTTTGGCAAAGCCTTGGAACTGAGTTTGCAGACCTGAATGCCAGAAACGCCAAGAGTAAAATATTCCTCTCTAATTTCCATGAATTCCAGCACAGAAGTCTCAGTTCCTTGCACAAGTAGTAAATCATTGATTTTTTTTTTTGAAGAGAACTATAAAAGTTAAATATTAGTAACTTCATAAAAGTCTCTGAAAGTCAATCAATTGCAAAGCTGGAAAAAACCTCCAGGAGCCTACCTGCCAGTCTTGAGCTTCAGTAATTACTGTGCTATACTGCTTTCCATGTCGCACCAGCTTCTTGTAGCATCCTTACAACACCAGCATGACATTCATTTCATACATCAAACCCAAGCCAATTTACATTCATTTAATAATTGGCCCAACAATGATACAACTCTGTTCCCCCAGACAGCCTGGGAGAGTTAGTAATTAGTAACCTGTGCAGCTCTAACACTGGCCCGACATGTTAGTCTTCAATATTTTTAATGAAAAAAAAAAAGCCAACCACATTTCACAATATTTTGGCTTAAAGAGCAAATGTAGCTACAGGCTCTATGACCAGACACTACTTAAACACTGACATCTGCTTGGATTAACCTCAACAGTTTAGTAAACACACCGTATGACTAGATATTTCATGACTGTGCCAAAACTCATGTTTGTCAGGGGTCAAACAGAGGATCAGATTAAGCTCAAGATTTTTGAAACAGGAGTAAGAATTATTTGAGAAAACCTTAAAGTCTACTTGTAGTTTTTCCAAGAACAGCTTTTCTTCTTAAAAAAAAAAAAAGAAAATGAAGACAGAGATACAACTCATACTACCCAGATTTCCTGCAAGACTGCCTGTGTATTTTGGACCTCTATTAAGAGAAGGAACAGATGTGTATAATCTTCATTTTTAAAGAGCATTCTAGTAAAAAAAAAAATTAAACTAATTTTATCTTTCTACAGAGTATTAGGATAATTTGCTGCATGACCTTCTACAGCAGCTTTTAATTTTTATTTTGTTATTTATTTTGGGGGAAAAAACCCAAGAGAAAGTAATACTACTTACAAATGCAATTTTGCTCTTTTAATAGCCTTAACTCTTTATGTATTTCTTGACCTCCAAGATGTTATGGCTACCATCACTCCTCTTCCAAAACAAGCATCAGCGTGAACAGGTTCTCCTATTTTCTTGTTGAATTATTAGCAAACAGCATTACCAGTATGACGAACAGAGACCAAATCAGGAAGAAGTAGTACTCCAATAATACACTCATCACACTAACAGAGATGCCATTCACAGTAGCTTCTGCACTTTCATGAGAATTATTTTTTTCCAGGCATCCCTTACATTGCAACCAGTCTTAAAGGAGTCACAGTTAATAGACTAGCAAGATGAAAAAGGGACACCTTAGGTAGCTTTTGTTTCAGACTCCAACACACATCACGAGGAGCAACATCCATTGAACATACATTCAGAAGAAAAGCCAGAGATATTTCCAAATAAAAGCTTAGTGTTTCATGTGCTCCAGAATCTAAGCGCCAACCCAGTTTAACTCCTTATAAAAAAAAACCCTCCTATTGGATTGTTTCAGCACTAAATTGGTTCTGCCTGCCAGTTTGTTTTTAATTAAAAACAACCATTAATTTTTGACCTTACAGAAAGGATAGGTCATTGTACTTTAGGAATTAAGTGGCTATTTTTGTCACAATATAGGCAGGTAACTACTCACGTAAAGACAGATTGGGCCTACAGAAACCTACCTCATGACATTCAGCAAGGACAAACGCTAAGTCCTGCACCTGGGACAGACAAACTCCCTGGCCGCTGACACAGCCTGAGGAACAGCTCTGCGGAAAAGGGCCTGGCAGGTCTGGCTAAACACGAGCCAGCAGCATGCCCTTGCAGCAACGACAGCTGACAGCATAGGGGCTTATCAACAGAGGCACAGCCAGCTGACTGAGGGATGCAATTACACCATCCCACACAGCACTCCTAAGACCACAGGCAGAGTACTGTACCCAGTTTGGGATTTGCCAGTGTAAGACGGACATCAGTAAACTGGAGTGAGTTCAGTGGAAGGCCAGCAAGATGGTCACAGGCTGGAACACTTGCCCTGTGAGGAGAAGCTGAGGATGCCGGGCTTCTTCAGGCTGCAGAAGAGAGAGCTTGGGGGGGACAGACCTAATAGCAGCCTGCCACTACCTACAGGGATGTTAGCAAGAAAACAGAACCAAACTATTTAGTGAGGTGCAAGGTGGGAGAATAGAAGAGTTAAAAAAGACTAATACAACTCCAGTCGCAGCAACCCTCATTCACAGAAATATACTGTGGACCACAGGCTGTCCTCTTGCATAAGATCACTGTTCCCATTCATTTTAATGAGATGACACACTTAGATCTATTTTTAATTAGCCTCTGTAAGTCACTTCTAAATGCAACTTTAAAAGCTTTGAGAGCCAACCATTTAGTCATTTCAGCACAGCTATACAAATCCATGTCATACCACCTAAAACAAATCCTCTTGGAATTAATACAAATTTTGATCAACACTTTAAGATTATTTACCTATAAAATACCAGTAACATTCATTATACTTTATGGATAAAAGAAAGGCACATAGAGAGCCTAGTTGCATGAATTGTTGAAGACCTAAGAAACTATACTATGAGTATACTAAGTCTGAAAAGCATAAAGTGTTTTAGGAAAAATTTAAAAATTCATCTTCTTTATGTCTGTAGGTTCTCACCCCTCACTATTTTAGCACTGTCAAATGACTCACTCACATACTCATTTGTATTTCAGTTTTTGGTCTTTAACCAGAGATGTCTAAATATTGCATACTATCATTTTTAACCTGTGGACTATATATTGAAACGCCTCCTCTAGGAACATAACTTTGCTTATCAAGCTTTTTGGAATTTCTCAACTCCAGTAATAAAGCTTTACTCAGCAGGCTGCCATACCAGAGTGAATGCAAACAATTTTGCATTTCTATCATAAAAATGTGAAGTTCCTTCTTTACCCACCTCCATTTCAAATGCTCCCTTAAGAAATTTTCAAGTATCTTCTGCAGTAACATCTTTCACTTCTTTGTC
Source organism: Pygoscelis adeliae (assembly GCF_000699105.1). Classification (NCBI taxonomy): domain Eukaryota; kingdom Metazoa; phylum Chordata; class Aves; order Sphenisciformes; family Spheniscidae; genus Pygoscelis; species Pygoscelis adeliae. Next base: position 2,459,403 of record NW_008824650.1, read on the forward strand.
AACAACAAAACATACTAGATTTTTTTTTCCCTTACTGATAAAGGATACCTTTCTCCCCACATACTCTTCCTGTCCAAGGAGTGAGAGTATTTCACAAGAGCTCTCGTTTAAGGACACAATTTTAATGGAAAAAGCAGTTACAAGTTTTGGAAAGAAAAAGTTTCGTAAGAGTTGGGATCTCATGTTAACAAACAACAGAAAAGAACACCCATTTTAGTTACAACCAGTGGTACAACATTGCATCAAGAAAAGTAACATAATAGTCCAGTCTGATTAGAGAAAGCAAGTACACTTGGATTAGAAACATGAGCTTACTAAAATCCTAGTGCTCCATATTGAGTAAATAAGTGCTATACAGTAGACAGTTTCATGCTGCTGCAGTGTCCTCATTCCCCCCCAAAAAAGCTACTGGTTTCCCAAAGCACGATTATATGCACAGAATTTTCTTATCTATCCCCCTAACAAACGCTGCACCACAGGGCTGGTTGGCTGGATGTTACTTTAAGCCATCTGGCATATAAATACATGTCACACCATTCATGGAGTCCTAAAAATACCTTCTTCCTTTTCGTTGCTAATAAATACTTTCTTCCAATTGAAACACTGAGATTTTCATTAGCAAAACCAGATCTCAAGGAAGGCAGAACATTCATGTACTCTCTCCAAAGAAATATGCATGCATTTTGTAATACAGCCCTTCCTTCTTCATATATAGCTTAGAAAACAGCAAGATTAAAAAATCCACACTGACAACTTCTTTTTCAATGCATCCCTCTCACATTAAAGATCCATGTATCTAAATATTAGTTTAACAACCCTCCTGCACTATATACAAATGCAAAATGTAAGAGAGCTTACAAGGTCAACTACCCACAAGCAAGCTGCTTAGTACCTTTTCTAAACGTTTAAAATCTACTTAGCCATTCCTTGCATTTTATGTCTGCTAAGCTCACCAAAATAACAGGAAAAATACAGATGCATGCAAAATAATTAGACAAGACACACTTCTACATGAACAGCTGAACAGAAGAACGCTCACCTTTTTCCAGAAGAGTCGGCACTAAAGAAGCAGTGCAAGGTTACATAGTGAAAACACATTTACTGCAGTAGCAGTCAAATCCAGTTGGTGTCTTCATTCTCAGTGAACAATAAAATGCTGAGCCTGAAACTTAACACTTTGCTGCTGAGTACCACTTGCAAGTCCTAACTGGGAATGGGGTACCCAACACAAGCTTCTCTATGGCAACAGGCTAATTTGGATGGGTCTTAGGACACGAATGCTGCAAGGCTATTTCCCATTTGACTGCGTACACTGGCCCAAGAGCACTGATCTATTTTTCTATTTGTTTGGGGTTGTTTTTTTTTCCTCTCTCCCCCCCCAGCTGATGCATGATCCATATGGATTCATGCATTTGGAAGCATAAACAAGACTGGTCATTTTATTGCCACTCACTAGAGAAGCATAATCAATCAGTGTATTTCCAAGGCATTCTTCATCATAATATCAATGGATTAGACCACAGTAATGCTAGAGAAAACAATCATTAAGTTTGCATACTAATTTCAATTCTAAAAATTCCTTTACTCCTCATTTTCCAAATCACTAGTAATTTTATAAAATTTCCATATTTTGACTGAAATTTTCTAGGTATGCTTTCTGTTCATCTTAAAAAATTTTCATCAAAAGTGCTTTGGGCTTTTTTTAGTCTTCTACAAGCAAAGCAAAAACACATTTTCCAATTCTAAAAAAAAAATAAAAATTCAGCCTTCCATTTGTACAGCCCTCCTGCCAAAAAAGCTGGCAGCAAATTTGGCAACAAAACAGACCTCACTGAAGTACTTTTGAGTGGGACAGTGAAAACTGGGGTTGACCGGTCTCAATTTTAAACCTGTGACTACTGACCATGGACACTGCATTTTGCACAAGTTTTTTCTGCAAATCTCAGTTCTGCAGTTAACTCCAAGCAGACATCCACCACCCACTTGTGTGGAACTTGGTACTGAAATCAACAGTTGTATACAAAAAAACACTAAACACATTTGCAAACTCAGACTAGAAACTTCAAAAGACTATACCTGAACTTATATAAAATGCAAAACTGCTGCAATTAAGTTACTACTACTACAGAATTGGAAACTGTCTTAATGAGAATGGTTACGTCGCATCCCACAGCATCAGATTACAGAATTCATAGACCTCCAAGCTTACTCCCCACAAATCATACAAGGCTACATCATTTCTCTCTTTCTGCAGGGTTTTCCTTTCCGATATGCAGAAACTTAAACACACAAACATGGCATTGCTATTGTATTTTTATCCCAGACATGTTACATTCACTTACAGATGTCAGAAATTGCCACAGCAAGGTAACACTAGCCTGTGAGCTACTTGCTGTAGCACTGCAGTCTGCCCTTGCAACTCTTAGGTTAGCCTGGGATCAAACACCTTTACAGAGCTTGAGTAACTGGTATTAGTATACATAGACACTATTTGTTTAAAATAAAAGAGATGAAGTGTAGCACCAGAAATGTGAGTGCGGTTAAAACAAGTTACAGTTTAAATCCACAAACTGCCTGTGATAGGAAAATATTTAACTCATTCTAAACTACTGGGAGTTCTTAACTCCTGTTACGTTTCTCCACACTATTAATAGATGGCACTACCTTAGAGATTTCCTCAATACATCATGTCCTAACTGAGTTTTCCTGGGTTGATGGCCATTGTTAAAAAAAGTAGAACTGGAAGAAATACTAAAAGCAGGCACTGAATTGAATTCAACATCCATTTGCATTTCTCATGTTCAGAGACAAAAGTCACTTGGAGTTTTTCACTCCAAGCTTTAGCAGAGTCCAGAGTATCCATGCCATTTGGAACAGCAGAGGCATGGGACTTTCATTTTTCCCAGTGAGGAACTCTTCCTCAGAAAGACCAAAAAACCCTGCAATCTTCTGTTGAGAAAATGGATCCAAAAGCAAGAAGTTTAAATTTCTGTGCACAGGTTTCTCTCTACTCCTCCCATTTTCTCACTAATGTCTCAAGCCATTAATATAAGAGAGGAATCCTAAAGGTACACACCTACTACATGTTCTCACTTCAACTCACTGACTGAACCAGGACACCTGCATAGTTATCACATTGACCCATGGGGCATTCTGCTTGAACTATTTGCTCTGCCACAGATTTTCATGAGATCCTCAGCAACTCACTGTCTCAGCTGCCACCTATAAAAACTGAATGATGCGTAAGGCAAAAGCATCAAAGGTTCTGAGGCCGCAATAACCAGAGAGGTTACAAATATCGAGCAGAAGTCTGGGTGAGAGCAGCAATAACTCATTCCTTCTGCTCTCCCCAGCAATCCTATTTCTAAACTGTACTAGCAAACTCTTGTATAGGAAACATTCTCTCTTTTTCCCTTCCTCAGCACAATACAGTAATACTAACAAAGAGGTACTATTGCTGGTACAGCCATACCTACAGACGGAGTCAATGAAAACACTTTCACTCACACATCTAAACTAAGCTATCAATTTAATGTAAGCTTGCTTATCTTACCAAATATTGTATTTGACAATAGGGTATTTGACTTTTCCAAATATGTAAGTAAACAGACCTTCTATTAGCATGCTTCTGAAAAAAACATTTTTGTGGACATTAACTGTTGGATTAGAATGATGAAGTCACTAGCGTAAAGAGATTTTACACTGTAGGGAGAGCAAACTTCTGCAAGTCATGCCAAAAAATTAGTTTTGTCTTCCATTCCCTTCTACATGATCTTACAGACTCAATTCTCTCCTTCTCCAAAGAAATCCCTCTGAGGAAAGAGTTGTGGACCACTCCTTTTCCATCCTCTGTTGGTCACTTTTCTTCTACTTATCTAATGCCAATGTTTCTAATGGGAAAACATACTCAGGATTTTGCTGTTGAAATCAAGGATGTTGCAACAGAATGAACAGTAGATCAAAAATATATTTTCCCACTTCACTAGGAGCCATGCTTTCCAACACACTGCTAGCACGGGTTAGCGTGCAATCCAAAACTTAGTCTTCTCTTGCTTCACAGGTGACGAGTCTCAGCATCTGCTGACGCAAGAGGTAAGAGATTCATGTTAACCGATAAAATTAAGGTATTTCAGGAAACAGAAAACTTAAGAAAGCACTTCTAAGTTCATTTGTTAGTGCAAATCCACTAATATGAGAGGTACCAACAGAGACAGTGACATCATTTGTTATTGGTGTTACACTTCAGGAATTAGCAAAACAGTCAAAATACCTACAAGGACTGATTCAGAAGGGGTTGTGTATCAAAACAGAATGGTTTTGTGCTTCCTGGAAAAGGATCTCTGATTTAATTAAGGCCACCTCCAAGGTTTAAAGCATCTAATTTAATCCTTGTCTGCACAAGAAAATCTGTGTCATTTAGCCAAGCAACACTTGGATGGTTTTACATAAACTAAAAAGAAGACCTCTATGAACATGCTCCTAACATTCATTAAGTATTTGCTTAAATCAGTTTGGCACATAGCAATCATTTACTGAGGTAGCTTTTTTTAGCATGCCTCTGCAAGTTTATTAGCTTAACCTGTCAATTTAAAATTCAACTTCTGGTGCAGTGTCTCATAGTTGAAGTCTTAGGAATGACAAAAAGTTACTGCGGGTAAGCAGTTACCTCCCATCAGCCACTCCGCAACATTACTTCATGCACATACTCCTTCCCTCTTGCGCAGCAAGAGAAATGATTTTTGTCAAGGTAGCTTGCTCCATGGCAAGAGGGGTTAGAGCATGCACGCAGTGACTGTAGCACAACCGATAAGGTATAACTTGTCAGTCATGGCAAACCTTCAGCCTCAGAATTGCAGAACTTGCAATGCCACTACTGCCACAAGCGGGAAAACCACAACAGCTCACCTGCCCCAAACTGAACTTAGAGCCAGCAAAGACGTCAAAGTACCTACCTGTGAGCAGTATGGGGTAGTGGGGTCTGGACTTCTCCCTAGCCTGCACACCTATTTCTTGCTCATACTACAAAGCATAAAGCAGGCAGTACGAAGTCCTGAGGTGCCCTGCATTAGGGGTTTCTAACTAGTGTAAACAGTGTAAAAGTTGATTCACCCCTGAGCACTGCATTCCAGTTTCAAACATGCAAAGTATCTGGCTGCAAAAACCCTAGACTGCATAAGAAAGGCCTGAGATACAGCACGTCACTCTTACAGGCACTTCAATCCATACTCCGCATTTTAGTAACACCATCAGTTGTTTAACCTACAGACCTAGCACATTTTCACATCTCAGTGAAGGAGTTCAGAAGTTCATACAACAAAATATCTGAAACTTAGTATACTTGAAGTCAACTTTTGATTGAAACAGTATGATCAGCTTCCTAATTTTCCCCTTTCTTGTTGCAGTGTTTCTAGTTTTTACAGAGTTTTCAAATAAAGTATTTACACTAATTCTTACACAATGCTGACTCACATGAGAAACATGCTAGAGCACAGCTGAAGGATGTGGTGGATACTATTAACTCTTACACAAAATGAGCTGAACAAATGCATTTACTCATGCTGCTAAACACTGGTTTAACAGCCAAGGCCTTTGTACTGACAGTACTTTATACATTAACACAGTAGCTGCAACAGCAGATGCATTCATCTCCATAAGCCACCATATGTTTTGAAAAGAAACCTTAGAAAAGAATCAAGACAGTTTATCTACCTCCCACGCTCTAACAGGGATTGAAACAGATTTCACTTCTGTAATATTTTTTGAGAAAGAAAAAAAAATAATTTCTGCACACGAAATACATGAGCAACATACATGTTGCTCTTCAACAGCAATTAACAGAGTCATATGGCAGCACCTCTCCAAAATGAATGGTACCAAAGAGAATTACTTGATTTTAGGGATACCTGTAACTGTAGTATTGCCTAGCCAGCCAGACAGAACTGTTTAGAAAGTGGATAAACTGAACTGTCACAGAAAGGAATGATTGTATTTTTTCAAAATTTTACCTTTTCCCTTCAGCTGCAAGTCTCCCCTTACTTCTCTGCTTCAGTAATCAACACACAGATGCCACTGCCAAACTCAGCTTGCCAGCTGCTCAGACCACAACCTTTTTACAGTACCTTCCAAAGTAATGCAACTAAAGTAAGAACGATCCTCCCTCTGTTCTTTTCACCCCCACAATACCCTGTTCTTTCTTGCTGGAAGATCTGAAATCCCCATTTTTACTGTCTGCTCAGATACTTCTAATCTCATCGATTTGATCCACAGTCTGCCCTGCTCCACACAAATGCCCTATAACTACCATTAATTTTTTTTTTCTCTAGCATTTACTATCAGGAAGCATATCTTGTATAGACAAATTTTCAAAATACTAATAATTCATCTTTATTTCCCTTGCCATGCTGTTTCAGGGCCGCCTTCCTCCTAAAAAGCTTGAATCACACCTACTGTTATTTTACGTCGCTATGAAAATGACGAACAGATTCATCCAGTCTCATAAACTGCTGTCACACAGCAGCTTATCAGGAACTCTCTGTTTTACTCCTATGCATAATGGAGTATCGATTTGCATCCTCTGAGACAAAGTGATTAGATAGCAGAAGACAGGCAACAGGCCCTGAAATCTGCAGTCAGAATCTCTTAAACCAGAACACATGTCACATAGTCTGCTGGCTTCTTCATCTGAGGCTGAGAGATGAAGGCTCATTAGAGCTGCAGTGTTGTTTCTTTCCTTCCCTGCTGCAGAAAAGCTCCTAAAACTCTGCAGGAGCTTATCTTACCCAGAGATGAGGAAAATCTTACACAGAAGGCATGCAGTTCTTCAGAGACAGTTATACTGGGGGAGGCCAATTGCTTGTTAATCAAAAGCCTCTTATCTGGAGTCACCTGGACCTTTACGCTGTTCTAAAATGAGGTCTAGGAATCCTAGCCGGACTATTTCACATATGCAGAGGTTCTCTACAGGGTAGCAGGGCAGAAACATACTGTCAGGAAGAGGTTGGTACCATCCTTTCCTGGGCACAGCCTGCACTTGGATCAGCTTAAGCTAATCAGAGATGTCTGGGAGCAGTTTCCTATTGAGATGAGATCCATACGAAAGGAAAAAAAAAAAGCAGATGCTAGATCAGAAAGCATTCAAGAATATTTAATGTCACTTACAGACTACTCTTTCTAAGTAAGGACAGAAGGGATTTGATCTTACATTGTAACACATTTTCCAGGGAAAAAAAAAAGGCACATTGGCAGAGTGCTGATGATCCTACCCACCTGCATAATTACTGTACTGGCATTAAGAGATTTCACCATTCCTTAAAACAGAAAGCAATACTCCAAATACACAAACAGATAAAGTACAGATCGTTTACAGAGCAGCAACAAAGCCAGGTCATGAGTTTTTTTTTTTCCTTTTGAAGAGTAGGGGCTGCACTTTATTGTGTACCTAGATATAAAGTTCTGTAAGGTCTACTGCAGCCGCCCTGCAACTAATATTGAAAAGTCAGGATACAGTTTGGCAGAGATGCTGTACTAGACACCATTAGTGTTTTAATTAGTCTCAACGGCAGTTTTAAGGCTGACACCTATGAAGAAGCGAGGGAAGGTGAAGCAGCTATCTGGAAAGGCAGGTTCTGAACGCAGTGTTTGCTTCCAGTGCCACACTACAGCAGGGAGGAGTCCGACCTGCTCAGCCCCCTGCTATCAGCAGCACAGAGCTTTCGGTTACTTGCTCAGCCCGGTCTGTTTTCATGCAAACAAGGGACCAGAGAACCTTTCTTTTGCCTTCCAAGTAACTTGGAGACAGTTAATTTGCTATCAGCATTTTCTGTTGCAGCCTTGCTTATAAGCTTTAACAACACAAAAAAAAATACCACATGGCAATGGGAACTGACTAGAAGGGCTGGAGACCAGCCACGTAGAGTAACACACATTTACTAAGAGGAAAAGGGAGCCTCAATGTTGCAAAGTATATACTGAAAACCACAGGAACACAAAAGCAGAAACGGTTTAAAAACAAATTTCCCAGTCACAAAAATAAGAAAGCTTTAATACACCACGGGGTCAAACAGCCCTCCAAAAAGCAACGCCTGCCCTCGCCCTGCAAACGAATCAATGAAGAGAGCGGCGCCAGCGAAACTAACACGTACAGATCCCCGCAGTTTGGGCTGACAGTTGCAGAGTTTCAGTTTACCTGCGGGCGGGCTGCTGCTGCTGCTCCTTCACGCGCATTTAAAGACTAAAAAAAAATAATAATTACGTTGTCTTCCATCCTACGTAGCACAACCCACACCGGCCCCACGGCCTGTCCCCGGGGGAGTGCTGTTGGCCAGGTTAAACCAACAGCCCTCGCCACGCGGCTGGCTCACCCAGCGACCCAACCAAGCGCAGCCTCCCCATTATAAGCTCACACCCTTCATTTTAGCCAGAAAGGGGGAAGCCCTGAATCTGACCCCGGCCTCCGACCGCCCCGGGCAGGGGCGGCAGGAAACGGGAATCGCTGTCCCCCGGACAGGCTCCGCCGCGTCCCTCAGGGCAGGCGGCAAAACGGCCGGGGCGGCCCGATACCGCCGCCGACCCCGTCCC
>NW_008824650.1:2468535-2490043 GCF_000699105.1 Pygoscelis adeliae
CTATGGGGGGATGTGGCTGGAGCTCTGTGGATGTGCTGCCTTCAACCCCCCTCTCCCCTCGGAGTTGCTGTGTACCTGCCCATCCTGCCAGGCGCTAGCCCCTAGGCTTGCATGGAGTTCCCTTGGAGCTCTCTCTGAAGGCCAAAGCCCTTTCCAGTCCCTCAAGGAGGTGGGCTTTGGGCTTTATGGTCTTAAATGGACACTGGAAGTACTTGTCCAGGGGCTTTGAAGGGGAGAAAAGAGGTGTAGGTCAGGCTGATGGAGGATGTCTGGGCCAAATAGCAATATTTTCCTCACCATGTAGTTTGAGTAGCTGTCTTGAATGTGGGGGACTGGTTTCTTCAGTGGGAAGGGGGAGATAGCTGAAGGAAATCAACCACAACTACCCTAAAATAACCTGAGTTTGGCAGTTAACGTGCATCAGTAGCGACAAGACTTGACATCCTCACAGGTGGAGAGGCATGTTGAATCCCCAGATCTTTAATATCCAGAGCAAGTGATCTAACCACTGACTTACTAGACAAAAGGGTGGTGAGGTGGCTTCACCACTGCTCCATCTCCATGTGGGACCTGACTTGGCAGGTGTCCTTTCGGGAGGGGGAGTGAAACTGGGAGGCATATTGCGTTTGTAAACCCTGGTGAGGTTTAAGAACGAACCAAGAGTCAGATTTGCTCAGCACAGTCAGGACTGGGAGCTTTTCTGTGAATACCCAGGTACAGAACTTGAGCTGCTGAGTGACACTTTGAAGATGGCAGATTTTATTTTAGTAAAGTGGAAATTAAACAGGGTTGACATACCCGAGCCCATTCTTTGGTGGATATTGCCCCTGGTGTCCAGAGATTATGTCAAGGTGCTTTATAATAACACAAATAGAGCAGAATACAGAACTTGTCAAAAAGCTGTAGCTACAACATTAAAGTACAGAGGGCAAAAAGGCAATATATAATCAGAAGCTGCAGTGAGAGAAACAGGACTGACAGTCTATGGAGGGGTTAGTAGGTGGATGACAAGGAGGTAGCAGGGATCAAGATGAAAGTAGTGTGCGCGGTTAAATGAGATAGCCATGTAGTCAGCATCCCCATCAGCCAGCTTTTCATAATTCCCGTTTCATAATGGCTAATATGCAGCTTTGATCTCTCTCCCATAATAATTTAGCCTGAGGACTGGAGGTGTGTGTTAAGCTCTTTTAGGTAAAAGCAACCTCAGCACATATGCTGTCTGCTTTCTGCAGAACCATTATCCATGAAGTCCTTCTAATTTGGCCAGTTCTCCTTGTAATTCCAGGTATTTAATCTACCCAAATAGCTATTTTAGTTCTTATCGCAAAGAGTTTCCCTGGTGCTTGGATTATCATTTTATTAACAGAATTAATAAACTGCTACTTTTTAGTGTCATTTACTGTAAGGTCTTTGATACATGTGTTTCATTTCTCAAAATCCCTGATAATGATAATCTGCCCAGCCCAATTGCTTAATATACTCTATGATAACTCGTTACTGTCAAGTAATTGACCCACTTCCTACATGCTCACTCACAGCAGGGGACAAGAACTCATATCGAAGTGCTGGCAAGAAGTCGTAACCCAAAGTAATCCTCTGTCAATATGGGTTGTCAGAATTTGGGGTCCATATGTACTCAAATACTGAAATGTGATTTATTAAATGTTTCTGTTGTTGACATGTCTCGGACACAGAAGTGACACAAGAGAAAGGGACACTCTTGAGTTACAAAAGATATTCTTTAAGTCCTGTCTCATTTCTTAGATTGGCTCTTCTACTTTGTGAAAAAGGAGGCGAATATCCCCAAACCCAAACAGAATTAATGTATATTATTTTTCTAAATCCAAATCGTTCCAAACAAATTTCTCCAGCTAACGTGTAGAGCTTGTTGACCAGCTGTGATAGAGAAGACTGGAGGAAACTCCAACTGTTCTTTCAATAACTGGGAGAACTTGCATTTGTTTCAGTGGTTTCCTTTTATAATAGTTTGCCTATGGGCTGTCCATGACTGAGGTCAGAGTCTGCACATCCCCTAGTAGAGTTTCTATGTGATTATGGTTTTGAATGGAGTAAACAAGCCCTTGTAAGTGCTGGACAGTTTATTTGGAGTATTTGAGGAAGCAGGACATTCATCTGGTTGCTCTCGGATTTTTCCTTCCTGCTGTTACTTTTGCTGCATATCACTTAACATGGTTTTTTGCCAGCTTTCCAGAAGAAGGAAGGTTGAATGGCAACTCAGAATATGTATATGGGTTTATCTGATCTGCTCTCTCTTCTCAAATACTTTTGAAATCTTGGGCCATATTCATCACATTTGACAGTGGGCGGAGACCTCAAAGAGATTATATTCTAAATAGTTTTGCAAAAATAGATGTCTGAATAGAAGAGGGAGGCTGTTATGCACTACTGAGGAAAAGCCTGTAGAACAAGTTCATCCCACATACCCTTAAACTCATTAGGAGCACTCAGGAAAGAATCCATGGAGCTGTTGTGGTTAGTCTATTGAAAACATCAGTTCTGTGCTTTGTAATAGGTGAAAAGGCAAAAAGGATGTTAGGTACGTTAGGATAGGAATAAAGAATAAGACAGGATACTGTTGTAAAACCCAAAGTGCTTGTGCATCTTGAATGTTGTGCGGAATTCTCCCTACAGCACCAAGAAAGGTACAGAGAAAAGCAATGAGCTGATCAGAGGTGTGGAATTGCTTCCTTAAAGAAAAAAAAAGGCCTTTAAATACACTCGAATGGTTTAACTTGGAAAAGGACTATGGAGGAATGTGATAATGGCATAAAAATCTATTGTCATAGAGAAAGTGAATTCTGTGTTTCTTATAGCACAAGATTTAGGTGTCCTGAGTGAAATTTCCAGGCAGTAAATTTAAAAGAAATGAAAGTATGTTTTCTCTTGAGTTACAATTGTAAATTGCTGCAAGTGTATTGTAGAGACCAAAAGTGTAAATGCACTCATGAGTGGATTGGAAATGCAAATGGAAAAAATGTCCACTGAGGCCTCTTAAACATAATGCTAATGCAGCTGCCAGCTCAGGACATCTCCAAGTGAAGGGGTGGATTCAGCCAGCAGATTAAGACACCTAAATTTGGGTTTCAGTGTGTAGGTGTCTCCATGTGAACCAGATGTCTAAGCTCCCTTTATACTCAGTAGAGAACTAATGTGGGATTTAGTTACATAAATGCAGGCATCAAATGCCATTTTAGGCATTGTGGAGTTTTCTACCTGGCCTCCTGCTCCAAAAAGAAGCACGTCTCCTAAAAAGCCTGTTGTATCTGAAGTCTCACGTGGAAGTGTTTGATATCTCGGACCATCACAGTTGTCACTAAGCACCTTGTGATTAGCAAGCTGAACCCTGCTCATAGTTGATACAGCAAGCTATTCAGACCATCTTAAGTTGGATATATCTGTGTATTTTGAACAGCGGAATAGCTCTCAGCTTCGTTAGCTGTATTCAGTAGTTCTCTATTGACTCTAGGAGGAACTTATATTCAGATGAAGACATCTGCACGGGGACACCTCAGTCTAGGTGTCAGAATTTATAGGTTTTGCCAGGCTGTACCAGAGGGCATATTGCTTAGCTTTTTAATGTTATTTCCTTAAGTTTCCTTAGCTAGTCAGACCACTGAGCTGATTCAGCTGGGATTGATTTAGGGGAAGAATACAGGAGATTATGTATGAAAAACCTTCTTAAGATACTCAGATTTATTGATAATGAGGATTGTGTGAAGGTTTAGATTCACGGTGCATTGTATAATGGTGCATTGATGTGTAGTGACACTTTGAACACAGTTGCATGACTACCTAGGCCTGGAAGATACAAGAGTTCTGGGGCAACCACAGATACTGCTGATGAAGCCACCAGAATGGCAAATTCTTAAGCCATTAGATCCTGTAACTGAAAGGGATTTTTTTCACAAAGGTAAATCAAAACTGATTTGGTTCATGACAGGCTTTACATGCTTCTGTGAATCAGACCAGTTAGATCTTGTTAGAGTAGCACAACTTGCCTAAGAAGAATTTGGGCTAAGATTCAGGCCAAAGAAATTAGAAAGGAAGATAACTAGAAAAGCCAGATGATAATTAGATGAGTTTTGGAAAGCAGAATCATTTTTTTCCTCAATCTCTTGCACTTCAAATTATTTACATTTTCTCATTGGAAAGACAAATCTTTTAGCACTAATGCTGTCCTCTTGGGCTGATGAAAGTTTTAACAAAACAAGTCAGCAAGCTCTGACTTTGTTTTTTGGATATCTTAAAACAAGCTATGCAGGAGCTTTTATGCTTTTAAAACTGCATTGGTCACCAGCTGTGCTACTGCAGCAGTGTTCCCATTTGATATTTATTGACAGAATGCCTTGATAGTAAAATAAATAATAAATAATAAAGACTCCCTCCTAGCATCACTGCTGTTAACAGACCATCTAAATCTCTCAAATGTCCCGCTCTTCAAGATGAGACAAGAACAAACGTAACATGATATATTGGGCAGGCCCTCTACCTTTTCCCATACGTGGGACACAGGTAAGATCTACCAACCAGCTAAATATATTAACATTAACCCATGCTAATGAAGCAAGAGAGTTGTTGTGGGGTGGAATGGTGAGCATATGTGATGTGGCCCTGAAATCTGCAGGAACATGAGGAAGAAGCCAGTTGTGTGAGTGGCAGACAGTGCTTGGGAGAATTCACAGATCTAAGGATCTTGCCTTCTTTTGTCTCAGCAAGGAATTGCAGCACTGAGCATACACAGAAAAATAGTATTGTCATGCTCTATTCAATTCTCTTCAACTTTTTTCCTTCAATTTTCAGCCCGATCTCTGTTATTTTTCTGTACTTCTTAACACCTCTCTTCTGATATTTTCTGTAGAGTCTCTCCAGAACTGTGGAAAAGTTGTGTTTTAGCTTTGAAGTGTTGCTGACAAAATTCCATCTGTTTTTGGTATTCAGAAGTTCTCACTCTTAAGATCTGGGAGCGAGATGTTACATTTTCTGTCATTTCTTTTTATTGAAATAAAACATTCCCTGGAATCTGTGGAGGGAGGTAATTGGCTAAACGTTCTGTCCAGTGTTGCTCAACTGTGCTCAGATCACTTCACAGGCTTGGGGTCTGGGCCAGCCTCGGCTGATTTCTTTTCCACTTTGGACTGTTTTGCAAAGCTTTGAGAATGAAAACAATCCCATAAAACCCAGAAATCTCATCATTGAATTGGCTTTTTCCCAATGAATTATATTAGAACTCTGCCAAGAGTTTCCTTCCATATTTGTTTCTACTCCCTGATAAAAGGAGGAAAAAAGTTTATTTGCAGAGAAGGTCAGTCTCATTATCTTCCTTTTACAGATGTGGAAGTTAAAGCACAGAAGGATGAAGTTGTTTGTTCCAGGTCATCCAACAGAGCAGTGGCAGAGAGAAAAATAGAACCGAGTCCTTCAGTGCTCACTCTGTTGCATCACTGTCTTCCTGTTTTGATTAAAACGTCTGAAATGTAATTTTCATAGGTAAGTATGTGAGAAAGATTGAGACTTCCTGAAGCATGGAAACCAAAACCTTTAGTCTTGGTAAACAGAGGTTAGATAGAGTTCAGACTGAGACAAAGACTCCGAGCCTGAGTTGTGGCACTTCTGTTGTACAGATGTCTTTTTGGCAATTCTTCCTCATAGCGGGTATAATCTTCCCAGTATCTTTCATCAAAAGATACCTCAGCCTCTAGCCCCACACCTATTGTACAACAGGATGCTGAGCCTTTTTTTTTTTCATACTACAGTTTCATTTTCTGCATTCTCAAGGATGGGGTTTTCACTTTCCTAGCACTGAGAAAAGCATAAAAACGAAGTATGTGTAACAAGCAAAGGATGATTATCCAGTAATATTCATAGTTTCATTTTAACTCTGTTTTTCCCATTGGTTTTACAAAATTATGCTGATTCATACCAACTGGGGGCAGTTCCTCTGTAGCAACTTCACTATCTGTTGTAGAATCACAGGGCTTGTACCCCTTGTTCTTCCACCCCCCTCTCCAATTTGTCATTGTTGTCTGCTGTTTTTGTAACCCATCCTAAAAAAAATTTCACAACTTTAAAATCATCATGAACAACCAGACAACCATTTAGAAACTTCTACTCTAAGTCATTCTTCTTTTTCAGGGGCCTGAGATATATTAGCAGTATACCTCATCTTTGTGTTGTTTTTTCAAAGGAGAATATGTGAAATTCAACAGTAGTTGTGTTTCCTATCTTACTATGCATATGTGAGAAACTGAAGAGAAATTATGTTCTTATAGCTAAGAGTTATATGATTAAAAAGCTCAAGATAATTTTGGGGCCTATTAAAAAACCCTAATACAAATACTGTGACCTTTGTGTTAATGATTTTAGTGAAGGATTAGTAGGCAATTAAATGAGTGACTGGAGGAAACCATTATTGCACTATCTGAAAATGTCAAGCTCTGAAAGAAGTATACTGCCTAAGAAAAATGGTGAAAATGGAAGATAAATACTGCTAAAATCTGTTGTGGGTAGACATTGTGCTGTACAAGGGGATAGCATAACATTCTGTACAAGTTGTGAGATGCCCCCTGGTGTTATAAACCTCAGCTGTTTATTTCTGTTCAGACATTGTACGTGGTCAGAGCAGGATAAAACACCTGAAGTATTGACAGAGGATAAGAAAGTGTAAAAGGTAAATGGAAGCTACAGAAGGCCACAAAGCTGCAGAAGAGGGATTGGTAGAAATGCCTTTTAGGATCTAACCACCATTTACTGTACGCAGAATTAGCTGTAAGCTTCTCAGTTTTAGGTAACATTTTCAGTAGCAGGAGTTAGAGGATGCTGTATGGTGATGGGGATCCAGGTGGGGAAGGGGTCAGCAGCATTTTGTGGAGGCTGTAGATGGAAGGGAGGGGCTTGGAGAGGCTTTGGAGACCCACAGAGAGAGGAGTCTCCTTCTTCACCCAGATGTCTCTTTCATAGCACTGTGAGGGTTATGGGACCCCCGAACCTGCTCTTGCAGCCATGTGTCTCAACTCCAATCACCACAAGCAAGAATATACCCTGTCTTCTTCCTACAGCAATTTCTACTTATTTGGGGCTGCTGAGAAGAGGGAAGAGAAGCAGGGAGGGGACAGGAGAAAAGGAACTATTTCAGCAAAGGGGAAGGGAGGAATAGAAGGTGCCAAGCCAAAGAGGAAGGCCTTAGAGAGCAAGGCTTTCTGTTCCTATTACTGGGGTCAAAAATCACTGCTTTGAAGAATCAGTGCTCTAATGGTAATGCCTGCTTCCCTTTCTTTTGGAGACACAAGTGGTTGTGCAGGCAGAAGGCAAGTATGGCCTGTGTGCCTTGATGTTTCTGTGTAGTCCATAACCACGAGGAGAGTCCCTGTGTCCCAAGTAGCAGTGCTCTGACTACTAGGACACATTTTTATGGGAGCTCTAGTTTTCAGGTAGAACTTTATATAAAGTATCACTTGTTAGAGAAATGCTAGTAAGTAGTAGTATCTTGAAAAACGTAAGAAGAGAAAAAAGTGGAAATAAAATATTTTCAAGGTCTGAGATTAGGCTGGTTGACATGAGGAGGATTTAGAAGAGTCAGGATTTTCTTGGAACAGTCTTATCAGGAAAGAAGAAGAAAATTGTGATTAGGATAGATAAACTAGAATTCTGTTCTCGCCTCTAAATTGGTATGGCTCTTCTCCAAACTTAAGTGGCGGTTCTAGATGCTAGCAAGTGGTTCTGTGGGGTTGGTTATCCAGGACTTTTCTGGAAATAAAGATACATAAACCACGTGGACCTAAAAATGTATAGGCAAGAGCAGAATCAAAAGCAAGTGATTCTAAGAGTTTGGGGGGAATTCCTACACTATAACATAGCTATTTGTAACTGGATATTTAGTGTTTGCAACTTTGTTTTGGAGGATCTTCAGATGGCAGAACAAAAGATGTTTGCTGCTTCATTCAAGCAGAAATGAAAGAAAATGAAAGAGAGAGAGTATTACAAGCTATTTTCAATACTAAACCAATACCAAATTTCTACCCCTTTTGTATGTCCTTGTGATGGAAAAATGAGCATATCGTCTTGTGTCATTAAGAGAAAATACCAATGATTTAGCCAGGTGTCTGATGTTAATGTCTACATATCTTGGAGACTTGTTACTTACGAAAGTTTGGGGTCTTTTGTGGCTTAGATAAGTGAGGACAGGGAAATGAGGAAATGAGGGAAAAATCCCTTTGGACAGATCGATATTGGTTGTAACAAAATTTGCAGCACTTCATTACGTAAAAATTTGTTGTAAACCAAACAATCCTAGTGGTGTTCTTATTTCTTTGTTGCCAAAAGAAATAAGGTAAGAATTTCAGCTTTCATTGTAATGAAAGCCTCCAGCCCTTGTGGTCAGAGGAATAAAACCTTGAAGATTTGACACATACATAAAATGGTGGCTCATCTTACAAGAGTCAAATTAAAAAATAATAAAAAAAAGAGACAAAGTGAAATATCTTCTAGTGTTTTTTAATAAAGCCATTCTTCTGATTTTACAGAGACCAACTCCTGGTTTTGTTAGTGCTCAGGCTGGTAATACTGAGCATAAGTCCCAAATATATCTTCTGGCACTGTACCAATTCGAGTTAAACCAAAATATATTATCCATTCTCCTAAATGCAAGCTTCTGCTGTACCATATTATGGAGCCAAGTTATCTGAGAGTTGCAAAGTACTACCAGATGGTGATTGTAGGTTGGCTGGAATTTGCGGTCTCTCTCGTCTTGCCACATGTTTCACCACTTGGAAGCTTCTAAATTATATTGTTCAATTATTTGTCTCCTTGGCTCAATATTCCCTTTCTTTCATTTTCTGGTTTGGTGCAATTCTTCATGCTTTCACTAGGTGGGTCCCCACAACAGTACACTGGGTAAGCAATTTGTTGAATAGCTTGAACACATTTAGGTAAATGTGTCTCCCAGTCAGTTTTATTACCACTTTCTTTGGCAGAAGTTCACTGGACCACATATTTCGATGTACAATTTAGTGATTTAAAAAACTCATTAGAGTGTTGGGAAGTTGTCATAAAGGGACTGGACTTGGGGATCCTCCTAGGACTATTGACTTTCTAACTTACCTATTTCAACTGGAAGTTAAAACAAATGTGCTTTTCTTGTAGCCAGTCATGTACAGTCCTATCAAGCTTTGCAATTATTTTACCTTTCAAAGAGTGATGCAAAGCTGCTTGGTCAGCAACATTACATATGTTCTTCCTTTCCAAAATCAAAAGTTAGTCATCTTTAATGCTTTCCAACTTTCCATACTAGTCAAAACAACAACAAAAAATCATCTTTTTCCATGTGTGTTAGGTATTTACTGACTACACAAGAAAAGAAAGACTTTTAAGCTAAAATCTTCAGAAATTTTCTTTCCAAGTACAAATATTTTATATGAGTGTGTACTTACATTGAAAAAGATTTACCTCCTAAACCCTACCAAAACAAAACCCAAACACAAAACTTCAGTTCTGTCTGTTCCATAATGCCCCATAGAGAAGATTAAGGAGAAAGAAGTCAGAGATTAGCAATATTTTTAATGTCCTATTAGAAAGCCAGTCTAACCCAATAGTGGGTAGCTTAAAAGCTAGACATTCGTAGCTCTTGAGCCCTTTATGGTGCCTTCTCCACCAAAGTCTGAATATGATTATTGCCTGGTGCAGCACCCATCTGTCACACCAACCTGGCAGAAAACTGTAAGTCAGCAACAGGGCAGCTCTTGCTGCTGACACATAACATAAAATGATAGCTCGTCCTACAAGAGTCAAATTAAAAAATAATAAAAAGAGAGGCAAAGTGAAATATCTTCTAGTGGTTTTTACTTAGCTTTTTGTTTCTATCACCCTGCTAATTTTAATAGGTAGTACTATATGGTCTTTAGAAGTCGTGGTGCTCTGAATGAGGAGGCATGTAGCTTCTTTATTGTCTCAGGCTGTGTCTTCACACTGCAAAGAAAGATGATCAATTAACCTGCAGAGAGCTCTATACTGTCATGTCCAGGCTGTATCTGACATTCAGGCTTGTACACTTAAAACTAGCTCTCTTTATAGTGTAGTCTGTAGCATTGATTTAACTTTAGAATGGATAACTCTTACCTCTGGAAGGCTTATCTAAAGATATCTTTTCAATGCCCACTTCTCATATCTTGGCACCTACAGAAAGAAAATCAAAACAGCCAATTTCAATTATTGTGAGGTTTGGTTTTATTTTTTCTTCTTCTTTTGTTCCCCCTCTTATCCAGGCTCATTAAGTAAATCTATTTCATCTGCTTATTTGACATGGTAAGACAATTCATGCGGAAGTCTAGCAAGAAGTGCAAATTTTATGATTTATGTTTAGAGGGCAAAGAAAGGTTTAGAAAATTCTTGCATTAGGTATTACAAAGATAAGCTGGAAACGAAAATTGATTCTTTTCTTGCTCAGTAACCAACTTACATTAAATAAAACTGAAAATCATTACTGAAGATATTTAAACTCAGAAAATCTTGGTCTGTCAAATAATTAATGCAAGACAAGACAAAGACTGTCACAGTACACAGGGGCACGGTAGTCCTTAATGTCAGAGATCTGGCTCAAAATCAATCTTCAAGAGTGACTATAACATCTGATTTCCTGGTTTTAGCAATTGGCTAGATAGAATTTTCTGTGTTTTACCCAAACCAGTTTTAATGGTCTCCTTGTCTTCATTTTGATGGGAAGGATCCCAACTTGGAAAAAAAAATAGCTTCTATATTCTTTTAGTTTACTTATGTCTCTAAGTGATGGTTATGAGCTCCAATAGTTATCTCTTCATCATCAAGCTAGTACCAGTTACAATCTCCATTCTTCAGCTCTGGGCCAAATCTACGCTCTAGGAATCCAGGACAATGAGGAACAGTGAGAAATTCTGATAAAACTTTGATTCAGATTTGGAAAGTTCTTGTGTGTCTGAGCCTGAGGACTTGATCTGGTAGGGGGATCTCATGCTCTCCTGGATTAGAGTCACCCTTCTGCGTCCCCAGGCAATTACACAAGGTGTAGTGGGAGTGCTCATCATTTCTACTTCCAGAGTTACAAACCACAAAGCCAGACATACCAGATGAGGTTGGTCTGCTCACACTTGTCTGGCACCACCATTTCCTCTGGGAAAATGGCAAAAGCAAATAGCAACTTGCCTGTTTGCATGTAGGTGTGATCCTCCTGAGAACACGTAATTTGGCACCATGCGCAAGTGAAGTTCAAACATCCTCAAGCTATGCGTTGTTGACAACATCTCTCAGAATAGACATATAAACTACGTAAAGCAGCTTTGGTGCTGCCTTATCTCAACATGACCTTCAAAAACTGTAATGGTTCCCAAGTCACTAAGTCACCCTGGTTGGGGAAATATGCTTACAGCAAAGGGTGTTAACCGCTTAACCTTTGCTTCAGCCCCCTTGTCTACAGGCAGAGGGTAACAACACTTACCAGCCTCATTAGGACCCTGGGAGATGCAAAGCATGCTTAAACTTTTGTGTGCATTGATGAATGCTTGTGTATTGCTGCCCCACAGTGGCTGTGTTTACAAAGGGTATAATCCTCACAATAAAGGCAGTGGTGAACGTTTCAAATAATAGCAGTTTCTCAGTCAGGTGATTAGCTGTGCAAAATGGGCATTGCATTTAGACTGGTTCCCTGTTTACTGCTCAGAATTGGAATGCAATTAAGCATAGCTGGTGGTGTCACATCTATATTACTAGTGATGGACCTGTCCCTCCTTTACAGGAGGTTGTATAGAAGTGCCAAGTATCACTACTGTAATGAAATCAGAGGGAGGTAAATATACCATATAAATATTCGAAGGCCTCTTGAGACTGAGAGTCAGGAAGCGAACCTTGGCTACAACACAGAAAATTTGAGAGTTGTTAATAAAGAGGATTAAAGTGGTAGGCATCCTCTGGGCTATAGCAGGATTTAAGAAATGCCTGCGAATGCAATGTTCAATAGGACTCCAAAGCAAAGCTCGACTGTAACTTGGAGTGTGCACAGAGGGAAAAGAGAAAGCAGTCCAGGATCATGTTACTCATCTGATTGCAAAGGGCTCTGTTTTCAGCGCTGCCCCCAGGGCTTTACCTGATCTGTCCAAATAGAAGACGTCTGCCCTTCCCACCCTGCAATCATTCATACATAAACAACTCTAAATACTTTTCTGACTGTTCTGCCAGTTTCAGCTCTTCTTGCTTATTCAGTGCCTGCTCTCCTGCCAAAACAACAAACTGAGCTCGTGTGGGTTGTGGTTGGGGGCCGAAGCGGGCAACAGCGGTCTGCTCATTTCCTTTGTTTTTCACGTTTCTCTTCGGCCTTTCCTTGGGTAAAATCCAAGGGATGGATCATTGCTGGTTCCATCATGATGCAGAAGGAACAGACATCACTTTTCAAACAATGACAGCTTTATGAAGCTTAACAGTCTCAGCCAAAGTCTTGATGCTATCATCAGACGTCTTTCTTCCCAGTCCCTGCAGGTGACTGCAGCTGGCAGCAGATCTTTTGACAGTCAGATTTTGTACGTTATCTCTGTTGGACCAAGCCTTTAAATAATCAGATAGGAAGATCTGGGAAACAGATATGCTATTTCAAGGCATAAATAACATCGTGCTGAGTGCTGCAGAAAGTCTTTATTTCACTTAGTTCGATTTGGTTCAAACATGGTCATCTGGTTTGGCTTCTAGCCAGGATTTCTGTAGATGTATGCTGTTTCTTCTTAGACCACCAACTGTCATATACAAATCACTTCTCACTGTGCCTCCATTCCTCAGTTCTTCAATGGGAATAAGAAGATGTTCTTGACTTATAGGAGAGATAAGGAGTGATGGGAAGTAAGTTTGTGAGATTTCTGATTTTCTAGTAATAGAGATCCATACAAATAACAGAAACACAGGACTGAAATGGAGAGTTGCTACTAACAGCAGAGAAATGTGGAGAGTGTTGCTGGTACACTGCCATCAAATCACGTCGTATAACAGTGAAATCCATCCCTGTGAAGCAAGCCAGACCATGCAAAGTAAAAACTATTTAAAGTGGAACTTAAGTTTTGGGTACTCTGTCTGGTGATGGTTTAAAGAAGTTTAATTCTTCAATTTGCTTATTGCCTCTTGTAATGATTACTCAGAGCTTCGTTTTAGGTCACAAAGTATTTTTGATAGTGATCAACTTCACATTTTAATCTGCAGGTATTAGCCCAAGGCTATTTCTTTGCTTCCAACACACCAAAAGTATTAGCTAAACAAACAAAAAAAAAGAACCTCAACAAAGTATGTGCGCATTCCTGTTTGCCTTTTTTTATTCCCCCACCCTTTTTTGCAAAGGGGCAATTTCAGCTACCTGGCCTTTTCTAGAATGCAATCTGAAGGTGATTTCATTTCACTGTGTAAAGAGGAACAGCACAATCCTAGCAGTGACAGCATCCTGCCAGCTAGTGCTGCCCCCAGCATATCAGCAATAGCCATCGGTCTGAGGACTAGCAGTTCCCTAACAGCTATGGATCAGAGACAGCAAAGAAGCACTAGATCGTTTGACCTATGGCATTTTAGGATATTTGCTTGCTTCCCAGAAGTCTGGGAGGCTCTGGATTCCTTGGCGTCTGGTTGAGCCAGGAAGATAGATTAACTGAAGGACTGTTACTGTTTTGTCTTGGGTGAGGCCTTCTGGGCAGCCAGCTGTTTTATTTTGTGTATTGCACAAAAGGTTGCTTTAAAACTGCGTGTTCTAGGGATGAGGGGTTGGAAGTGAGAGGGTAAGCTGCAGGATACTTTTTTCCTTTACACAAAAGTCTTCACTAGCCAACATTGTTGTCAGAAGCAGGCAGAAGAGAGAAATTCCCTTAGAGTAATGGTAATACACATTGCCCTGACATGCAAAGTTTAAGCCAGAAGGGTCCAGTCCAATATGGTGCTAAGGGCCTGATTTAAAAATTACTTAGCTGCCTGTCTGTCGTGGTTTAACCTCAGTTGGCAACTGAGCACCACGCAGCCGCTCGCTCACTCCCCCCTGGTGGGATGGGGGAGAGAATTGGAAGGGTAAAAGTGAGAAAACCCGTGGGTTGAGATAAAGACAGTTTAATAGGTAAAGCAAAAGCCACGCACGCAAGCAAAGCAAAACAAGGAATTCATTCACTACTTCCCATGGGCAGGCAGGTGTTCAGCCATCTCAGGAAAGCAGGGCTCCATCATCCTTAATGGTGACTTTGGAAGACAAACACCACCACTCCAAATGTCCCCCCCTTCCTTCTTCTTCCCCCAGCTTTATATGCTGAGCATGATGTCCCATGGTATGGAATGTCCCTCTGGCCAGTTTGGGTCAGCTGTCCTGGCTGTGCCCCCTCCCAGCTTCTTTGGCCCCTCCAGCCTTCTCAGTCGGTAGAGCATGGGAAGCTGGAAAGTCCTCGACTAGTGTAAACACTACCTAGCAACAACTAAAACATCGGTGTGTTATCAACATTGTTCTCACCCTAAATCCAAAACACAGCACTGTACCAGCTACTAGGAAGGAAATTAACTCTATCCCTGCTGAAACCAGGACACTGTCCCTAGCTGCTACGGGTTGCTTTTGGAGCACTGTAATATGCTGAAGAGTTCTGAAAGTCAGGATCCAAAAGTCTAATGCTGTAGCTGGACTACAGTTACCGTGCTTTTGTGTTCACAGTGAGCTCCAATGACTTCAATGGGTTTCTCCATAGACAAAAGCGTTCACCTGGAATTAAATGCTTATCTGTTTGCAGATGGTAGATCATCGCTGTCCCATGTACTGTCCAGGAGAGAGCCTGAACAAAAACAGGAGAAACTGTAGGGTCAGTGATAGTTGTGTAAACCATACAACATGTGCTTTATCTGATCATCTTTTTATAATGCAATATTCTTGTAACACAGTTCTTACTCTCTTCCACATTTTAAAGCAGAAAAATTATTGTGTGCTTTCTGTAGTATACCCCTTCCTGCCAAAGCTGACTCGGAACAGAAGGAAAAGACAGCTTTGCTTTTCCAGCTATGGCTTTTTAAAACATTTTTGTCTGATTCTGTTAGGCTTTCAGAGAATGTTTCAGAGATATGTACCATGCTATGTTACTACTGCAGTGTATATGAGTTAAACCCTTTATCATTCTACAGCCCTTTGAAATAGGGAAGGCTTGCAAGTCCTGGGTTACAAATGAGAAAACAGTAGCACAGAACTTAACCTCTGTAAGATTTCTCTTGGGAAAAATTCCCACATGGGAGGAGTCTGTTGCCTTCTTTGTTCTTGCCTCAGACCACTAATGTCAGTGATGGTGAATGAACCTTGTGGGATCGGGTCCATGCTGAGGACAGGGCGCAAGGAAATATAACCTGACCTGCTGTAGCTCCCACTTACTTCAATCAAAACTGTGAGCACACGGTACTCTTGAAATGCAGGTCTTAAATGATTTGGCAGTAGACATCCTCTAACTGCTTGTAAGAAAACTGACAGTGGACATCTCGGTTATTTTGCCAGTTTGGTTTCTTCGTGACTGGAAGATGGGGAATGTGGTACAATAGCAGATACATCACCCAATTTGGGGTACCAAGGAAGGCATTTGTGTGTAAGTCTTGACCTGCCTTTGTTTTCTTATGCAGACAATAATGAACAAAAAATATAATTAATAAGTGTATTAATAAGTTAATGATTAACTTACTTAACAATGTTGGCCTTCAGATTGCCATTAGGAGGCATTTGAGCTAATACAGAGGTCTCAGAATTCTTATTCCAGGTTCCTTGCACACCTGTCTATCTGTACTGATCAAATTCATGAGGTTTTCCTCACAGCTGTTAAGAGACAGAAACTTTACTCTTTAATAGCATGTACGCATGCGTTGTATGGCCAGGTTAAAGTCCATACTGCTAAAAGAAACTTAGGTATCTCAGGTTTCTAGGTTTATATATAGATTTTTTTATGATGCAACAAAATGTAAAACAAACTTGTAAAGCATGTGGACCCATCCCAAACTGCAGATGAACACACTTTAAACCTCAAGACAATATAAACAGAAAAGTGTTTGCTGCATTCGGGCTTCTGTCCTAGATTTACCCAGACAGTTCCAAACTCTTTTTGGTTTTCCTGTCAAGTTTCTGGATCTAATTAGATCCACCTGCATCTCACTAACGTATTACATGAGATATGTAACATTAGAGAATCTCATCAGTATAAGCTGAGATATAATTTAGATTGTCAGCTTAAAAAATAGCATTGTAGTGGTGTCCCTAAATCTTCAACCCCTCCATTACTTCACTGCTTGCCACGGAGACTTGGACTAAAACTTGCTAAGCAAATGTTGCTTTTCACCCCAGGAACTTGTGCTGTCTGCCTGTGGCTCAGACCTTGCAGCTCAGTGGTCGATCCCCCTCATGACTTGTGGGAGTCCCACAAGTGGTGTGCGATAAGTATTGCAGGAATTTGCCATTCACCCCCCAAGTAATAGATTCATGATGCAGAAAGGAGTGCTGTGTTCATGTCAGATGTGTAGAACCTGCTTTACCACTAGAGAAGGTTTAGGGATAAAACAGAAGAACACAAAACCATACTTAAGAACACAAGATTTTCAATAATGGTGAAAATTACGAAAGGATACAAGAGGGTCACTAAGATTATGTTTGGCAATAAAGCCCTTTCATAGCTGCTCCAACATCTCATCCAGTAGAGGCTGACAGATTGATTAGTTTCTGGTCTCTATATCAGACTTGGTTCACCTAGAAAACTTGAGAGTTACATCTTTCATGTCCTAGTGATCAAAAGGTTACTCGGAGTCTCCTGGAACAGCTGTTCTAGCATAAAGCAGACTGTCTTGTCACCTACCCCTGGTAACACTTTCGCTTCTTGTCTCTTATGATAGGACACGCAGACTCATGTTAATGAAGGAGATCAGGTCATTTCTGTACACTGCTCTCTTTAAAGTGCCTAATTAATTTTTCTGTTGTACACTTTGATTAGAACACATTCCTGGCTTCAGTTTTGAATTGGTTTGGGGTTTTTTTTTCCTTTACAGGTCCCTTCAGACAGGGTCCTAAATTTTGCAAATCATAACTTATAAATATATAATGTGCAATTCATAAATAATAAATAATTATTATAATTCCATTTGAAAATGCAGCTGAAATTAGCTCATTTTTAGCAATTTAAATATGATACTTGAAGCTAAATGGATGGCAAAACTGAGAAGTGGAGTTTTTAGAAAGACAGGTTTCAGGAACTCTTAGTTACAGGGGCCTTTTCCCTCCTGAGCCCCTCACACCTCTGCTTAGCAAAGAGATGGGAGAGTTTAGCCACTAGATATATTGAATGTACCACTCAAGAGTTCTTTGTTTTTGTGTGCAGGGTTGTGTATAGGAGTGTACAGTCCTCATACCTTTACTCCTCTGGTTTAACCTTTTTCAGGTGTTTTTACCTCTGTAAGACTTTGAACTTGGTACAGAATAAATGTGGTCTCAGCACGGTATGATGGCCTGTAATGCAGTCCTCCTTGCATTAAAACTGCCCATATCTGACACAAGAGTACAAAGTTTAGGCAATTTGTTGAAGGTTGAACTGGACTGTTCTGATACAATTTTCTTTATCTTATCAAAAGTCGCCCAATGAGCCAGCTGAGTCCAGATTACTTTTTGGTCTCTGGTTCCTTGGCTCAGTCTTTGTCTTCAGGCTGCATGAGTCAGTTTGCTATTCTCTGGCTACCGTTCTCTAATTTTCTGCCTATTTTTTCTCTGGTCAATTTTATCTGTGACTATATGTTAGGAATATTTTTGTTCACAAAACTCTGACTTGCCTTAATCCATGTCAGAATAAAACTTTTCTCTCTCACATTTTCCTAGTTCTGTCTTTGAACGTAGCCACAAAAATTTTGATTGCTGTGTGTACTTTGCCCGGCCATTTCAGGTTCCCTGCCACCTCATTTCCTATGCACAAAATCAGATTAAACTTGTTTGCTGTTTCCCCACTTACCATTTCTACATCCTCAAAATTATGATTGTATATTAAATAGCAATTGCATCTTCACAGTCATAGTCACAGCTGTGGTAGGCACCAGTAGCCTGAAAAAGTGGGTTGTAAATTTGGCCCACTACATTTATTACATCTCTCTGATCTGAGAAGCGTTAGAATCACAGTTTAAGACCGCTATGGGCAGTTCATCCAGATTTAAGTGAGGCTGGTGGGTGCATGTTGAATGCCAGCCTGGGACTGCTACGAAATGAAAATCATTTTCATAGCTCCAGTTGTATTTCTCATTATGTGTGGCTAGTGGCTCATTTTACTGAAAGGGCTCTCTTTGGTCAACTAACTTTCCAGCTGACCTTATAAGATTGCAATATGCGTCTGAAAAATCAATTAAAAAAGAACTGAAATACACTTCTATTATATATTAACATGTGTCCTTGTAGAGAAAGGCCGTGATCTGGGTATGCAAAGGCTAATAATTGACCAACTTGTGGTGCCATAATATTTGTTCTATTTATTTTCTTTGCAGAAAGCATGCAAACACTTTGGAGGGACACTAAAAAAAAATCTGAAAGTACTCATACCAAGTTTAAATAGGCACATTTTAAAATGTTGAGCAATGATCATCAATGTTTATCACCAAGAGCTCCAAAACTCTTCTGTACCAAAGAGAAAATATAGATTTTATAGGTTAATGCTGATGCATGAAAAATAGGTTTACTTTGGCTCATTGTAAGACTACAAAAAAAAGCTGAAGATCTGATGTGATAAAAGCACATGAAAAAACTGGTTTGTGGTTTTGTGTTACTCACAAGAGACAAGTTCAGCATTTGATTTCAGGAAGTTTCTGAGGGCTCCTCGAGGTGCTCAACATTCACACAACTGCGTCTGCAAACCACTATAAAACTGAAGCTTAACCATGAATTTTGGCTCAGAGGAGAAGCTCTCAGTGACTTGCAGTGTTTTGGGGGGGACAAAGAGGACAGCGTATTCCTGTGTCAATACTAGCGGCAGAGGGCATGTAGCCTGGGACTCTCATGTCCAGTGGCAGCTGAGAACTGATTTGGCCTCCACCCTTGTTTGCCTTCCTTAACTTGTGTGCTTTT
Source organism: Pygoscelis adeliae (assembly GCF_000699105.1). NCBI lineage: Eukaryota > Metazoa > Chordata > Aves > Sphenisciformes > Spheniscidae > Pygoscelis > Pygoscelis adeliae. The sequence continues at coordinate 2,487,632 of NW_008824650.1, forward strand.
TTTGTTATTCACTGATTGTATGCCTTTTCCTCCAACTAGAATTGCCTTGTGCCCTGGAAGTATTTCAATTCCACAGATTTCATACCACAGGACTATTTCTTCCCTAAAATACTCTGAGCTATTACAAAAAGATTTACTTTCATTACAGTAATCTTTACTAGGCTAATTGATATTTGGTTGAGAAGTCATTTTGAATTGCTATGCTCATGGTGGTGCCATACCTTCTTTGGCTTAATGATACTTCCAGGAGATGCCAGGACCTCTGAAAGAGTCTCATAATGTTCAGAACTATCTCACAGTCTGTAGGACTATGGTAAAATGAGTCACTCTTATCCTTTCCCGGTGAATTTTGGGAGAACTAACCTTTCCTTCTGGGCAAGCACATATATTCTGGGAAAACTTCAGAGGACTTTGAGCATTTGAATAGTTTAGCTTCTATCCCCATTATTCTAAGGGAATAATGGTCTTTCACTCAAATGAGTAAATTCGTTAATTTCCGTTTATAACTCAAAATGAGCTTGATAGATGAGCTAATCTGTAGTGCTTTCAACATAGGCTTTCTAGCTTGAGAACACCAAGATTTTGGGGTTACATTTTTTTTCTCTGAGTAAGAGGTAAGCTGGGGGCTATATTTGAACAATATAATGGCAGGGCAGACTCAGTTGTGGTATCCAGCTGTGAATCTGACACTAGTCTTCTGGTAGTCACACCTTGTTGGGCCTAATTCTGAGATTAATGTTTACGTTCTGCGTGGGAACATATTCCAGTCACCTGGTATTGCCCATATCATATTGTATATAATCCCTTTCATTAATACATTGCGCTTCTTTTTTTTGCCCGTTTCTCATTGAAAATCCATTCCAGAACTTGCTTGCTCTTATATATAAGAAAGTTCTTCTAATTCCTGGACTAAATGTATACATGCCAATTTTTTTTTAACATTTGTTCTTGTGTCAACTTTAGATTTCAGCTTAATTGATTTGAGTTGGAACTGAGAACACTTTCAGAGTCAGGCTGACGCTTTTTGAAAGAGCTTATAAATCTGTAATTCCAGTGCTCTCCAGTTTTCTTCGAGGAGAAAGTACATGTTTCCTCCTGCCCACTGATGCTTTGATACCAAGAGCTTTTTATTTGCTTACAGCAATTCTTCAGTTTCGGGGGTTTGTTTTAATTTGGCTTTTGTGACTTGAAATATCTGGTCTCTCTTAGTAGATATTAAAGAGAAAAACAGCATGCACTACTCAGGATCAACTTTGTTACTAATTGCTTACCCATAAGATAAATAATGAAGCAGCTTTACTGTGAAAAGAATTAATGAGAGACATCATTTTTTGCAGATAAGAAAATGGTATCCTTCACTTAACGTTGCCATTGAAGCTGTAATTTTTTGTGTGATTCAGCGATAAATATCTGTGTTAACTTTGATATATACTTGTTTGGGCATTGGGATTTCCTCAGCTTCTCTTTTAGTGCTAATGAGCAGAATGCACTAAAAATATTTTTCCTGAAGTTGTCCTAATGTCATGGGACATCTGTGTTCTGGTAGGACTAAGCCTTTTTCTAAGGGATTACTGTCAGATTCTGAAGAGATGAATGGGAAAAGTTGTCTCTTCATCTCCAAACAGCTTAAAATGAAATGTCTGAGTTTCTACTCCCAGGAGTCAAGCCTTGCTGCTGAGTTGAATAATAGCAAACTTTAGGGATCTGAATAATAGTGTAATTGTTAGTCCAAATACCAGAAAGTAAATTCTGAGTATCAAGTGCCTAAGAGTGGCATCTGAATAAAAAAACTTAATATTCCATTAAATCAAACACATTGTACCAAGTACTTTGCATTTTATTTTGGCAGTGAGATAATATTTATTTAATATGGATCCTGAAGTCTGGATAAAAACAAAACTACTGTTATGATAAGATTGCAGGATTAGCCCCAACTTCAGTAATTAATGGCCTGCTTCCAGCAAAAACTATCAACACTTTTTCCTCACTTGAAAATATAGTTACCTTGAGGCCAATTTTGTATGGAATGCTTGAGACCAGTTTGAGATATATATGCCACATATGCACATATGTTTATGTCTGCATATTAGCAATTCTGTATCTTTACTTTGGCATTGCCTTTAATATAAAATTAGACCTGTTTATGGTGTTTTTTACATATGGATGGATCTCCTATATTCTCAATTAGTTATACATTATTTAATTACTCTTATAGTATATGCTAGTCCAAATACACATGTGTTACAGTTCTGATGTGGAGTTCCCAGGCACAGAATGCTTGCCATTATAATCTCCTAGATATTAAATATCATAGAATTTATCATAGAATAGTTTGGGTTGGAAGGGACCTCTAAAGGTCATCTAGTCCACCCCCCCCTGCCTTGGGCAGGGACATCCTCGACTAGATCAGGT
>NW_008824650.1:2491071-2501216 GCF_000699105.1 Pygoscelis adeliae
CGTGTCAAAGGCCTTACAGAGGGCCAGACAGACAACATCTGTAGCCCTTCCCATGTCCACTGATGTAGTCACTCCATCATAGAAGGCCACTAGGTTAGTCAGGCAGGACTTGCCCTTGGTGAAGCCATGCTGGCTGTCTCGAATCACCTCCCTGTCCTCCATGTGCCTTAGCATAGCTTCCAGGAGGACCTGTTCCATGATCTTGCCAGGCGCACTGATGTGAGACTGACTGGCCTGTAGTTCCCCGGGTCTTCCTTTTTTCCCTTTTTAAAAATGGGGGTTATGTTTCCCCTTTTCCAGTCAGTGGGAACTTCACCGGACTGCCACGACTTCTGAAATATGATGGATAGAGGCTTAGCAACTTCATCCGCCAGTTCCTTCAGGACCCGCGGATGGATCTCATCGGGTCCCATGGACTTGTGCACCTTCAGGTGCCTTAGATGGTCTCAAACCTGATGTTCTCGCACATTCTCCCAGCCTTTGCCTTCTGCAGCTTGGGCGCTGAGGCTTGAGCACTTGTCGGTGAAGACCGAGGCAAAAAAGTTCAGATATTTATAATTCTGATAATTCTGAATAACTGATAATTCTACTATCAGTTCAGATAGTAGAATAATGCTCGGTAGAGCTTACTACTGTGCAATAAAAAAAAAATCTTCCACATGATCAGCCTCATGCCATCAGGAGTAGTGTTAATGGGTAGGAAGAAATTTGACAGGAGAATGACTGCTCTCTCCCTCCTTTCACCAAGCTGTTGTGGTCCCATAACTGCTTACCAGGACACACTGGAGTGGAGCACCGAGACTCTTGGGACCCCTCACCTCATGATCATCTCCCAGTGGAAATGGATCTTGTGTGGACCACAGTAATGCTACGGCATAATGAACATATTTCACTCAGCTTAGAGAGTCTCCCACATTTCCCACCCACATTTTTATGTATACCAGAAAATAAAAGAAGTTAAATTTATATTTAAAAAGAAGACCATAAGTTCCAGGTTTTACATTTCCTGTCATCTGGGAAGCTTGCAGAGATGCTTGCAGAAACAGATGCAGAAGTTGTTTGCATCTCATCTGACACAGGACTTTAATCTTCTTGTTTCGATCTTCCTCCTGCTATTCATTCTCTTCCAGTACGTAGGTTCTGTTCCTCTCGTACAAGTGTTTGCTGATTTTAGTCTTCTGTCATACAGCAGTACCACTTTTTCACACTAGGAGCTCTGCTTTGTTGCAGGATTTTAGTAGTTCATGATATTAAGCATTGCCAGATCTAGCTGCTCTGTGAATAGGGAAGGGTGCTGGAAGAGGAGGAGACATGGCCCTTTGCTTGGCCTCAGTCTGATCATGTCAACCCATGCAAGTGTCCTGTAGCAGTGATGCTAAGGGGATGCTGCAGTCCTTTCAGCCATTTAACTTTCCACCAGTTCTCCTGCTAAATAAACACCTGATGGTCTTTGTTTCTAAATTATGGCTCAAGCACATGCCCCCTTCTCTTAGGGGGCATCAGGCATCAGGACCTCTTAGGGCTGGCATCAGGGCATTTTAGGACTTTATTATTACTCTTTACATGCTATTTTGCAAGATTTTTACTAAGAAGCTGCCTTTCTTTCGGTCTGATTGGCACCTGTCTCTCACATATGCCAACTAGGAGAGTTTTCTGCATTGATTCTTGGCCAGTTTTCTCCCCAGCACCTGACCGTGTCACTCACCCTTGAAGTGTGACTTCCTTGCTCTGTAGAAGTGGATATGACCTTGACATCTGTTCTTTCCAAGTAGGTCTTTTGTATCCCATCCCTTTGTGATTCCTGCAGGCAATTGCACTGTATCGATACTTCCTATTGTCTTCCGCACTTTCCCAGCACTTTGTGTGAGCTTCTGACCATGTCCTCATTCACTAAAATTCCTGCTGGTTGCTTCTGTTTGTTTGACTCTATAAGCTGATTGCCGAATAAGGAGTAAACAGCACAAATGGGAAAGTCAATTTGACTTAAAATAACATAAATTCAAGACCGTTGTTCTCTGTGCTCTCCCCGCAGCACTGAGTAGCCAGAGAGCTGGGAAAACTGACTGCTTTCTGTTGAGAGTAATTAAGTTGGCCTTCATGGGGACCTATCAGTTACCAGTTACAAAGGTAAGAACTATTTTTTTTTCGTGTTGGTTTTCTGTTCATTTTATGGGGGACATCCAGTAGAAAATCCTCTGATTGCATGGCCAGCATACCTCTGAGGATTCATGTTAACTGTATCTTGTGCCTTTCATATGTTATTTTGTGCCCTACCTAGGAACATTACAACTATAACCTCTTCATCAGTGACAGAACACAATCAGTTAATGATTTTTTTTGGTTTTGTCTTCTATCTCCAACACCTAGAATTTCTCCTTGAGCCATTCCTTTTCTTTAACTTGCTGTTTATCCTACATGTATCTACTGATCTTATACGCATCTCTAATGTTAGCTTTTCATTTTTCATTTAAGACTCTGAAGTCCAGGTACTTTGCATAATAAGATGTAATCAACATTTTAATCGAGAAAAAATTAATAATCTCAACAAAGCTACACTGAATCACACTAACTAGCATCTGTTGGGAGCTCTTTGGATCCAGAGTGGGGAGCACCTTTATGTTCCAGGGTCATCTCTAGATATTCATTGCTTCCAGAACTCTTCTGATAAGATTTTAGACCATCATCTTAAGAAAAATGTTACAGTTATTTTGAGATATTTCAAAACAAATGTTCTTCCTGGCATAAAATTTTATTACCATAAATCTTCCCTTACTGTCATTTTTGCCATTTTCTGTTGGAGAGATTTAAAGCTATTCTGGCTTTAGAATCTCAGACTGAGTTGAAAAATTAAATGTGTTAAATCTGCGCTTGCTGCGTTATAAATACATACTTCTTTTGGAATTCCATCGTTGCTATGGTAATGCACAATCTGCAGTCTTTAACCGGATACATCCATTGCCATTCATATGTCAGAATGATTTGCTAATAATTACGACCCCTGCTACCTTCAGCATTGTACACCTCAGCGCAATGTGAAGAGAATTCCTCCTTGTATCTCTCATTTTCTGCTGAAAACAGTAGTGGTGTAGTAGGACATTGTGTTTGTCTCTTCCTGTGGAACTGGTCTGCTGACAGGCCTTGAAAAGACTGAGGAGCAACTTCAGTTTTGTTTGCAGAGAGCCCAGGGATGCAGGGAAGCCAGGATCTAACATTTCCATCCTCTTGACACAGGTCCAGGATGCAGACCTCAGATGGCTTTCTTGCCTGGAGGCCAACTGGTACAGCAAGGCTTGTAGTAAAACTCTTATCTCTGAGACATAGCAGTCATGTCCAAGCTTCCTACTGGGAATGATCCCTGACCGGTGTTAATTCCTGAACTGTGCTTTGGCAGTGCCTGAGCCAAAACTCTGCAGAGACTGTGAACAGTTGAACAACATGGACAGTCACAGGACAGTGCTCAGGCCCGTGCCCCGATGCTGTTTGGCTTGCTTGTGTAGATGAAAGTACTGTTTATGAGCAATATCTCCAACATGTCACCTTTTGTTCTGGGGAGATGGCATCTTGGATTTGCATCAATGGACACTTCACACCTGCTCATCATGCTTGCCTGTGCTCATCACGCGTGGAGAAGCATAAAAACAATTTCTGCAGCACCTCAATTAGACAGAATAGGTAGCTGGGGATTAAATGATGTGTCGGTATTGTTGCAAGCAAGACTAATTTGGAAACACTGTGCTCTTAGTACAAGAGAAATACAATTTATTTATGAAAACAACAAGAAGTTGCCATTCACCTCTCATGCTTTTCTGATGTTTGGATCTTGTTGCGTGCGTGTTGTGATATCCATAGCTCCTGCTAAGCTGTGTGGGCAAGCAAAGTCTCAGTGTGTATTCTGATCCTCTGGAAGCCATTGTGCAGATGAGGTTTCATATCATTCTGGGGTTTCTTCCTTTTTTATTCACTCCTGTGTCTCATCCATAAATGATCACCTTCTCATTGGTTCTCCACACATAATGTGATTTCTGGTGCTCTGCTGTTACTAGTTAATACCATGTGAGAAAACATGTTTGAATCGTTTTATGCAGGAAATACTCTTGGTAAGTGCAGTTTTGCTTTCCCTAAACAGAGCCTAGCCACTGGCCTTGGGCGGAGGTGAAGTGGAGGAACATTGCTACAGGTATGTTCCAGGACACCTTGCCACCAATACTTTGCAGCGTAATAAATTTGAAGCTAAACATGCAAAAATTATTTTCTTTGAGATCTTACAGCCCATCCTGGAACTGACTGCTTATGATTGCTTTTGGAAACCTCACCTCTTTTTACATCTGCACCACCAAGCAGTAACAGGCTGATGTTTTGGGGCAGTCTCACCCACTTCGCTCTAGAAGGAAAGCGTTGTTACTGCCTACTGTACTGTCTGAGGCCCAACACACTCTATGCCAAGGAATAAATTCTGAGATTATTGCGCAGAGAAGGCTCACAGAAAGTGCATTTGTAATTCTTCAGCTCTCTGAATTCTTCCCAGTTCACTGCGAAGAACATGGAAGTATTTTCAGATTTTTACTGCTGAAAACACTTTTTGTTCTTGTGCCCACACATATCTGGTAGAACTATGCCTCTGCCTCCTTTAAATGTTCTTTTAGCTAATGTAATGTACTGCATTACACATACTGTTGGAAAAGAAAATGAAAATCAGACTCCTCTTGAAGCCTATTTGTACTTCTCTGTTAATTTGCGGGACTGACAAAAATCGTGCTATGTGGGAAACAAGTATCTTTCCACTGGTTTTGCATATAATCTGCTATATTAAATTTTGATTGAAGTTATCTGTCTAACTTGTAGGCCTACATATGCAAATCAAAAGCACTAAGTATTGTGTCTGGCTAACAGCCAGAAAGTCTGAATCACAATCAGTAGAAAATACAAAAGAAATTTTCCTGTATCAGTAGGGAGGAAATTAGATGCTTTACAGGGCTTTGCCCATTTCTTATGTGATTCTTTAGTACTAAGAAAACTTGAGGCTGAACAGCATCATTCCAGGTAATGGAAGTTGTTTTGTACATAGAAACCAATATAAAAAAAAAAGATATTATTTATCTCAGAAGGTACTTTGATCATTGGAAGGCTCTCCTGGCTCTCAGAACCAACAGAGGTTGAGTGAACCTTGAAAAATCAGCTTCAAGGTCTTTTATCAAGCTGTCACGGTTCAAAAAAGAAAATGTGTTTTTCATGTTTGTACCTAATCAGGTCTCCCAGACACTTGCTTTCTATGCAGAAATGACACTGAGAGTATTATTCTTATTTCACTCTTTCTTATGCTATAGTGATGTAAATGAGAATCTGAATTTACTTGTCACCATAGTCTACAGTACAGTGCTGGCAATAATGTGAACCACACAACATGGTTCAGGTCACATCATCATGCACCCATCTGATTTACTGTGGTTGCATCCGTTCTTGTGGTGTCAGTACTATGGATTATGCGGGCAACTGCGGGAGGACTTTGGCTGTGGAGCCATGAAGATGGGAGATAATGAGGCAAGCATTGCATCTGGCAAAACGGGGATCCTCCTGCCAATCCTTGCACTGGTGCCCATGCTAACCATGCTATGGCTCTCTACGTACCAAATTAATCCATTGCATGGGCCTACTCATTTCAAATTAAAACTTCTGAAACTTTTTTGGTACCAGGGCCAATTGTCAAGCTGCACAAGATCTGCAACTGACACACTTTTAGGAAAGAAAACTCAAAAAACTGGCCCTGCCTTTGGCTTTTTGGAGAGAAATTAGCAGTCAGATTAAATTAGAGAAACAGACTAGAAAGTTCCTATGAAACTGCTTCTCTCTCACTTCCTCTCCTCCACGTTATGGTCCGGATGAGAAGACATCTCACTGACTCAGTGGGTGAATCAGTGCAGCGGCTCTGGAGTGACCAGCACACCAGCAGAAATGGTGTGAGCAAGGGGGAGAGAGCTGTAGGGCAGAATGGCTCAACCAGAGCACGTAGCTTTAAAACAGCACCGTGTGCTGCTGGGCTTCAGGTGGCGAGAGAGAATTTATTTCAGTAACCACTCGTGTACCAGAAGGTGTCTGACAGCCTGGAGAGGAAGCACAGCCACCTGACCACACAACCTCTCTCCTTCAGCATAAACATTTGTCAGTCTTTGCTGCTGTTATGTTCCTGGGGACCTTCTGGGGACCAGAAGTTTCTCTCTCTTTAACCTCATTATCTCACCTTACTTCAGCCCATTAGGTTTTCCTGGCAGGCTTGCAATTTGCCCTGCAAATTTCCCCACGGAAGGCCATTTTAATTGCAGTTTTGCTGCAAACAATGCAATTTAGCTGTCTACAGATATTTCCTTGTGTTGACTATATCCTACTTGACTTGAAAACTGCTCCCTGCACTGTGTTGGGTGTCAGCGTGTAGCAGGCGAGAATGTGAGTAGGGGCAGACAGATGTGAGGTCTCCGGCCTCTACAGAAAAGACTTGTGCGTGGACTACTGCCTCTTGATACTGCATTGTGATAATTACGTTGTGCTGTTGATTAAGTTAAGGAGTCCTATGCAGCAGGGTCGAGTTCAATCTATTAAATGTGTTGAACAGAAAGCAAACAATCGACTTTATGCATGCTCAGGAAAGTGAGCCGCAAAGTGGAGAACAGAGAAAGATGGAGAACAAAAATGGAAGGATGAGAACAAGAGGTGGAATATAAAGCAGAGCAGAAGGGGACGGGCAGAAGAGGAACTGCAGAGACCACCATGGACACGGGTTAGCATAAGGAGAAAATAAAGAGAAAAATAGCTGCGATGAAGCATAGTAGATTCTGGCATACCGGATACCAGTAACAGCCAGACAAGTTCTCGGGCATCCAGATTTCAAAATATATTGATTTTCAAGGAATTGTCTTTAAATCCTGGAAACATTTGAAAAAGGTTTGAGAGTCCCAAGTAAGAATATATGTATACACATTCATAAGAAATAATGTGGTTGATCTGAGAAATTACAATATTTATCCTGGTGTAATACAGGCATTATTTATAGTGGGAAATTTAGTCCCCAAAAATGGGACTTCTGCAGGTTTTAGTGGCTGCAAAATACTTACAGATTCTATGTGTGAAAAATCTACATGAAATGCTCACAGAAAATTAACATATGTAGTCTGAAGAGAAAGAACAATAGTTATTTTCATAGATAAGTTTTTTTCTGTAATAAAATATATAAGTGCTTGGCAATGTGACTAACAACAAACTTTAAAGGATTAGCAAAATTGCTGGTTTTAATAAAGATTTAAAAACCACCAGCAACTCACATAATTCTCCCTATGCACTGCTTTTTTAGACACGCTTTTTCACTTAAATGTAAAGTCTTAAGAAAATCTCTACACATTGTGTGTGAAATTTCAGCACAAAAGGTAGTTGGTGACATATTATTTTCCTTATGGCAACTACAATCGATACAGCCAAGGCTCAAAGCAAAGTTTTATGGCTATTTTATAAACTTAGGAATGTACTCTGGGAATTTATCATGGAAAAATTTACTCAACCTGTATTTAAGGAATAACTAGGGCAAGTCCTGTGATGGGGTGTAGTCCAAAATGCACGTGCTACTTCTGCTGAGTTACAGGTATGGCTTGGTAATGGAGAGCGCTTGGGTGGTGTTAGGGAGAGGCAAAATGAGGCTGGTGTGTTTGAGATCCTCTTCTGCTGCCCCCCCGAGGGTGCGTGAAACCTCTAAGTACTGAGGGTGATATTCCCAAAAGTATTTTGGTACCCATTTGTCTGTGAAATTAGTAATTTAGATGCTTACATGCCTCTGAAAACACAGTTGTTAGTAGTCAAATTGGCAGGATTTAATGTGGAAGAAATAATTTTAACTCTCGTTAAAAGTATCTGCAATGTTGCTTGTTCATATGATGGCTGCATTTGTCCCCGAAAGATGAAAAAAAGAAGAATAAAAACATGATGCCTTACTGTCTGAAATAATTGGCGATTCCTTTATTTTATAGCAGGATCTTATTAACACTTGATTTTATGGGGAGTCAAGCTCCTGAAGTCTAGCAGCTGTAGGAGGATTTTGACTTTGTTTTTTTTTTAAAATGTGTCTCTAATCCTCAGAGCTGAAATGAAAAGTTTAAAAATATGACTGGAGGATCAAAGGTCATATTTGGGATCTTAGAGGATCAAAGGAGAAGAATAAGACTATCCCCACATTGTGGTATTATTAAAGTTACAAATATGCTTAAGGCAATATCATGGGTGGGGGGGAAGGCTGAGGCACCGGGGTTTTTTAGGTTGAATAGTTTGGTCATACTGCCTTTATGTTACTTCCTGAAACTTATTGTACATTATCCACCATTATTCATATAAATAATCTACAAGAAGAAAAGGAATGAATTTAGATTTAAAATACTCAATGTGGAAAATAAATGATAATATTGTAGGAAACAATTCTGCACAAATAAGGGAATTGCTTATATATATGGTAGATTTTACTCCGCCTCAAATGTTTGTTAATTTAATGAAGGACAGCCAGGAGATCTGCTTACTTACAATACCTAGTGCTAAAATCCTTCTAAAGGAATTCTACCTTTTTTTTTTCCCTTATTTTTTAAATATTCATTTCATACTAGCAATGAAAAATGTCATGACAGTTTTTTGACAGACATGTTTATTAGTAATTTTCCCACTTCTTGATTCCAGGGGTCAGTCATTCCCACATCCCTTGGCAGCAGCACTTCGTTGGCAGAAAAGTTTACATAAATCTTGGGGGAAAGCAGGTGTTACAGAACCGCTCCTCTTCTGGGGGCACTCCCAGGCTGCCCCAGGCACCGTTTACTGTCTGGGGGAATTCTGCTTCCTCTGTCCATGTGCCGTTAACATGCCTTTCTGCTCCGGTGACAAGGTTGTTAACCCCTGCGGTCTCATTTCTGGGTCTGTTTCCTTCCATGACGTCCTGTAGGAACTTACAGGACAGTTACATATAATAGTAAAGAAGAGGGCTCGTATTTGTGTTTGATTCTGTATTGGTTTAGAGAAGTGGCTACAGACTTTACACCTCACCTGGCTTTGCATCTGTTAAATCCTGAGACTTCCATAAGGAGGGAAATAAATCGGAATTCTTGTATTTCTTGTAGATAGCCATCACAATCCTATATTTTTTCAGATGATGAGAAGATTTTCATGGAAAACACTTCCTCTTCTCCCCTCAATGCTTATAAATCATTGTTTTATAGAATCCCGTAAGGTTTGTTAGAGGTGACTATGGTGTAGACTGTGTGAATACACACGTGCACAGCTTTGAACCCAGTGAACATTTGTGTTAAAATGATGTGATCAAAGGTCTGTGGCTGTAGCGGGCTTGGTCCGATTGTCAAGTTCAGACAGTGTAAAATGGTGCAGAGATTGTCAGGGGAAGAAGAGTCACTTCTAAAACAGAAACTTTTGATTTTGATCCAGACCGTGTGCTTGTTTCTATGCGTATGAAAACCACTTGCTGTTTTCAGGCAAAAACATCTCTCTCTCTTTGCTGTCCAAAAATCTCAGCCCCGAAAGCCCGCCTGGCAGCAGGGGTGGCCTTGGCATGGTTCTGCTCCGTAGCTGCAACGCAGCGCGCTCCCGAACGCCACCAACCGCCGCAGCCACAGGTGAAGCGGATTCTGAAAGCTTTTCGTTTTCTGATACTCTGTAACGCCAAAATCGTTTGCCCGCGGGGTGTGATCTGCCCCTTTTTGCTCGGCGGAATTTGCAGTCGCGTCTGAAGGCTTTTTGGAGGGAGGGAACAGAAAAACCTATGTTCGAGGGTGGACTGGGGCCCTCCTGGGCTTTGAACAAACTCCCTGGCAGCAAGAGGGAGGGCAGCCCTGTGGTTTTGCTCAGCGGGAGCGGGTCTGGCAGGGGCGCCGGTCCGGTCCCCGTGCCCAGCGCCATCCCTTGGGCCGCGGGGCCCTCGCAGCAGCCGGGATGGGCTGTGCAAAGCCGGCTTGCGCAAGGGTGCTGCTGGCCCGGGAGCGCTGCGGGGACGGAGGGGTGGGAAGGGGCTGCCTCCGGGGGAAATAATCCTCCTTTAGGGCACGACCGGGAGAAGTCCTGGGGGGAGGGAGGTGAGGAATCAGCCTGTGAGATCGGGAGGGAAAGGGAGCGCGCCG
>NW_008824650.1:2502004-2520154 GCF_000699105.1 Pygoscelis adeliae
GGTGGGGAGAGGTGGAAGAGGAGCCTCCCTCTCCAGATCTATCGCCCAGCACCACGCCTGGGTGAAGGGATGGGAAGCACTGCCATGGACAAGAAGAAAGATGCCTCCAGCAGCAGCAGCAGCAGGAAAGGCTCCAGCCAGAAGAAACTCATGTTGCGAGTGCACATCCCCGTAAGTGGCTCCTTGCTCTTCCTCCCCTTCGGCAGCTGGCGTGGATTGGGCGCTGGGGCATGTTTTTCTCTGACATGCAGCGCAGCGAGAGGCAGGGAAAGGCGTTTCCTGCCGCTAAGGGCTGGAGTTTGGGGGATGCTGGGCTGGGGGGTGCAGCCCGTGCAACAGGCAAGTCCTCCACATCTGGGGTGGGCTGGAGGATGGGGGGCTCCCCTGGTCTCTGCCCCCCGTGCAGTGCTGGGAGCTCAGGGTGCGGTGTCCGTGGCGCAGAGGAGTGAGGGTAACTCCGGCTGCACCACTGCTCCCCTGCCCTGGGCTGTGGGTTTGATTCAGTATGTCTCGCCGAGTTCACATGCAGACTTGCAGTACGGTTTAGCAAAAGATCTGTTCACCCCCAAATGGTGGCCTCAGCATCCCCAGGTTTGGCTCTGGGAACTGTCCGTGCCTCGTGGCTGAATCAGGGTGTTTAATCTGACTCTTCCCTCTCTCAAGACTAATCCACATCTGAATTTCCCAGGGCTGGGGAAGCCAGAGCTCGCTCAGATTTGGACACAAGCAGTCTGTTTATTGCCGAAAGAGCAGGGACAGTTGTATTGCCATGGTGGAGCAGACTAGTGAGCCATGCAGTCTGTTCACTGACTCTGCTTTGTTTTGTATATTCACACTACAAAGAAACATGCAAGAAACTATAGTATATAGATACAGAATAACCTCAGACCAAAAGTTTCTCTCTATTCCTAGTGAGTACTAGAAGGCTGGCTGGCTCTGTCTTCAGAGTTTACATGCTTTTCAAAACTCTGATTATTGTTTTTACTATTAGGATGTTCTTGTTATCTATGTAACTAGTTTTTTATTCTCAGTCACAATGTGCTTTTGGTTTCAGTGCTTCTGGCGAGAAATGGCAAAGTCCCTGTGTCTTTTTCTGTGCAAACTGTTTGTTTTTTTTTTTTAAATCTCATTATATAAAAGTGGGAAACAGTCCTACACATGTCTCTGCCAGGCCACCAGGGAGCAAAAAGGTATTTCTGCTGCTAAGTTTTTCCTTTGTTTTAGGGAAGAAGAAGAAGTCAAAGCAAATTTATTAGGTGTCTTGAGTCTGTGGAATAAAATGGAGGATAAATTCATGGCTCTTCTGCAGATTTCATTTTTCTCTGGAGAAGAATGCAAGCCCAGGAGCCTAAGCCAAACTTCTGGTGCTCTGAGCACATTCAGCAGCAGGAGGAAAAGGTCTGTTTCTGCTAACATGGGTGTTGCCTGTGCATTTGTGACTGGAGTTTTTAGGCAATAATCTTTGCCATGTTACCAGTAGTACTTCACAATAGGGATGTAAAATACCAAGAAAATAAAATGTACCACACCAAAGCACCACTCACCCTGTGCACCTTATTCCTTTCCGCCTTGCCTGCTACGTTGCCTTTGCCATCTCTTTCCATAGTTCCCCCACCTCTGACTCAATCTAGCCAGGGACTTCTGTGCAGCTGGATCTCCACCTCTGCTCCAAGAAGCTGCATTTTCTGCCAGCTGAAGAGCCATAGGTAGTTTGGGAGATGCTGTGGTTGCTGCAGGATTTCACAGGATCCATCTGGTGCTCTTGAAATACCTTCCAACCACCAGATAACTCTGACTACACCAGTACTTATAGCAATTTTCCCCATTTTATGGTTGTGAAGCTAAGGTGGAAAAAGTGCCCAAGTAACTTGTTTGCACTTAAGCATTATTGACAGAGGAAGGCTAATGCTTTTTCCTAATTGCCTCCCTAAGCCCATAGACAACCTTTCTTCATGAGTGTTGCCTTAGGTCTGTCTTGGATGGAACACCATTAGTAGTGGGCCATAATTTTTCATGTTCATTAATCTCTTGGCTTCTCTGCTATGCAGTTTGTCACCTAGGTAGTGGCAGTTATTCAGATACAAGCCTGTAAATGCCTGATATTCCACTGAAGTCAACATGAGTTTTATTGTTCACCCAGTTGGAAGCAATTCAAGATTTGGTAATGAGATAAGACCTTCCATCCCGCCTCTCCATCCCCAATATACGATCCTTCTGTTCCATTCTGCATCATTCTATCATTCCTGAAACGGACTATTGGGTTCAGGATCTTTCAGGTTGTACTCACATTTTTGGTGGTTTTCTGTTATCTGGCAGAGTTTAAATATGACTGTGCTATAAGAAAGAACATTTTTCTCATTCTCCTCATTTGACAGTGGAATCTGCATTTGAAAAGATCCATTTAGACTGTTTTTTTTTCTCTTTCATAACGTTTTCTTGGCTGTTGTTTTGAAGCATCATTCCTATTATTTCAGTGGCGCCTGTCAGTGTAGCTGTAGTTGTCAAGGGAGCTTTCACCAGACAGTAATTTCTATTTTGTTCATCCTCTTCTTTGTTTTGCTGTGAGATCATGTTTATTGCTGAGACATGTAATTCTTGCTCATTGAGATCTTCAAATTAGGAACAAGAGAAGGACTAACAAGGTCTGAGTAGGAGGGGAGAGAGGAGTCAATTCTAAAAGAGAAAGCAGTGGGACAGAAAGGTACTGTTGTGATGCAGGCTATCCTAAAACATATTTATTAGTCACGTAGAAATGCTGACTGAAAAAATAAGGACAAATATTGTGCAAAAAAAAGGCAAATAATGCAAAATACGCTACAATTAGGTTAGAGGATTGTGGAATAATAGGCATGTCTGAAAAGAAAGTTGTATGCTTTTCTTCCCTCTCCCATGTATTTTTATTTTTTGGGTTTGCCTGTGACAGTGGGGAAAAATGGATCAATTTAAGAAAGCTGGTTTTGTGTCTTGCAACACTTCAGGGCATTTCTCAGGTACATCTTTCTCAAGCAAGAACAAGACATGATGATACAAAAAGTCTGGAAACACTCTATTTTCACCTTCTTTCTGTGCTCAGTCTCCTTCAGCACAAGTGGGTGGTGCCCAACCCTTGCTACTGGGAATAGTGGTAGACCACTAAGTTCCTGCCAGTCGGGTTTCCTAGCTGCTCTCAACTTGTTCAGTAGCCAAGAGTAAAGTGGGGGCCACTGTATTCTGCTAGCATGGCAAGGAAGTATTTGCTAAATTGCTGGACTGATTGAACAACTTTTGTTTTGGTTGTTTGTTGTTTTCTTTGCAAATACACAATTGACTAACAAACTAGTAATTTAGATGGGCCATAATATAATTGCAGGAGCCTTTGAAAAGTAGAGGTCATATCAACCTCCGCCTTTCCCAGCAGCACGTTCTGAAGTCTTGAAATTAGAGATGCCTACATGGAAATTTCTGGTCCAAATATCTTTGAAAGCTGCTACAGATTTGAACAGAAACCTTTGCTCTCTAGATGCATCACATCTGTAATATGAAGACATTAGCGTTATAAAGTTCCTTTTTAAGCCATTAGAAGTTAATGCTTGCACATTGCTTTGAACGTTTTAGAAACTGTTCTAAGACAGGACACAATTGTCTGCTGAGTAGGAGCTCACAGCAGTGAGATCAGTATGTTCTTTTGTCATCTTGCAAAATTGAAAAATTGATCTGTTCTAATGTTAATGTTACCATTGTAATCCTGTGTCGCTGCAAAAAAAAGGAGAGATTCTGCTCTTGCTTACTTTGAATTTCATCTGGGATAATTCAGTCAGTGCCAGCAAAGTTATGTTGTATTTACACTAGCGCAGCTGAGGGCAGAACCTGTCTCAAGAGCTTCCCCATGGCAAGTGCCAAGCACCTGCTGCTCCCAGCAGGTGGAAATTGCAGAACCTTGGCACTTCCTTGGATTTTTCCCAAGTACATCACAAGGTGACTTTTTATTCAAAGGAACAAAGAGGTTTTTTCACAATAAGGACAAAAATGACATCTGCAAATGAATATAAAAACATCTCTCAGTTCAGTGAAGTGACTGTTGCCTCTGGTACTTCAGCCCTGACAGCACAGTTGATGCACTAGAAGGATGCTCTTGGAGATCATGATCCTTTATTTTCAACGTCACACAAACAAACATCTCTGCACACTTTCTCCCATTTCTTTGTCAACCTCTACGGTTTTGAACAGACTCCTCAATGTGCAAATTTATTGCTGTTTCCAGGCCTGTTGTTACATCGGGATGCCAGGCTGAAACATCAGATGGCTTAAATATTTCTAACCCAATAGATGACAATGATGTTCTGACAGCTAGTGTTGGCTCGGGCTCTGCCCCTCTATCTTGCTTTCCACACTTGCAAAGTCATTAATGGCTGCATGCCTAATAAATCACTGTGAAATTATTTTGTTCTGTCACAGTTTTTGCGGGGTGCTTCTTGTCTCCCGGTAATTGCTGGGTGGGCTGATGAGAACAGCACTTCAGTCTAGGGATCACTTTAGGAAGCTGCAGATGAGGAATAAGCAGGTCAATTCTTTCAAAGGAGATGAGGGAATCAGCTTCCAGTGTGATCTAGGGATGAAAAAAAATGTTTGTTTTCTTGGGAAAACGAGGTGGGGGAGAGGGAGACAGAGGAGAGAGGAATGTTTCCCTAAAATTAAGTCTGCAACTGTCCTCCCCCTTGCTCTCGTAAGGCAGACTCTGAGTCGTCCTGAGCCTCTGTGGCCTTGAAGTTTAAATTTGGATTCCTCCCTAAAGGGCTGATATATTAAGGATCTGAAAGGGGAAGAGGTATTTGCTCAGGAGTGTTGAGATTGCACTTTGGATCTATCTGAAAGAAAAAAGAAAGGATTCATGTTTGCAGTCATAATAGCTGCCACTGTAATTAAGGAAGCTCTTAGTCTTTTTGGTTTTAAAGCATAACACAAACTGATCATCATCATCGAAAAGTACTGCTTCTTTAAAACATCACTTTTTCTGGTAGGAGATTCTGCTCCTAAATGGTCTCATCCAACCTCCTTTATTTATATCTGTGAGCCTGTAAGGACTGTGGGCTCAGAGGAATGTGAATTTCCTTGGAAGAATAAGTCATGAATGTGGAAGGAACCTCACAGAAATGTGGATGGTGAGACTTTTGGCCTCAGGGAAGGTTACTCACACTGTGCTTGTATTGGGAATTACTGAAACAGAAGAAAATGTCATGCTCCTTGAGGGATCAGGGGTGAAGTGGAAGGTAGTGATCTCCACCTGGGAGGTTTCAGTGACTGTTCACAGACCTGCAAGGTTCAACTTATGCCCAGTTTCACCTGGGCACTACATTGCATTCAAGGGAGCTGCTCAGATGTGGTCAAAAGCAGAATTTGACCCTGAAGACAGGATTCAACAATCATTTTGTTGTTGATATATGGACAGTCATGGAAGTAGGTTGGTGTGCCTGTGTGCTGGCTTGCTAGGGCTAATGGGAGTAGAAAGGAGCCAAAACTGTGTCAGCATGGCTGTTGGTAGACCAAATTATGGACATTCATGTTGAGTGAAGTACTACATATAATTCTTATCCCTTTGAAGAAGAGCTGAATTTATATCAAAAGGCATTTTATGCATAGGGAATAATGAAAGAGCAGGGCTGGTTACAAGAGAAATGAAGCATCAAGGAAGACATCACTAGCAGACAGGAGATGTCACAGAATACATCTGTCTGGCATAGAAATAGCCCCTTTGTGGGCTACGTTACCCTAGACTGATCATCAGGCTTTGACAATTAGCCTGCTTCCAGGGCCTGATCTGGTTGCAGAGGACTGCTGTCTCAATTTTCTACTATTGTTTGCACTGTAGACACACTGGCGAAAGTGTTGTGGTCTAACAAATAGGGAGAGTTATGCATGTCTTCAAAGACAAAAAGAAAAAGCAGCTTGAATGTATCTTGAATGGAGTATGTTTTTTCTCCTGGAAAGGAGAACTTATGTATACACATGAATATAAGATGCCATCAATAAATATAAAATATTATTGGTGGTTTGGTGATATAGTGCTATGCTACTACTGAACTATTTCTAGTACTAGCAGTGAGTTGACAGTGATGTATATGACAATTTGTGCTGCAGAATGATTTTTGTGTTTATTCTTTAGGTAGTTGTAGAAACTGGAATAGAATGCTTCAGTTTAATGTTTGCTTCTGTAATACTGTCTCTCTTAAATTGCTTGCATATAACTATATATGAAATCTTTAAAGCATGAAAGCATTATTTACATGGTAGAGAACCAAAACATAACATGGTACTTCAGTTTTTGACATTGAGGATTCATAGAATGGTATATAGCGTCCTTTAAATTTTCATGTAATTTAGCATGACAGTAGATTACATTATGTAAGCGTGACTTAGTGGGATGCACAGCAAATGCATTGCAGTATGTGTTTCATGGTTGTCATTTATATGACGCACCGTGATTGTTGAGACCTTATGGTCATTATTGCAAAGGGTGCCTGTGACCTTCTGCTCCAAAACAGGACCTATGTCATAGGCTGAAGACTTAATCTATTTTTGCAATCAATCAGGGTGATAGAGCTATATGCCTTTTTTAAGGTGCTGGAGAACGCATTCATAGATCTGGAGTTTCATCAGGAGGAAGTGTGTGCATTATAAGTATTATTTGCCATGTTATGAAGCCTTTATCATCATTCATTCACAACAGGCACTGTGCAATTTTCAGTCATCTTTTCATGTCGGTAATGTTGCTGGAACAATGAAAATAAGAAAATACTCTGCTTCTGCAAGCTGAAGAAAAAAAAGCTGTCTCTCTGAGTCGTCACAGTGCTGGCTTACAGCACTAGAAAACACAGGATTTTCCTGCTGGGTTGTAGACTTACTAGTCTGAATGAATGACTGAAGTTCAGATCTGGTTTGTGGAAGCTACGTGCCTGTTGATTGCTTTAGAAAAGTTTGAAAACACGTTTTCCGTGGAATTAGAGAAGTCAGTACTTGGTGAGCTAGATCAGGGGTAAAATTTGAATCCAAGCATGAAGAAACATTTCAATGAAGACAAGCTCTCCATAGAAAAGGTGTAGTTGTAAGAATGTGATGGACTAAACAGATGCCATTAGCACTGCCTGTAGCCTGTCTAGTGGAAGAAATGGATTGTTACCTGCATGCCGCTTATTTTGAATGGAGTCTACATGGAAATCGGGAAAGACACCTGGAATTATGCACAGAATCCTGAAGTGTATCATTGATGACTCTATTTTTGCTACCTAGCCATTATCTCTGACAAGTTTCCACAGATTCAGGACTGTTCTATGCCTTTAAATAGTTGTGCATTTAATATGTTTGCTAAGCATGTGTTGTCTTGCTTTTGGTGATGTGGCCTTTAAAAGGTGTAACTGCTAACAAGTGTGCAGAATCATGGAATAGTTGAGGTTGGAAGAGACCTCTGGAGATAGTCTAGTCCAATCCTTCTGCTGACCCTGCGGTCAGCTAGAAGATTCAGGACTGTTCTATGCCTTTAAATAGTTGTGCATTTAATATGTTTGCTAAGCATGTGTTGTCTTGCTTTTGGTGATGTGGCCTTTAAAAGGTGTAACTGCTAACAAGTGTGCAGAATCATGGAATAGTTGAGGTTGGAAGAGACCTCTGGAGATAGTCTAGTCCAATCCTTCTGCTGACCCTGCGGTCAGCTAGAGCAGGTTGCTCGGGACTGTGTCCCATCAGATTTTGAATATCTCCAAGGATGGAGACTGCACAACTTCATTGCTCTGAAGGAATGCATTTGGGCAAGTGAAAGCTCCTTGAGACTAAATAGTGTTCAGCCACTACACAGGCACATTGAATTTAACTCCACAGTTGGTTGGATCTTGTCTCAAAAGCATACTGTCCATCTGGGGAGTGAAATTGGATTTGACTGTGTAGTGTAGAGACTTCTGGGAAAAGCATGCTCTGAGATGGGAGTTGAAACTGGAGGCACAATAGTCCCAACAAGGCTTGTGGAAGAACGGGGACAGTAAGGAAGAGAGAAAAAAAGGTGCTTAGTCAGTGTTATCACAATATGTATGGGAGTTTGCCAGCTTCTCAGTAGAGCATTGCATCTTCTGGAATGTGGTTTTCATCATGCCTTGTCATTCCTTTTGCATATATTAATTGTGGCTTCTGTGTTGGAAGTGTGATCTAAACCAAGAGGCATGAGGAAAGACAGTTCAGGGATAAGAGCACTAAATCATCACCTAGCTGTCTGAATCTGCTGTATCACCTGAGGTTGGGCAGAGGAGAGTCCTTGATGTAAGCTTTGCATTGCTAAATGGCAAATGGCTGAGGTTCAGAAAGAATAAGCTTTTAAAGTATCAGTGTGCCACATTGAAACACTGAAACATTTTATGGGATGTTCTTTCCATCCATGACTGAATGCTGTTGAGCTTGATGTCTATGCGTGCATAAGGATACATGTGTTAGTAAAGAAAAACTGTCTGAAGAATTTAAAGCCTTGATAGATGTTGTAGACTGGAGGCAGGTGAGAGGAAACGACGTTGTCCCTGCAGTACTGATATTGAAGTAGATGGTTGGAGTTTAAGCAACTTGCCCCATGTTGTACAGGAGTGTGACGGTTGGGCTCATGAAGTCTTGAGACCTAGTTCACTTACCTTAACCATAAGCCCAACCTTTTTCCTATGGCATTTGTCCCATAAGGATCCATGTACAAGCTCAACCTAAGTCAGCAGTGATGGAAAGTATTTTTCCTTTTGCTTTTTGAAAATACGTGTGAAGTGAAAGGATTCCAGTCTAATGTCTACAGACAGTCATGCTGTGTCCTAAAATAACACTGTTAGGACTCTTGTGGCAGTCTGATCAGGAAGACCGAGGATTGAGGATATTAGATAAATTAGAGAAGACTATATTAACTTCCAGGATCAAAAGTGGTACTTCAATGAGTGTGCCTAATTATCACACCCTCCATGTGGTTCATGTGGTTGTTGAAAGTTGTGAAACGTTAGTCTGTTTTTTTTCTGAATAGCTGGTGACACATCAGTTGTAGAGTTCTTGAAACAAGGCGTCTGCAGCCGTTTAGCATGTAGTCATCTATAAACTCAAGCAGATGGGGTTTGGGACATCCGAAATGGCACTTTACCAGCCACGTTCAACCTACAGCACCCTCCAAAGAGTTCGCAGGCAGTCTCGATTCCTGCACTCCACTGACTTGTCCTTCCAGTTGCTGGAGCTGGACATTCCCCAATACTGCTGCCAGCTAGTGCAGGAGAGGGAATACCAGCATGCTGTCAACGCTATTCTTCTTGGATACTCCTTCCACTAATGCTAGATCAACTCTACATTTTTATGGGAAAATGGAGAGCTTCTGCCATCTAAAAAGTTGAGTCAACATTATTCATAAACATAAGATTTATAGCCTGAAATGAATGGGAGGTAGAAGATGTTATTCAGCTGTTCTCTTTGCCCTTTTATTTAGCTAGTTGATGTTAAAGGTAAATACTAATTTAATAGACTTCTTTTAGTTGGGTGTCAATTAATTATACATTTTCCTTATATTTTTTATGTTTTTGAGAATGACTGTACGTGCTCTAAGCTATGCAGAGGCAGGAGGGTACATGCCAGCATTTTTCTTTATAAAGTAATACCAATAATTCAAAAACTGCAATTACTTCACTTCTTTTTTCCGTATTGTGTACTTAGAGTTCTGGCTCCTTTCACTGTGGCAGACCTGTGGAGGCATCATCAGCTGGCATGCAAAAGTTGCTGTTAAATGAACTCTTCTGATTTTCAGCTGTAAAACACTGAAGTCAGTAAAAGAGGAAACACGTCTTACTTAACCATGTACAGTAGTGGGCTAGTCTCCATTACTTAATAAGACAAAAATGTTTTTCACCCAGTATTCGTCAGCTGTCCTGGTGGACCCCAACCAATTGTTATGAAGGCAAAACAAGCTGCTGTTCACCAGTTGACTTTATTAACAGACTATGTGCATCCTCCTATCCCACCGCAATGCTATATAAAACATGTTGCCTTACAATGCCTTCTTTGTTAGCCAACATGTTTTATTTTCATGGTGTACATTAGAATCATAGAATCATAGAATCATTACCGTTGGAAAAGACCTCCAAGATCATCGAGTCCAACCGTCAACCCAACACCACCATGCCCACTAAACCATGTCCCCAAGCGCCTCATCTACCCGTCTTTTAAATACCTCCAGGGATGGTGACTCAACCACTTCCCTGGGCAGCCTGTTCCAATGTTTAACCACTCTTTCAGTGAAGACATTTTTCCTCATGTCCAATCTAAACTTCCCCTGGCGCAACTTGAGGCCATTGTCAGATAAAACAACTGAGTGGTAACTTGGTAAGCCTTGGTAACTCATTCACTTTTGATGTCCATCTGTCTATAATCTGAGATCCAAAAATCCAAGAACAAGAGATGACTCAAGTTTACTTGAAATGCTTTTTCAAGGCATCAATTCAAGATTAATCCTTGAGAAAAAAAAATAGGTGCTAAAAGCCTAGTAGTTCAGAGAGATGTGATTTTCAAAAGAATTTAGGCACATTAGGTCCCCTTGCAGTATTTGAAGATCCTACTAGTCCACTTGCATCAGGATGTCCTTAAACACATTTGAAAATGGAGCTTTACATCTTTCAAGCTTTCATGATGCCATTCTTCCCCCTCTGCTATTTATACCCGTATTACAAAACAGAAGCTGATTTTCCACTCCTTATAACATTCTCTTGCACCTGATAGCTAAAATGGACACCACCACCACCCCCAAAACTCAAGTCAGAAGCTTGTTTTTTATGGAACAGAGATTGAAAGTAATACTAGGAAGTAATTTGGGAAGAGATAAATAGCAGCTGTTCTCTTGATGATAAAGACTGAAACTAATACTGATACTTAATGCAGCGCAATCCGTTGTGACACACGATAAAGTCTATGTATGACCTTATGTTTGACTGAGAGTGACCAAGTATTACAGACTTCAGAAAGAAATTCCTTTTCTGTTCCCTTCAACTTTTCAATGTAACTTGAGAAAAAGCTGCAATCATTTAAACTTAGAGAGGATTTTTTTTTTATATATATTTTTTACCTGTGTAAACCTCTAAAGTTTGCAAACTACTGTAGGCATTTAGTGTGTTTAGACTCACTGTGGATCGTTATTTCAAATTTACTTTCAAATATAAATATTTTGAAAGGAAAAATTTATTTCACTGCCATAATCTGCATATACTGTTTGTCAGCATGTTTATGAAGCAGAGGTATTTGGGTTTAAAGGTATCTGGAGTTCTGCAAGTCAGTGTCAATATTGCTTTGTGGGCTGCTGCTTGTTGAGGTCACTGGAGAGAGACAGGGGGACACAGGGGAGCTCCTCAGGTTTTGAGAAGCTGATGGGGTAACCAACTTAGTCTATGAAATTTCTTTATACGTATCAGTTGTAAAACAAGTCTCGACTGTGTTTGGGTTGAAGTAACTGAGGAAGAGGCACACAGGTAAAAGCGAAGGCTGGTGATACCAGTGGCAGTGATCAGTATATGCACTTTAATGGATGAGAGTTGGAACACACAGGCTGAACATCTGGGCACATATGTCTGGGGATCACCTGCTGTTGGAGGAATGGTAAAATCTAATTTCTCTGGACTTCAGCAACAAAATGAGAGGAAATATTAAGTATACACTCTAAGGAAACATCCATTTTCAGAGAAGATATTTCTAAGAGTTCATTTCCAGAGAGCAATATGTACCTTTGATTATGTTTCATGGTCTTGAATGTTCTGTGCACTTGACTAGGTTAATTTAAAAAACATGTAAGGACACAAGTGCAGAGCCTGTGTGTGTGAAGGGAAGCGGCCCTGTGTGCAGCTGTTTACTATAAACTGAATACGTTCAGTGCGTATGTACAAGCTGGCAAATTGCTCATGTTGCAGAGAAATGAACTGTGATGGAAAATGCAATAGATAATTATTTCAGAAAAGCTCCCACATTATAAATATGCTTCTGCCTGATGTTAAAACATCTGGATTTAGTTTCTAGCTGTACTAAGATTATTTTCAATTTCATATCCTGTGTTTTAATGTCACAAAACAAATAGAACAACGAGCTGACTTTGTATCTTGACCTTTAGGCTGTTTTTATTTCTGGTGGGGTTTGGGTTTTTTTGCTTTACAAGACTAAGTAATTTAAAGTCCAATCACCTGGGGTATTGTGCTGAGAGATTAACACATATTAATTTGAGTCCTACTGTCCCAGATAGTTGTAACGAGGACTAACTTTCTTCTTCCTTATCTCTGTTTGCTTCCCTGCATACGGCCGTTGCTGTAGAAGGCCTCCAAGTCATGTCATGTCAAATAATGCATGGTCTTCAGAGCTCACTGGGGGAGAGAAAAGTCTGGGAACAATGTGAACAGGCACAGCCAGGCACTTCCACTAATTGTCGATGTGGACGGTGGAATACAAAAGCAGAAGGAGGGAAGGGGGAATGGAAATGTGTCTTGGTGCGGAAACGACTGTGTAAAAACAAATATGCCTGGGCTTGCTCATTGGGAATGCACATGTTGCACAGAACTCCCACAATAGGAATCCTCTGCTTTAGTCTGCCCCTGCCAGATAATTTTAGGTGGTTTCTTTTTTTCTTTATTTACCTCTAGAGGTTTTCTTGGCTATTTGGGGATGTGGACTTCAGCAACCATGAATTGTAACAGGTAGTGGCAATTTACTGCTGAGCTAGCTTGAAATTATCTGTTAATTTTTGCTTCTAGTTATTTGGGATTGCCTAAATATCGGGAATGGGAAATTTAAATGAATTAATTATTAATGTAACATGCTAGTGGCATTTCAAAATATATTGTGCTGAAGTGGAGTTAAATATCTAAGTGACTCTCTTCCATACTGTGTCCTCTAACCCAAAGCAGGCTGAAATGCTTTGCAGATCAATTATATAGAGTAAATAAAATAGAATAAAATTACATATTTGGGGTTTTTTATTCATAATGAAAACCAGAATTTCCTCTCAAGAACTGTTGTGCTGAAATATCTACACTGTATTTTGCTTAAACTCTGAAAAAAATCAGGTAGAGACAGTGATGAAGGGATGAGCACGTGGTAGGATGAGCCTGAAAATGGAACATTTATCCTATAGGATGGGAGCTGTATGAAATTTTGAGCAATTGAAAATGAAGTTAGTAAAGTTAGTGAAATTCATAAAGTAAAATGAGTAGATTTATGCTTTATTACACAGTGGAACTTTAGCTTCACACGGAAGCTACCAGCCCATTCTGGGATTCATCATTCCCTGAAGATGAAAAGACTCTTTACACCAAGGAAACAGAAAACACAAGTGATACACAGGGCACTTGCATGTTCATCTATGCCTGAAAGATCGTCATGCTGAAAAGTAGGTATTTCTGCAGTGAAATGCAACAGCTGCAATTAGTAATCAGCACGTTGCAACACAATTGGTAAAAATCCAAATGCTTACTTTATCCATTTACTAAATGAATCGCAAATGTCTAACTGAACTGAGAACTATTATGGAGGCAAGAGGAAAGGGAATAGCCAGCAGAAACACCAATTTGTTGATTATATAATGGACCTATCATTAGTAACTTGATTATGCCAATGCAATTGCTTTTTCTCCAAGACAGATACTTGTTCCTACCAGGGCTGATTGATCTTGAAAAGCAGTCTGATTATGCCAGAGCGTGTTTTAAATGGAAAATGATAACAGACTTAAGGAAGATAGAAAACTATTTACTGGTAGAAATATGATTGGTGATAGCATTGCAGAAAAGTGAGAATGCAGAAAGATAGGATGGTTTATCCAAGGAGGTAGATTTATCCCTTTTTAGTTAAAATTATGTAAATTCACTGCTGTGAAAGTTATCACGAGGACAGCCCTGAAGACTGATTGTGGCTCAGAGTGCAAATCAAGTTCATCATAGAAAATTCCTCACAACAGTCCATCGCGGTGCTTCTATTTTGACAGGTAGGATAGGCCTTCCAGCAATTACCACTGAAGATACTTATCATTGTAGTGTGGAAATCTGACTTCCTGGCACTGGGCTGGGAACTTCATTTCACAGCGATCTCCTAAATATCTTTGCTGACTAAGACTGATTTTGAGCATCTTGCCAAAAGATCTTAGTTTCTCGGTCTTTCAATCTTCCAGTTTTCACATCAGATTTCTCTTTATTACGTGTTCCTATTTTTGTAATCCTGTGATTTCCAAAAGCCACTGTAACCTCCATGCAAATAATATTCCCCCAGCCAAAACCATTAGCGGCTATCTCTGGATACAGTTTCTAAAACCCACCACAAGCACAAAATACAAAGACCACAAATATCAGTCTCACAGAGTTCCATGTTGGGTCTTTATGGAAAGGATTTTTAGTTTTGTTTACATCCCTGAGACATGGGCAAACTTTAGGGATGAATATCAGGTTTTTCAGAAATGTTGATGACTTTCGCTGCCCAAGGGTGGGATACTTAATGCTAATGGGAGCCACAAGGCTCCTGTTGTTTCATGGAGCCTACCCACAATTAGCATTTTAGGGGATTTAAAGAATTTTTTTTTGGCTTAAGTTCAGTGCAGAGCAGGGAGTGGCTGAACCTGCTGGAAGAAGATTTCCAGCTGTATGAGCTGCTCACCACTATATATGCTGGGTGTGAGTCTGGTGTTACTTGCCTTAGCGGGAATATTTTCCCTGTCATCACTGAAACTGCTATCGTCGGTGGGGTTGGGGCTGGAGGTGCTATATTCTGCACAAGACGAAAATGTTAAGATTTCGTTATGGGTCTCTGCAGGTTAGAGGGATGGGAGAAGGAACCACCTAAAGCTTGTGAGTGTATAAAGTATAAATGAGCAAAGTATGGTGTACTGGTAAATACCTTATCAATGGATACCAAAATACCAGGTTTTTTTTTCAATTTTGCAATAATTCAATTTGACAAACATCTAAGTTTCTTCTGGATGTTCTGCTGAGAGCTTTCTCTCCTTGCAGACAACTTCTATAGCACTGCTTACCACAAATCTTACCACATTTAACAGGACTGTGCAAAATGCCTGATATAAGAGACCTGAGATGGAGAGAGTGAAACCAGGGTAGAGTGGTAATACATGGCTAATGCTATGATTCACCCTCTCTGCTATTCTGATTGTGTTACAACTGTAATTCTGTAGCTGTGGTTTCTTCCAGCGGTCTAAACGGGGAGACAGGTAAGAGGTTGAACTCACTGTGAGCCAGAAAACCTAAAATATCCCTGTGAGTATTGGCAAGGTGCCCAGACCAGAATAAATATGTTCTGCCTTTCTCTTTCACATCCCCCTTGTAGAGACAAAATACAAAAAGGCCAAACAGAATTCCGACAGACAGTATTTTGTTTAAATAGAGGCCTGGTAACTATATGAGATCAAGAGACAGTTATAAGGCTAAGTTCTGTACTTTGTATGCATTTATAACAGTCATTTAAAATAAAGTATGCTGTTGTGCACAAGCTGAGGATTTGTAAATTCGAACTGTTTTATGTATGTTTGCATAACATATGAGGTTTTTTATGTGTAGTATATATACTTGGCTAGATTTTTTTTGTTGGAATCATCATGGTGATTTAGTTAATGTTGTTTTCTTTTCTGAGCATCGTGTCAGAATTCATCATGATCTATTTAATAGAAAAAAACCCTTCTTTTATCTGTCCCCATTTGCACACAAGGCCAGTTCCGAGGAAAGCTTGACTTTTCTGAGAAGCTTCCAGAAGTTCCAAGAAAGGTTCATTTCCACCTGGTAATTAATAATAGGCCTTAAGAAGTTCATATTTTTCTTTCTAAGATATTCTGTTATTCAGGCTTTTCAGCACTGCTGTCCATGAGTCTGACTGTGTGTCATTTTACAGAACTGCTCAGAAAAGGGTCCATGATAGCAATGAGGGACAGGACTTACCTCCGATGGCTGGAGCTGGAGTTCTTGATCTGGCACATCGCTTGGGCTGCACAGGAGGTTGTAACTTTGGGAAGGAAATTTAATTACATGTTCTGGCCATAGCCTTAACAGTTTCTTGCTCTTGACTTTTTATTGTTGGGAAATTACATACAAAGCAACTGTGACTGGTGCAATATATTTGTATATTTTATGTATAACTTCAAAGCAGAGCAAGTACGAATGTTCATCTTGGTTCAGGCTTTTCCAAGTATATGTATTCATTAAGCTGACCATAGAAATTCAGTCAAACATAAACTCAGCTATTGCTGGTAATTTATTAACAGATTCATCTAAAACTTTGTCCGAAGCTTTAGTTTCTGAATCAGGTCATGAATGTCTCATTTCCTCACCAGTCCAAAAATACACAGTTGATTTGGTGGTTGAAGCCAAGTCTAGCCAGACTGTGAGCAACAGTATAACCTCCTAACCACAAGCTTGCTTTATCTTGGATCCAGCTGTGCTTCTCCTTCCACGTGTCAGGGCTGTAGAGGAAGAGGATATCCTTAAAGTATGAAACATGGCAGTCTTGACCCTAACACCCTGATGGCTTTGTTCTTGATCTTGAAGGGAGCATGTAGCCCAAACCAAGCGCTTGCTCCACTGACCTTCTGACAGTTAGTTACTTGGCTGGTTACAGAGTATGTGGAGTAAACTCTGGAACGGATACAAACCTTCTCCTATGAAAAGCTCTGAAGTGCTTTAAAAGTTATGTTTTGCCATATATGACTGACATATAGGTAGATCTGGGACAGAGATCACTAGGTGTTTCACTGGTGCTTAGCAGTACTAGGAAAATTTATGCAGGAATTCAAGAAAATTAATTCATCTGGAATATCTGATAGAGAGGACTTTGCCAAAAAATGCAATGTGTGGAACAGAGTTTGGAGTAAAAATTCATTTTCTAAAGGAAAGTGTTGTGAGATCTTGAATGGACACAAGTGGTTTACTTCTCTGTGTCTAGAGAAAAACATGTATTTGTGCATTCCATGTAAACTCAAGTGCCTCTGTAGCACTTTGACTGCCTGCACTGGCCCTGGTTTGGAGGGGTTCCTAGTGAACCAAGTAGTATCAATGCCCTAATTACTCTGAATCTGAAATGTAAAATGTCACTAATCATCGGACTGTTGATTCTCGGGTACATCCAAGATCCTGATATTCCCCAGTCTCATCTTGTTATCCATATGCTGTTCAGTTTATCCTCTGTAGATAGTAGCTCTTATCAGACAAGTGTACCCTCTAATATCAACCTTCTGTGCACTCAAGTTTTCACTTACACATTGAACACAGGGAGACCTGGTTTATTTGAACTTGCCAAAGAAGTGGACTCTTGGAGGATATCCAGGTTTTTATTGATGGGGTATTTGATCCAAGTATTTCTTTTAAAACTCTCCTCAAAAGAAAGCGTGGTGAGAGCGCCAACATAACATAATAACCCTAATGCACTGCCCTCCTCCATCTCCTTCCTTCTGCAAATTTCAAAATGTTTAGGAGAAATGGTTGAGTTAATAATACCCATGTTGCCCTTGAAGTATCATTATTCCTGATTTAAAGCTTGGAAAGCAAAAATATAACGAGTAACTTGCCCAAGTCTATAGCAAGCTGGAAAGTAGAGCTCAATGGCTCCCTAGTCTTATACGTAAGCTAAAAAAACCCATCATGCTTAAAGCCGGACTGTTCTAGGTAATTCAGCACTGGCAGATGTCTTGGCCCTCTCTACTCCTGATCTGCACTGACTCTCTATGGAGCTTTTCATATGTAAGATCAACTATGAGGCTCCCTTTGGCCTCAGGAGTTTACCTGTGATGAGGTCTGTTGCCAGACTCCCCTGTCAATAGATTTACTGCCTTCAGTTGTGGCTGAAGTCAATTTGACCCACTTGAGGCAGAATCGGATAGTACTGTGAGCCTATGGCTCCCCATAAAGCATCCCCTCTCTGCCATTTGTGGTTGTTAAAGCCGATGGAAATAAGCCAGTGTTAAATAAGGGGTGGGAAAGTATAGCATTGCCTTAAACTAAGTACAGCTGCTCTTTTGTTACTCGAGTTGTGTGCAAGGGCAAGCAGTGTTTTGGCATGCTCTTGGCTCCATAAAAGCACTGCTGAAGGAGCAACGGAAGTTACTCCCACTAAGACAGGTCACCAGACTCCCAAAGTTACAGCAGCTGATGCCTCTGGAGAGCTGGA
>NW_008824650.1:2520181-2531481 GCF_000699105.1 Pygoscelis adeliae
GCGTATGCTGCGAAGGACGCCCTCACCGTGGGAACTGTGGTTTGAACCTGGAAAGACGGTGACAAATCAGTTCAGCATTCTCCCAGTGAGGGTCTGGCTTTTCTAGGTGTGATAAAAGTAGTCTTCCAGGTGGCTGAGACAGGTGAAAGTAAGGACCATGGTAGTGGCTGGTCAAATGCTTGAAATACCAATGCTGTATATTTCTATGTTCCCTTTCCCATCCATTTTCAGGAAGTTTGTTTTTTTTTTCTTTTCTTTCTCTGTCCTGTTTTACTTGTAATTTCACTTTTAAAGCTTTTCCTTCCTCTTTCTGGGCTTCTGTTCTAAATCTATTAAAAAGAAATTTTTTTCAGATTCACAGAAATAGTGTTTGCTTGCTTGTTTGTTTTTCCAGGCTATTCGGTAGGTTACGGAGATAATTTCTGCTTGTTGGTTAAGTTTACATAGGTAGGATCATCTTGATTCCCCTTTGGAGTCATTATACAGCTCTTCATCAAACCTTGGGACATTTGAGACTCTTGTATAAGCAGATGATACTTTTTATGAGTAGTATCCCACGTTTGTCCTGCATATACGTATACAGGTGTGCCTGCCTACACCCGTATTTCCATGTGTATTTTTGCATATAATCCTTGCAGCACATTTGATGTGACGTTTTCGAGAAGGACCAGAAGCATGGCATTAGGGAGCAAGGACTTCTTATGACAAGTTTAGTATGTTTTGATGCAGGTTTAGCAAAAGAATACATTTGGCATACTCTGAACACTGAAAGGGTCTCTCTCTGACATGTAGCCACATGTTGTGTACCAGTCTCTTTTCAAATTTGGAAAACAGTTCAGAATTAACCTTTCTGAATCATCCTACATTTTTATGATGACCCTCACATTATATACAGAATAACCCCTTTCCAGATGTCTGCAGCCCTTCCTGATCTTCCAGTCATTAGACATCTGAACTGTTTCTGTTCTGCAGATCTGTCAGCTATTGGGTCTCCACAACAGGAGCAGAACTTCTTGAGCCTAGAAAAAAATGCTAGAAATAATTATTATTCCTTTCCCTTCTTGCTCTAGAAGATGCATAAAGCAAGAAGGAGCCTTCTTTAGCCTACCATTTATTTCCATTTCCTGCTCCTGTAGGAAAATCCTGTAGGCAGCCCCATCATATCTTCTCTGTAATAAACTTCATCAGTCTGAAAAGTAGTGATGTTTCTTGTTCTCATTAGAGCTTTCCTCCAGAATTTCACTCTTTTCCCTTCCTAATTTCCAACCTAAATTTATTCACAATCAGCTTCCATTTTCTAATTGCACCCACAAAGTGTCCTTTATCTCTCTTCTCCCTTGTTGGTGTTTATCCACCTTATGTAACTTCAGAGAAGGATCGCATACACTCAGCTGTCAACTGTGAAACTAAGCGAGCCAAGCTCTTTCAGTCACGTCCCACAAGAGAGACTCTGTGTTCCTCTCATTGTCAAAATAGTCTTTTGGTGCACCTGTTCCCAGCTGAATTAACCTTTCCTGAGCAGATGACCAGAACAGTATACGTTATTCCAGATGAGTTTTGACAGTGCTTATATATATATTTATTTATATATATATATAGTATTAAAGCTTTTTATCTACTCTGGAGGCTTCCTGATGCATCCCTAATCACACGTGCTTTATCCATAGCAGCATTACAATGATAGCTCCTAGTTAACCTTTTGAGACAGGTACACTTCAGTTTGTCTCTATCCAGCTGTTGAATGCTCAAGTTTTAGACAAAATTATAATCCATAAGTACATAATTTAGGGATTAAATTAAATTGATTAAATTAACCTGATTTCTGTTCCTCCGCTCATTGATATTATCCAGTCCTTCCTGTGAGATATTCTGGTGCTTCTGTTAGGGAGTGAGCCCAGTAGCTTGGTATCATCACCAAGGTGTCTGGCTTAGCTTAAACATATCGAGTTTGTTTACCTAGGTTTCAGTAAACTGTTTCATGGAAAGATTATTGCTTCTGTTTGCACTAGGGACTTGAAATTCCTAGTTGTCCTCCATGCTGCCTGGGATGCCAGCAAGAAAGAGCACAAGAGACCCCTCCTTACCCTCAGGTCTGATAGCTGGCACTTGAGTGGCCCGATGTGGCAAAGAGAAACAGCAAGAGGCTGTACAGGGGGTAACAGAGGGTTTGCTCTGTACAAATGAAAACTTGGAAGAATTTACTAAGAAATTGAGATGTCTCCCACAGCTGTCTGGTTTATCACTAGGCCAGAGTTGGGCAGAGTCTCACCGAGATGGCACAAGACAGACCTGTGTTACCCCATGAGACCCTACTGGATTTCACGGTCTTAGTGACAGTGATAGACCTTTTTGATTCAGTATTGTGTTTTTCTTTAATTTGACAAATAATTTATTTTCTAACTTTGCCTTTGTTATCCTGATTTTAGTTAAAACTTAGCTTGACAAAATGTACGTCTGAGGAGAACATCTGCCAAAGTTTGTCAAATTATAGCCCACTAAAACAGGGGTTGTGTTTGCTAAGTATTTGTGTTGTGTTTGCTATAGATTGTATAGCCTATAGACCTCTTGTTGCAGAACTATGAATGAAAATTGATCAGTTTAGTGCAGGAAGACAAACTAATTATCTGACCAAATTGTTAGGACAGAATTAAATGTGTTTAGTTAGGGCTACTGTCAACCTTGCAGCTGTAGTAGCTGTCTAGAACTTTAAATTTACAGTAGGGAGAGTGATTAGGGCAAGCGAATGGGGCAGACGTTCGGTGGTTTTGCTAAAACAACATGACCTTTGGAGCTAAGCCCGCTTATACTTTGGTGTCCCTCTGGTTAGGGTAACCTGCTTTTCACACTTCTTTTACTGATGGGGCGTATAGTTCTTGAGAGATGCTGAGCCCATTTGAAGTAGAAGTTGCTCAGACTCTACTTCAGGGTCTTCCCCAGCTGGCTTGAGAGGCTGATAATGCTTGCAATAATTTTTAAAGCTTTGTTTCCTTTTTCTTTCTGCTACATTTTATAAACTTTTCTTATTCCCTGCTTCCCTTTCTTATACCTTCCCCCCCCCCCCCCCCCCTTTTTTTGCTATCTGTATTCTCTGATCTCTTTGAAGAGTGTGAGCTGTCCTTTTTCAGTGGTGATATTCAAGGGAAATAAAAGGTTAATATAAGATCTGGGCAAATAATGATTCATTTCCAGCCGTGCTACCAGCCGAATTGGCTTTCAGCTGCACTGTGTGCTGAAAACTGATGACTTACAGTTGGCTAAAGCTGACAGTGGGGCTGGAGCAGCTGTGGTATAGCAGGACAGCAGAAACTTGCAGAAACAACTGGTTTCGTTAAAGCTGAAAAAGAATGTCGTTTTCCCCCCTTCTTGTGTAAGTAGGTGCTCCTAAGGTTTTCTTATGCTGTTAGATACTTGCTGAGAAGCAGCAAGATTTCAAGAACAAAGGTATTTGCATGTATGTAAACTAATGTAGTGAAATGTTTAAGTAATTTATTTAGTAATGTTTATGCTTTAGTAAGGATTTTTTTTTCCTGTGGATTTAGTGCTTCTGGAAAAGTTGCTGGATTAACAGCCCTGTAGTAGTCCATTTATCCAGGGAGCAGATACTGCCTAGCCCGTGGCCTGGCATTGCCTTTGGCTCACCTGCCAATCTAGACCCCCTTGAGAGGATGCTGGTGTCCATTTCAGTGTCTGTTCACCCCACCACCATCCTGTGGAGGTCTGAGAAGTTATGCTTTGCTGAAAGCTGTGATAGTTTTATGTTGCAGACTGTGGACCATTTGAAATTCAACTGAGTACAAATTCATCTCGTAGCAGTGAAGCTGATTTATGAGGGCACTCTCTGGGAGGGCTGCATGGCATTTGCCGTGCCAAGGGAACTGTGTCTCTCTGGCTGGTGATTCTGAAGAGAAACCAGCCACTGCTCTCTCGACCATTATTCCTACCAGCTCCTCTTTCTGCTCTGCTGCTATTAGGACCAATGTAGTTCTACCAGAGAGGATTTTCATCTGGCCAAATGTGTTTTTTATACTATTACCTAGAGTCTTTTCATCTATGCTAGCAATGTTACTGCTGCTTCGCCTGGGGCTGCAGCACGTACCCTGAAATTCATCAGTGTGTTGCCATAAATGCTGAGCACTTCGTTGTTTTACTTAATCTGTGCTGACTCCATCGTTTCTGGGTACTATCAGAAAAGTGTTCACCTTGGTAGCAATTGCGTATGGTCCACTAGGCTTCATGTCCTGCCTGCATCATCTCATCAAGTGGCGTTAGAACTGGCTAGATCTTCCCTCCAAAGAGAGGAGAAAACAAAGGGAAAGAAGAGTGTAAGTGACTCTTCTTATCAGCAAAAAAGAGGATTTGTTTTCTCGCAGACTAAGCTGCTAATGCTAAATGACATAAAGAAAGAGATAAGAGAGCTGCTAAGTCTCTGAGGAGGGTTGTGGGGACAAAGTATGCTCTCCAAGGAGGATACAAAAGACAAAACAAAGCAAACCCGAAACAGTTATGGAAAGAAAAAATAAGCCCCTCCAAGAGGAGGCTTAGCAGAGAAAATGGGCAGCAGGCAGAAAAATCATGACATCTATATCAAGGAACCCAGGGCCAATAGAGGCTGGTGAACATCATCCTCCAAGTAACAGAGATAAGATCCGTAAGCAACAGAAGAGAAATTTAAAAGGGTAAGGGGCCTAATTTTCCTTACTTTCCTCCAAAATAATTCACTATAGCTGCACTGCTTGGAAGAGTTACTACATCAGGATAGATTGTTCCCATATAAACTCCTCTGGCTTCCATTGATTGGTAATAAATGAGCTTCCAATGCCAAAGGTGAAAAATGTCTTCTATTGATGTTGTAGTTATTTCCTGAAAGACAAAGAAGTATATGAAATACCAGAGAAAGATATCCAAGAAAGTCTGTCTTTCTCAAAGAAAGGTACTGATGGACCAATAAATGCATTTGGGTATTTAGCTGGGAAGCCTAAATCACCTTCACAAAACATTAAAAGCAAGAAAAAAATTTTGCAGTGTGATGAGATTAGGCAAACAGACTGAAATAGAGGTGGCAGAAAATCTGACCTTTGCTCTTGGTTAAGTACCCAATGGATTACCCATGGAAAGAGAAGCTCTCGGTAAAAGTTGTGATGAGATACTTTAGTGTTCCTGACAAATCTGAGAACTGCATGAGAGTCAAACAGGATGTCCTGAGTATTGCCCAGATCTTTGATGTAGTTATGAGTGGGACATGGTGAAAAGAACTGGTGGAAAAAGCAAGACACGCTTGCTTTAGGCGTTCACCAGGCTTTCTGGAGTTGGTGATGTCTGTTAATAAGCCATTTTACTTGTTTCTTAACTTTACCTAGTAATAGTGGAAATGGATCTGAAACAGCACAGCCATACATAGCCGTGTGTATTCTGGTGTTTTCCCCAAATTAAGCTTATTTTAGTGAACTGAAATTTTAGCAAACTGAAGTTTTAGCATTTTAGAGAAATAGAAGTGCCACTGATTCCTGGCATGATCTACCCTTTCGTCTTGCCACAGGTTTTGCTATATTTGCCATCTGAGCTTCTCGTGTGCTGGACAACACAAAGCAGGGCTGCTTCAAAACAGAACAGTCAACTTGTTATTAGTAGCTTGTTTGTTTGTCCTCAGGCCTATTTATAAAAACAGCCCCAGGCAGGGAATTCTGCCAGCAGCCCAACTGCTAAACAATTACAGATCTTTTCTCGGTGCAGTGTGTTCAAATCTATGCAATAATTCAGCAGCAAACCATAGCCCCTACTTACATGTGTATGAAAGTAGCCATTTTTGTGTGCGGTGCTTTTTTTTTTCTTTTTTTTTTTTTAAATAAAAACATAGTCTCAAAAAGTATCCATGTTGATGTGTATAAAAATACAAAATTTAACTTCACGGGAATCACTGCCAGTTTAGTGAAACCAGGCCCAGTAAGATATATGCAGAACTCAAAAGGAAGTCAAAATGGTCAAATAAATATTAATCAAAAACAATACATAGGCTGCAAACTCGGACAAGGAATTCAAGGGACTGGTACTCACAAAGGGCCAGCCTTTCCAGCTTCCTCCGGTTAGGTTTAAGCAAAAAATAAAAGGAAACCCCTCTGCAAGGGAGAAGATTAATCTTGTTTTGAAAGGACATGGTAATATCTGTTTTTATCGGTGGTATGATACTTCACAGATTTCAATTCACAAGCGTTGATTGGTTTTGCACGGTTAATGTTGCAATGCAGATGAGATACACTCTTTAATTAGTAGATGTAGAACTATAGGGACCAAATGATAGTCCCTTGGTGGCAAAAATATGCTGGGAGTAGGAGGAGGCTTAAATGTTTGAATCTCGCTTTTGCTTTTGTTCAGACTGCTGTAACAGCGTAGCAGGAGGATTTTGTGAGAAAATCATGTTAAACAACAGACAGTAAACAAGTCTAGTAAATCTGATGAAAGGTGGGAATGTTCAAGTGAGACTTTTGGGGGAAATCCCCTCCAATGGAGATTGCAAACTTTGCACAAGGCTGCCTCGGCTGGATCACTTCTCGGTACGAAGTACAGAAGTCATGAACTGGAACATCTCTGCTTGGGGAATGTGTGTTTGTTAACCAGACTGGTTGTATTTCAGGGGTTTGAAATGTTCTTTCTAAACTTGAAATATTTGTCTGGATTTCCTAGATATGACGCAAGGTTTTGACAGTTTTGCATTTGATTTATAACTTAAACATTAAGGAAGACCTAGAATTTGGTATTTAACCCCAAATCACTGTGAAATTCTGTATCTTTTTAGATACTGGGTTTTTTAAAACTGTTATTTTATTTTTTACTCTATTCTTCCTTGGAGGGAAAACAAACCAACCTGCCTGGCTGCTGCCATGGAGAGGTGTGGCAGGGACAATCTGTCCCTCAGATAACTTAGACCCGGATTATATAAATACACCCTCGAAACATTTAATCCCTCCATCGATATCTGAAGATTGAGGCAAATCCTGAAGTAGCCTAAAAATCAACTGCTGTGCATAGGACAAGAGTTGGAAACTCAGAAACCCCACCTCCTTTTCCTGTGTACACATATTTCTGGAAAGCATGCTTTATTAAAGGTACGATAGAGGCAGAGTCGCTGCATCTCCAGCACTTACAGCAAATTGGAGGGATATGGCGCATGGAAGGAGGAAGCCCACAGCATCGCCTGCTTCTCCTCCCACGTATCAGTCTGGTAATGTGAATGAGAAAGATTGTATTTTAGGATGCATACTCTGTTCACTCTTCAGGTTAATGAGAACAGACTAAAGATGTCAAATTTTGGATGCCATGGTTCAAAAATGAAGTCATCCAGTATTAAAAGTGTATATACCTCTTGAACTAGGAGGTGAGGGAGTTGGAAGGAGTCCTGTAGAATTTGTACAAGCTTTTTTCTTATAATTTGTTTACTTTGTCATGTGCAAGCTAGTATATAATATTGGATTAAGGAGCAGATGCAGATTTTAACTATAAAGTGTTAAGGTCTGCAAAGTGACCTATTGTTTCTTTTTATCTTTTTTCTTTTACCTTCTTCCTTTGTCTTCATTACAGTTTAAAAATGGGGAGCTGAGCAGAAATGTAGCTCTTAGTTTCGGTTCCTCCTTTTTGCACAGAGCCTTTGCTGGATTGCCCTGATCTCCCTTCCCTACAGATTATTCAGCCACTTGTTCTTTACAGAAAGGGTTAAGATCTGATGATGTTGAAACCAGTCTCCTGTTTACAATCATTGCAGAACTGTAGTATGGAAATTTCCATCTGCAGCAAGATTAAAAAAAAACAAACCCTGCTGATTTTGTGAACATTTAGATCCAAATAAAGAAATAGTGGCTGAATCAAGCATATTAACTCTGATTAGCACATACAGTGTGTTCAGCCAAAGAGGTCTAAGCTAGTAGCTCCCCATCCTCTGAAGAAATTAGCTTGCTCTGCTGCTACAGCCGGCAAAAGTTTTTCAGTATCAGCAGAGGAACCACAGTTTCACTTGCAGAGGTACCTAAACTGCTCAACTCTGATAATCTTTGTATTGAGCACTTCTAAAGTGCATTGCTTCCTTCTTTAGGGAGATATGATCAAGGTAAAAAATTACTGACTATTGCTAGCAGTAGGTTAATTTTTCTTGTGGTGCTGACATGGATTACTCTTGTTATTTAGCCCTTTCATCTGTTTGGGCAAGGTAAGTACAAGGATGTCGATACTTTTGGAGAGTAGAGTTCGTAGTGCAAGATGTCTGTGATAGATTTAAGTCTACGATTTGATTATTTTGAGAAGGGGAAAAAAAAATCTGTGGATCCTAGAGTCTTTTTGAAGAAACTAGACAGTTGTTTAGCTTCTCAGCTCTCTCTCACAGTAAGACCAGTGCTGTCTCTATTTCACATGCTGTGTTTTACACATTTCCAGAATTACAAGGGGTGTAATTTCACATAGAAGTTGTGTTGGATTTTCCATATCAGTTCTGAGCATGCACTAATAAAGCACCTATCTCCCTGCACCCACAGCTACTTCTGCTCCTTCCACAGCTCGGCGGTGTAACGGTCGCGTAGTGTTTGCACTGCGCACAGAAGAGTACACTGTTTATATTTAAAACGCTGGAAACTTTAAAACTTGCATTGATATTTTCTATTAATCCCAGAATTTAAATTATTGTTGCTGTGTTAAGTTCCTGACAGTAGCAGATTACAAAAAGCAAACTTTATGACAAAATTCACAGTTGTGGTTTCGGGAAGAGGAGCTTCCCAAGTTGATGCATTTCAGGTGTATACATGTTAAGGTTTGTCACTGGGCCAGTCTGAGAAGGAGCATTTGATATGTTTGGGAAACTGTGTTGCTGGTCTGTGTGCCACTGAGAGGCAGGAATCAACTGATCCCTTTCTTGTGGGCTGTGTGCTTAGTGCTCAGTTGAGCACTCTTGTACACTAGCTACTGAGCTTAGCAATCTCAGCATCTTCAGGCTGCTCTAAGTGACTGTGTTTTTTCATGAGAGCGAAATTGAGGGTGTTCCACTTCCTCCTATTTTGCTTTTAGGACAAGTTATAATTAATCTTCTCTTGCCTTTGTAAACCCCAACCCAAAGTTCTGCATAAGCAATAATAATCAAGGTTAATAATTCAACACTATAGTGATTTGTATTTTCAGAGGTCTTTACAAGCATTACACAGTTAACTGTCACAACACTTTTGTTGTAAATGAGCATTATGCTAATTTTTTAGCTGGGGAAACCTCTTGCTGAAGTGCAGAGCTGTGTTGGAAGCATGAGTGAAAAGACTGGTGGCATTGGGATGGACTCCAGCAATGCCTTTTGCCAAAATAAATTGGGATGCCTTGTGTTTACCTGGCAGGGAGGAGTATATGATAACGCATAACCTCTATACTTGTTGGGAAGAGCAAGCATCCCCAGACAGCACCCAAGGGGACTGTACCACACGTGTTTTTAACTGGGCACTGACAGCTGTGGATGATCTCCTGTTGGAATAGCTTGGAAGGTGGTTCCTGGGTCTCTCTCCGTTGCTGTGTTGATCACGTGTAGAGGTTTTGGCCTCGTGCTCGCTAGCTTGCTGGTGCAGGGCACGCTGGAACAATCAAGCAGGATTTGCCCAGGGGAATGAGGAAACACTGTAAGAATCAGGATCAGAATTTATTTTTAATCTGACTGCCTTTGGGCTGCCAGTCTCCACATGAAATATCATCTGTGGCACAAAGAACTATTAATGGCACTTCCGTGATTGCTCTTAGACTGTTTTTTTCAGTCATGGAGTTATTCCCCTGGTAGCGTCCTTGTGGGAAAGGTAAGTGGACATTAAAAAGGAAAACGTGGAAGTCAGAAGTGCAGATGAAATGCTGATGTGAACAGTATTCCTAGCTCCGCACTCACCTGGGTCTCACAGGCACTGTGCTGGTCTCAGGGTGCTTTTCTAAAGGATGCTCTGCAAGCTACTGTGTGTCAGGAGAACACCCTTGTGCCATTATTGAAGGTGGAGCATGGTCTCTCCAGCTTCACCAGTGGTGGGAAAGGCAGTGAAATGGGAAGAAGGCTTCTGTGCTCCTTGCTATTCCTAAAGCCGTGGCTTGAAGGAACAGAAAAATCTGTTTCACAGCTTTTTTTCCAGACAGTTCCATTGTTTTTGCTTGCATACGCAGTCATCCTAATTTGTATAGAAAGAAAAATCTACAGTGGAAGAGAGA
Source organism: Pygoscelis adeliae (assembly GCF_000699105.1). Lineage (NCBI taxonomy): Eukaryota > Metazoa > Chordata > Aves > Sphenisciformes > Spheniscidae > Pygoscelis > Pygoscelis adeliae. Next base: position 2,530,382 of record NW_008824650.1, read on the forward strand.
ATATCTTAAAAATGAGACACAACCCACACACAGCTCTGGGGGAGATCACAAAAAGTTTTCCAGGCTCTATTGTTGCAGAAAGAGGCACTCTTAAGATACATCTGGGTCTGCATGTATGGGTTTGCATGGTAAAACATGGGCACTTCAAATTAGAGGTGAAATACTGGCAGTGGTCAAGCCAGTGGGATTTTTGCCAGTGATTTTAATCAGAGACAGAATTTCACCCTAGGTCTATAATCTTGTGTAATCTCCCTTTGAAGTCACATGGATTTTTAACCAATGTTTTATATAACACCAAAACAATTCACTACCCATCCGATATTGTCTGTTTTCCTGTGTAACCAAAACTGAATGTTCCAAATGTGTTTTCCAAAAACTGAGATGATACTGAATTAAAAATAGGATTTTTTTTCCCCCTTTTTTGAAATATGGAGTGTTAGTAGAGTCACTTCGATGGTGTGGATATATTTTTATTTTAAACCCCTGGTCTGACCTCATAGCTAACCATGCTTTAAGCTTGAGGTTGGGATAAAGATTTATGTAGATCCCTTCCAACCTTAACTATCCTCTGATCTTATGGCCCTGATTTGGATCTTAGATAAATGCCTTTTAGACTCATCTGCTGGTTGAGAAACTGATAGGCTGCTGAAAATGCAGTTTGTCTCCTTAAAATGGATATAATTATCAACCATAGTTCCAAGTAAGAATTTCTGAGTTTAGGTTCATATCTCTGCATATTTGGGGCCCTGTAGCCAGAGACTGGCTCTACTGAAACCTGAGGAAATTCCATCTCCAGCTTACATGGACCCAGAATTTCATTCTATCATCAGTGCAACGTCTGGGGTTTTTAAGACTGCGGATGTGTTTTGAGCTTGCTGGGCTAAAAGAGAGAAGGTGAGATGGAAACACCTTCAGTAGAAGAGTGAAATGCTTCCATGTCAGAGTGAATTAGAGGAGTATCACACAAAAACTTTATTTTGAGGCCAGAACTCCTGTGTTGTTTTGAAAGGGGTCATTTCTTTCAGATCATCAAAGATATGGTTCTTTGGAGGTTTTCAAGACAAGATTGGCTAAAGCCCTGTGCAACCTGGTTGGAGTTC
>NW_008824650.1:2531494-2546834 GCF_000699105.1 Pygoscelis adeliae
CTAGAGACTTGGAACTCCCTTCCGCTTTGAATTGGTTTATGATCTTGAATCATGCACAAATCTCCTTGAATAAGCATTAGTAGATCCTTGTCAAACACGGACTATAAGTTATCAGGTGATAGTACATCAGATAGTCCTTCTAGTGCAGACTGTTTTTAACTTCTGTAGTCATGAAGGGCTGAAAGCTGGATTTTTGCTTTACATTTGGATTCCTCATCAGATGTTCTACCTGTAATTAATGTATTTGAGGCTTCAATGCCAGTTACATTCAGAACTGGAGATCACTGGTGGAAGGGATACAATAGGTCAAACACAAGTGCTTGGGATTAGTGGAGAAATTACTGTATAACATTCCTTGGCCTCTACAGAAATCAAACTACGTGGGAAGAACAGCCTTTGAGGGATTTATGAGTCTCTCTTTGTTGCTGCTTGTATTAAGGTAAAATCCTGGTTCCCCTTGGTGCTAGGCCCTATATAGACATACAGTGTAAGAAAAATTCTGCTCTGAGGAGTTTATATTATTTGTGGTCAAAGCTGAGGAAGGGCTTCAACAGAAACAAACACAGGATAAATGACTTACTAAAAGTCAGAAAGTATGTCAGCGACAGAGATGACTTTTAATTCAGTGTCCTGTTGACTTGATGATGCAATCTTCCAGGATTTAGGAATTGTAATCTACTTCTGGGAAGATTTTTTACTCCCCAACAACAGCATCTTAATTCAGGAGTAAAATTGCTGTTGACCTGGACAGGTTTATATACACATATTTTAATTTACAAACAGTTAAGGAAAACTTTCTGGCTATATTAATTCATCTATATTGTTAGTTTAACGAGTTACCTTTTTCAACCTTATAGTTATACCTTGGTATTTTAGGTTTTGTTAAAAATAATCAGCTAGCAGTTCCTGTTTCTTTGTGACTTCTTCATTTGTGTGATTTTTATCTTAATCATTTTTTAACCTTTAATTTCCTTTCAATTCTTCTCATCTTAAAAGAAAAACCTCTGCCTTCACAGATCAGTCAGGTTTGAATGAACTTGCAAGTATCTGACTCAAGCTAAATTTGCTGTAGAGCACATCTTTTTAAAGCTATGAGTTTTCTTTGGTGAGGGTTAACTTTATATTACTTTGAGTTGAATGTTCCAGCCTGGGAATTGTTTCAAGTGGCAGATTAAGAGGTTTATGAAGAGGTTTGTCTAAAGTACTTAGGAATGCAGGATTTGCAATAGCAGGTGAAATAATTTGTCGGTTAAGTCTGGTAACCTGCCTGCAGCAGTTGTCAGTCTCTAATGCCGTGGTGAAAGTTTGTTCTCTTTTCTCAGCCTCCCTTGTACAATTGGTCTGGTTACTTGTATAATGCATTATAGGATAACTGTGGGAAAACAAAGATTGTGTTTTAAAAGAACAATTAAGCTCATTACACTGCAAATTTGACCCATATTTTAAAATTTTGAATTTGGTACAGAAAATTTCATACTGTAAATCTGGTTTTTGTTCTCAAAAAAAAATGGGGGCCTGTTCTCTAATTTCTCTGAAGTAACATGTGTTTTTCTATAGAGGTCAATATAGTTTAGAGCAAAAGGATGAATTAGGCTCGGTGATGTCCCCAAGGACTACTTTAAGGCAGTAATTGGTAAACAAGAGATCACCAGAGTTAGAAATCAGTGGATCAAAATTTGTTTGGTGGAAATAAGGCCCCATTTCTAAATGAGAAGATGACCATGCTGCTCACTACCACTTTCTGGCATCCATCATTGGTAACCAGAGTTAAAATCTGCATCTGATGCTTGGCGAGTTGCGGGCCAAAGGAAGCATGTCCTGCTTTCACGACTGCCAGCCTGCTATCCTCCCCCTGCCCAACCTGTCACCACACTGGGCCTTCCTTGTTGTCATCCCGAGGAATCTCTTCATCAGTCTGGGACGGAAAGAAGGACATATGTAACAGTATAATCTCTTTGTCTACCTCCTGAACTCCACCTAAACAAGAAGGTTTGGGGTTTTTTTCCCCATTCTTCTTCTATTTTGCGTTTCCAGAGAGAGCGCAGGCTGTCATCAGTCATGTGGCTTTTCTTTTGCATCATGACTGTCAGCACCTGAAGGAAAACCTTAAATTGCCAAGCACTGCTGTAAATTGGACAGGATGCTGCCCCGCTGGTTGGGCATTGTACCGTGCCTGTGTTTCTCCAGCTAAAAGCAAAAGGAATAAAGAACTGTGTTGAAATTAAAGCTTTACATTTTTGGCTGCTTTAAATTCTCTTTCGTCACTTCTGCACTTGTAATAAAACACTTTTAAAGATAGCATTTACTGCTTTGACACTAATCAGGCCAATGTTTCTGTACCTTGAAGCTCCAAAACTTGCTTAATAATTAAAAGTCATACCATGCCAGGGTCAAATTTCACCCTTGCACTCTCAGCAATAATATTTATTATACAAATATTATCACAGCAAGCCCACTATGGTGGAACAGGGCTTTCATCAGTGTTTCTGCTTTCATCAGTGTTACCTGGACAGCGTATGAAGAAAACTCCATAAGCAGTAAAGCAAACACGGACAATGGTGTGACTTGGTGTTACAATACAGTGACAGCCGGTTCATCTCTCCCAACTCCAGTCTTCATCTTCTCATGGGTTATGGAGCTGGTTGCAGAAGGGTGTGTTGGCTGAGGAACATTAATGAGTCAGGACACTTTTTGCTCTTGAATCTGTGATTGACTTTATGGGCAGTCTTTGTACTGCGTTCTCACTATAAGCAAAATGGAAAGTGCTCGTTTTGTATTTTGCAAGAATGCTGAGATGTAGCTAAAGTGTTTGGTGAACAGCTTGGGTGGGATTTTAGCCTGGTTGGAGCATTTTGCAACGTAAACATAGAAAAAAAAAAAAGACCTGATCAGAAAATCTACTTGACCTGTTTGCGAGTTAAACGTTCTACTTTTTCTGGAGCTCTCTTTCCCAAAAGTGATCCCTGGGTTTTGCTGAAGGGAAGGTGCAGTTTCTGCCAAAATAATGCTGTGTTTCTGGCACCAAAGAATAGGGGATTGTGCAGACAAGAGGACTTGAGAGACAAAAAGGTTGGCACGTACAGGACCTTGCCCATTCACTGTGGGAGCAGAGGACTGGCTAAAACTCACTGTCCACCAGTTTCAGTTAAAATTCTGAGTGCACAGGGAAAATGGAGTTGATGTGGTTGAAGGAACAAACAAGAATGGATATCAGTATCTATGTGTTTATTCATGTACTTCAGGGGTTATGTTCTATGTTAATTATGTAATTTGTTGAAAACTATAGACTTTGCATAGAATCCTGTTTGTGAAAAGTTGTTTTCTAGTATGAATAATTTGAATACATAAGCACTGAATGAAAGGGAAAAAAGTGATTGTAAGAATATGTTGAAGACTATAGCATGTGAGAGAGCTATCAGAGCCACTTAAGACCAGGACTATTCAAATATATATATTTTTTTTCCCTTTGTGATGTGTGGTGAAGGGAGCCAAGGTCTAATATTACGAAAACTATACTTAATTCAGCATCATCAGACAGCTCATAATTATATTGTCTGTAGTGGGAGAAAACAATTGAAACTAGAATGGATTCAGCCTTTATGAAATCAAAGCCAAGGTCCTAAGCCCCATCTCTGTGACACACCTCTGGAAGCACTGGCTTCCCATTCTGGATCTTAGGAGATCACTCAGTCCAGCCTCTTGCACTAAAGCAGGATAGGTGTAGCTAGACTGGATTGAGGTCATGGGTGGCCGATAGGTCACACAGAGCCAGCAGGACCGATGAAAAGAGGGAACGCCTGCTTAAGCACATGGTGCTCCCACATAGAATCATAGAATCATAGAATCATTAAGGTTGGAAGAGACCTCCAAGATCATCGAGTCCAACCGTCAACCCAACACCACCATACCCACTAAACCATGTCCCTAAGCGCCTCATCTACCCGTCTTTTAAATACTTCCAGGGATGGTGACTCAACCACTTCCCTGGGCAGCCTGTTCCAATGTTTAACTACTCTTTCAGTAAAGAAATTTTTCCTTACATCCAATCTAAACCTCCCCTGGCGCAACTTGAGGCCATTTCCTCTCGTCCTTTCGCCAGTTACTTGGGAGAAGAGACCGACACCCACCTCGCTACAGCCTCCTTTCAGGTAGTTGTAGAGAGCGATGAGGTCTCCCCTCAGCCTCCTTTTCTCCAGGCTGAACAACCCCAGTTCCCTCAGCCGCTCCTCAGAAGACTTGTTCTCCAGACCCCTCACATCCAACTCTCTCATCCTGGTCCTGCACACAGACAGATGTACAGGTTGAAGAGCTGCCTCTGCTGAATCCACATGGGAGAAGGAGATCATGCTATGGCCTCCCTCATCCAAGACCACCCTTTCCATGACAGTGGAGTGTGTGGGACATTACAAAACTCGGATCCAGCCTCCAAAGCTAACAAAATCAGGCCACCTCTAGCTAAGCTGGTTTTGACAGAAGTTCTTACTAGTAGGGTATGCCACCTTCCAAAGCAGCAGGTTCTGCAGCATCACTTGGTAGTCTCTTAAACTTTGTCATCATCTTGACAGGAAATTATCCCTAGTGTCCAACCTAAATCTTATTTCCTGCAAATTAAGTTGATTTATTTTTGTGCTTGGTTTAGTGACCATGGAGATTGTTTGACTGTTGACATGTTATTTCTTGTCTTCTCTTTCCTAGTCTTGAAACCCCAGTTCTATCAACATAGTAGACCATATTTGATAATCCTCCTCTTGTTCTCTGGACTGTTCCATTTTGGGGGACTGTGTTTTGAAGAAGCTCTGGACAAACAAGATATAGAAGGGGACTCACAAAAGTCTTATGAAGTGGAAAAATCGCCTCTAATGCTGTCTGACACCTCTCCTAGTGTATCCGTTGTGACATTTGTCCTTTTTTGCAGCAGTTTCATGTCACTGACTCATCGTCAAGTAGTTATCCCTTTTAGCAGCCTGGCTAATAGTCAGCTTCATTAGAGCAACGCTCCTTCCTCCTTTTTCTAGCACTTTGTAGTTTACAGTGTTTCATTTCACAGATGAGGATCATTTCTCAGTTTGCAGGATCATACTGGTTACTCTTGCTGTCCCTGAGAAAGCTCGGAAACCTCATACAGTCTAAATCAAATTATTATGAAGTATCTTCTCTAATCTGTTATCCAGGTAATAAATAAAAGCACTGCCTACAACCAGGCCAACAGTAATGCTATGCAGGAGTCTTCCAACCTTAGTGGCAAGCCATCGCTAGTTACTAGTTCCCCTTTGGAGGGCTTTTTGAGAGGGGGCACTCTCACAGTGTGTTTTATCTATACCTTATTTCTCTAATTTGGTTATGAGAATGTCCTGTGTGGCAATGTAAGAAGCTTTACAGAATTCAAGGCATATTGTATCTGCTGTTTCTTCTTGACTTAGAGGCTGTTTACTGCTTCAGATTAAATTAGATTAGTTTGTGATTTATTCTTAACCTACCCATGTAAGATATTTATCTTATTCTCATCTAGGTAGCTGCAGTAATTCATTGATCCCCCAAAAGAATCTTAAATTATAGAATAGGGTTGTGCCTCCTGCTCCTGTAATTCCCTCATTTGGATGATGGTACCAGTCAGAGAGAAAAAAACTCCAATGCAGTCATATTTATTTTTTATATATTTTTTTTAATACATATTTTTGGATGCTTTTGTTTACTGCCTGTATACAAATTGAGAAAAAAGAGTTAAAGATTTCCTCTGCAGACCTTGGTGGTCACATAGGTGACAGTATGGCTATTACTTGAGTGGGTAGAAAGTGCTTCTCATGCTGGTGGAGAGCAGAGCGTTATTTCCTTGGCAGGAATGTTTGAGAAGCTTCTATACACAATCTTTTTCTCTGTCTGTGCTTAAAAGTGACCGAGCTTTGTATCATTGCCAATCTAAGGCTGTTCTATCATGTAACACATCATACATCTCTAGAAATATTCCCTAATTTATGTCCACTCTGACATCTTACAGCATTGGTGTGTAAACCATGTTTTCCTGACTAGCTTTATTTTTTAGTTCTGGTGTAGTATGCATATGCCATTTATAAGCTTTCACTGAGTCCAGGTAAACAGAGTAAGGGTCTCGAAAAGACAGCCTCGTCTGCTGATTTGTGACCTGGAGGGTCTGGGTTGTGGAAACAAACCTGCAGAGGGGCTCTGGTGGGCGGTGGGGTGGAGAGCAGCCTTCTGCTAAGCAGGTAGGCAAAGTGGGGTTTGTGGAGCCAAAATGCCACTGTGTAGTCCTTCCCTGGGTTGGTTCTAGCTATTTTTGGTAAAAAAACAAACACAATGCTTGGCTGTTAGTTTGAACGCTAGTTTAACTGTATGTATTTGTGTGTGAGATACAAACTGCTGAGCTATCCTGCCTCTGAAAGTGGAGTCCTGCTGCTCAGGAAGAAAGTTGCCGTTTCCCAAAGTCTCCTGGTGCATTTTTGCCATGTTGAACAAAGAAATAAGGATCATGTGTACATCTTCATCCCTCTGGGCAGTTCTCAGCCTTCACCGAATTACGAGCTTTGCTTATAGTTTTGTTTGAAGTCCTTAATTCTGTAACAGTCCCTAATCCTCACATTTCCAATTATCTAGGTGTGACCATTTTTACTTATAGAGGCAGCCCTGTTATAGAGCAACGCCGAACACAGAGTATTTGCATTTCTCTAAGAAAAATGGCTGCAGAAAGAAGAATGCAAGTACAAATAAACTTCTTTGGGAAAGCAGCATCAGTGTAGGCAGTAAAGAAGTTATTGAAGTGGAACAATGAAGTAAACCCGACGTTGATTGGATTTAAGGCTCTAATCGCTTTCCCTTGCACATGAGTCTCATATCTGTTGTTAACTTTAATGAGACTTACGTGCCAAGCCTGCAAGGAGAATTGGTCCTTAATTCATCTCGCTGCCGAACTGTTTCATTAGAAAGTATTCCCATGTCTTTCTGTTGAAAGTTCGGTTGACAGTATTGACACAGGAGCAGACCTTGCAATGAGGAATTCGCCTCAGATCTGGTAGCAGTGGTGGGAAATGGTGCCCGGATAGATCCAGGAGACATGTGCTGACTAGTGCGTGACTAAAGATCAAAAGCCTGTTAGCTCCTGCTCGCTCCCGCAGTGACTCTGGGTAAATTACTTTCTCTGTTTTTCTTTCCTTAATTTCTAAAAAGGAGGATAATTTGTCCTTATCTCCTTGATAGAGCTATTGTGAAGATGAATTAGAACATGTTTGTAGAACTCTCTAGGTGTGAGAAGTCTTATTTGCACATTATTGTGAACTATACTCATTAACCCGATCAGCATTCTCTGAACTTTGATGTTAAACTTTGGCCTACAAATATCTTAAGTGATTCCATAAAAATGAATACCAGGTGAGCAGCTTCACCAAATATTTGCAGTGGCTTAATAAGTATATTTATAGTAACAATCTTATAAACCCTGAATAATTGAAGAACAACCCACAAATTAGTCACAGCCTGGAAAATCCTAATTTGGGACCACTTTCTGCCTTCATCTTCATAACATTTTTAATTTGTTACACTTCTTTTTCAGGCTAATTTGCCCTGTGTGTTGCAAAAGCTGTTGGCAGCTCAGGAATGGGAGCAGACCTGTCGCTCCTTGGCAGCAGGTGAATGCCTTGTCCCTTGAAGAGCCGTCCAGATTCACGTTTCCCCGGCAGCCGGCAGTTCAGGCAGGCCTCTTTGCTGCAGAGCTTTTCTGGGGGAAATTCCTAACTTATTTTCAAACTTCTGAATAGCATTTTGGCTTCAGAGTTTCTTTCTGCTCTCAGCACCCCAGGGGTTTGCCTGCTGGGCTGCCTTGCCTCCAGAATTTAGACCTTTTTGGCCTGAAGGGGGCATTATTTAGGAACTGCTTAAAAACCTTACAACCATGTGGGACAGGCAACAAAGAAAACCAAATACCATTTTAAGGTGTTGAGGTACTTGAGGAAGGTAGGATGTTTTTCGTGGAGTCGTTCTTAGTTGCTATAACTGATGTAAATATTTATTTAGTTTTATGTAATATGCTGCTATTTGTGGTCAAAAATATTCACAGATATCAGTAGGGAAACATGGCCTGTGGAGGTTGCTGTTGCTGGCAATATAATGCAGGTTCTTGACTGCTCTTAGTATTAATATATATTTGTTAATAAACAGTACTTGAGGGTCATCAGTCTTTGGGAGGTCTGCTGTGAGTTGTTTTGGGCTGGTTTGGCTCTTTCACTAGCAAAGCTTAAGAGCCTTATCATTTGGGATAACATTAAATAGTGTTCTCTAAACTAACCCTGCACTCTATCAACTGAAACTACAATTATTGTGAGGTGAGTTGGCGATAGCTCTTTGGCAAAAAAAATATTTTATTTTTCACTAATTACAATGCTCTGAGATCTCCTAAGTGAAACATATTGTATTATATATGGACTATCAGTCATGTTTTCCTTTTCTTGTACTCTTGCTACATTCCTACTTAGAAAAATAAAGTAAATTATAGATTGTCACTTCCTTTTGTAGATCTTACAAGACATGTCTTCCGTCAATAGTACAAATCTCAGTTGCTCAACTTCTGGCCAGTAATGATGCCTATAAAGCATTACGTGGGTGCCTGAAGTGTTTCTCTCAGCTTGGATTGTTTTTGTGGATATGGATGATAAGATTGGGGTTTTGCCTTGTTTTTCTCATATCCAACTTTACTGGGGTGTTTGTCTTAAACAGCCATCAAGAGGCAGGGAAATTCTGAGAGCGTTTCTGTAATAGCTATTGGCATGTACATGTTGGAGCAAATGATAAATGTGGTCATTTCTGAATGGCTTTGCTCTGTTGGTTTACATCAGAGTAAATGGTGGATGGGGATATGTCTTTGTGAGGACCAATTCAACTGGTTGGGTTAGTTTTTCATCAGGATACAGAAGGAACCCCTAGAATCACTGGGAGATATCCTAGAACTGCTCTAGCACTCCCTGGAGTCCCCGAGAAGGCTCCGAAGGGAGGAGCACCTGGATGCCACCAGGAAGGCCTGACATACGGCTTGCATGGGAGCTGCATGGGCTTTTGTTGTGCTGTTGGCAGGCACTAACAGGAGGTGAGTCCAGCTTCAGTAGCTGATGACTCCCTGAGCTTTTTTCGGTCCAGTCGGATGTGCAGACTTACAGTGTCCTTTCAGCTTTTCTGTAGGTCGGCCTAAGAGATGGACCGGGGACATGTGCTTGTTTGGGAATGCCTCTGTGTATGCTCCCACTGGTATGTTGGGCCAGGCTGCAATTATCTTTAAAGCTTTTCTTTTGATAGACCTGTGTCTGGGCAGCAGCGCACTTCAGTTGATCATGTTCTCCCCTCACACTCCTCTAGAAGCAGATGTGTGAGCTTGAGGTTTTAGCAGAGGTGGTGACGAGAAAGACTGAGATTAAGCAGGGTAATCCTAACTTTCAGCCCCTGGAGGAAAATTTACTTCATAGGCCTGACCTACACTGGAACAACACTGAGACTGAGAAGATGCAATCGTGTTGGAATATGTGCATTTTAGGATGTGTTTGGGATAAATTGTATCCTGTATGTGAAACTAAAGCGTGAGCCTAAGAGATGGGGAACTGATACCTAATGAGGATGAAAGTTAAAGACTTTGTATTTTATATGTGTGTCAGTTGGCAGAACAAAATGATGAAAGGACAGAAATAAGAGGGAGCAAAAAAAGTCATAATGAGAAACGCAGGCAAATGTGTTATTGCCAAAATCAGCCAGCTGAATTGATAGCAGTGTATCAATAGCTTAGCTAAATAAAATGAAGTGCTCCCTAAAGTTACATGATTTAGTAAACCGCAGTGCATCATAACCAGATGAAGCCAGTTTACATACCCACTATTGGTTAAGGCAAGGGTGGCGTCACTGATACAATAACTTCCTTTCATATCTGAAAAAAAAAATCCTGTATGATGCTGCTTGGAGACATCTGCTTTTCCACTGTGGGGAAAAAATATGTGCTTGCTAATGGAGTAACCTGGAAGAGAAGATGTGTTCCCAAAGTAACAATACAATTTCTTAAATAATTGAGAAATACTAAAAAAGAAAAAAAAAGTTCTATAAGACACATTTTAAAAGTTTGTAAGAACCATGAGAAATTTATAAGGCAATTGAAATATGGGGGGAAAAAAAGAAAGAGAGAGAAGAGATATCAGAGAAGATTGATTCCTGCTTTGGTCTTGAGGTCCCATGCTGTTGGCTATTTTTCTATCTCATCTTGTTCCTTCAGTGAAAGCAACAAATCAGAAAGTTTTGGTCAAAAGAAATAGCAACAGAATATCAAAGTTAGTTGAAATATATTAGATGTTAGGACAGTTTTGGGATGACGCACTGGCATTATCCTAGGGATATTGTGGGGTTTTTTTCCAAGTGCATCTGTGCATTCCCAGTTAAGGGATCTGACATGGAGCTGTGAACTTCTTATTGAAATGTTGTACAGTTACAAAATCGGGCCTAAAAAGCTGAGATGGCTTTGATTTAACCTTTCCATATGTATGATACATATAGCAGAAACCTAGAACTCTGTTATCTGTGAGATGACAGACCTGCTTGTTTCTGACTCTTCTCTTGTTTTCCATCCCATATATCTTGCCTCATATTTTCTCTGCTTCCTGTCCGTTCCTATGGACATACTCCTAGCTGCAGTGCCATTTTTCTATATCTCTGTATTCTCCTGTTCTCTTGGTTCTATTCATGTGCACTCTTTTTTACGTCTCTCCACGCTGTTCAGTTATTTGCTGATCTGTCCCCTTCCCTTGCCCTTACTCTTTGACTCTTATAATATCTCTGTGCTTCTTTTTCACTCATATGCTTTCCAGTCTTCCTCTTCTTTGTCTGAGATCAGCAAGGGAAGCATAAAGAAAAGATCTTTTTGACCTCAATTTCTGTGTCTGGGACTCCCCTGATCACAAGAGATGTGAAGAGTGATTTAGAGGTAAGTCCTGGTTGAGTTCTGTATCCCCAGGTTTGGATATACAACCAAATGTTATGGTATTTTTCTCTTTCAGTTGTCTAATGAGTATGTGTGACCAATGGTTCTTTCTCATGGAAGATTTTTAGCTTCTCCTTTTCTGAAATGCATGATTTGTTCTAGCTTTGGGTAGATCACCAACATTAAACATCTCAAGTATTTTCCACAGTTAAGGACAGAGGTGGCAAAAATACAGTTGGATACAGTCTGGCAGAACATTTCATCTGCTGCTTTTCTTAAGGGCTTCTTCAGCCTAGATGTGTGGTGTGTCAGATCACCTGAGTGTGGAGAAGGTCATTTCAGTGCTCATTGTGTGAGCATGATATGTCTGATCATGTGAAGAAGCGCACAGATACGTGCCGCTTAGTGTGATGGGGCTGCCTGTATGTTGGTCACCTGACAGGAGAGGGATTGGGACAGACTGCCCTTTAGTGGCTCTGTGAAGGTCCACATAGCCCATCCCTGCTGAAAAAGATTGTGGCCCCTTGCAGGGGGAAAATTTAAGCTTCTGTTCCCTTTCACAATTAGTCTCATAGGCTCTTAGGTTTTTTTTTCCAAAGTAAACTGGTAAGCGATAAATCATCTGCATCTTTTTTCTTTCTTTTTTTTTTTTTTTAAAGCTAGCTGACAGTTGATTTCCTTCCTCTTTCTCTTTGAAGATCTGAACTCTTCTTTTGTAGTTGTTTGTTGAACTGTTGGCCCAAGGTCTAGTAAAGTTCTCAAACCTTTGCAGCTCTGTGGTTACAGAATGTATTACAAGATCTCAGGAACTGCGAACTCATGCCAGAAAGTAAACAACTATAACAGCAGTACAAAGAGCAGGGGTTTTCTTTACTTTTGCACACAGATTGGTGATTGCCAAATATCCACATCAGGTTTGGGGCCTGAATTGCTTGATCTTATGTTTAAGATTTCAAACAAAAATTATTCATGGTTAACATAGCGCGAAATATGTATGTGTTTCCAGTTGTTCTCTTCACTAACCTTTTTGCCGTGCTTCGAGCTTCCTCTTTGGTCTTCACAAGTTACATAAAGAGTTTTCAGTGAGTTTGAATTCCTCAAGCACAGAGAAACAGGAGGCAGAGAAATCAAGCTAGACTGGCTTTGCTCTCAGTGGCAAACTTGCCTTACTATTGGCTTTCAGAAACCATTTGTTTGACCATATTTTTCTTTAGTGGTTGGGAAAACCAGCTCTGGGTTGCTTTAGTTGGCAAAGGTACCTATCAGTAGAGAACATGCTGTGCATTATGTATGCATGGTACTGTTTTATTGACTATTACAAATCAAAGAGGATTTGTATGAATTTCATTAGATGCTTCTGACTATCCCAGTCCTAATTAATGTATAAGGACTTTATATAAGCATACGCAAGAAGTGTTGAAAGAATATTGGTAAGGTTACAAAGTCAGCGCCTCAAAAGTTAGGAAATGTTTGGATACAAGTAGCTTGTCCAACTTAAATTCCTTTCTTTTCTACAGATGCATTAAGATGCCCAGGTATAAGCCTCTGATATACCATTGGGGTTGAGCTAAGATAACTTGCCAAGCCTTCAGCTTCCTTGTTGGCACATATACTGACATTGGGCTACCAGCTTCTGTCCTCTCTTTGGAGAGGATATGTCAATCACAAAGAAGAAGAACATATTTCCTGCAAAAGGATGTCAGGCAAATTGGTGTTCTCCTGTAGAGCGCAGGTCACGTGTAGATGCTGTGGCAGATGTCAGCCCTGTGTCTTGTCCTCTGTTGTCTCAGATGGCAATAGGGATTTCTGTTTAGGCATCTGAATGCCACCCTTCATATCCATTTGCTATCCTATGAGTTTAAACACTAGGTCATATGTAGACACCTGTGGTGAGACACCTGAGTTTAGGTGTCCTAAACTTAGTTGGCTGCTGCCCATAATGTCAGATGACCCAGTCCTATATCTTTACTTTCTTCAGGAGGAATCGATTCTGTTTAATTTTTTGGAGGTGGGCAGTAGTCAACAGACTCTTCTGCCCATTCCCAACAAAGCTGTCTCTGTCCCATCCTATGTCTTCAGCCTGTTCCCCACTCTGCACTGTCTCTACCTCATGATTGCTTCTTAATCAGTTTCCATTCTGTGGAGGGCTGAACTCAACTTCAATCCCCTTGCCCAGCAAGTGTTAGATTCTGTCCTCTACCTCTCAATCCTTTGCTCCTTTTGAGATATTTCCAGACACCGTAGCTGCTTACTAGCTAGTCTGGCCAAATTCTCTCCCATACTCGTTCTCCTCTTTCTTCTTTTGAGGATGTTAGTTGTTCAGTCAAAATTTCTGCCCTTTCTCATTACAGTTTGGAAAGGCTTAAAGGCAACTTAAAACAGGTTGTTAAAATAGGAATTGCCAAATAGTAGATTCAGATGCAATCCCTGTTTTGAGCATGTGGCTGTAGCTGAAACCGTATATCAAGTTTATGACTTTACAACTAGTTCTGTAAGGTATTAGAGCCACTGACTTGCTGTGCAGCTTTCTGAGTAGCTGACACAGGAACTGCCTCTTTAGTGATTTTTATAAACTGAAGGAATTTAGTAGTAGGGTAAGATCACTATGGACGGCTCTGTATTGTCCTGTTACCTCATTTCCTCAATGAAAAAAAAAAAAAGAGATTAATTTGGCCTGAGAGCTTAGTTTAAGCAGCTGAATGTTTGCGGTTACATCTGGAGGAACAAGCTGATCTGATGGTTGCTTAGAACAACAAATTGAGTTTCTTAAAAAGATTCTGTGTGCAGTGGCACTTGTTGCCAGTGAGCATATTGTTGCAGGTGTGTATATGTGTGTGAGAGATGGAAACTTGAAGATACATCCCTGAAGTGCTGTGCTTGCTTTTTGTTCAATGTGAATGACTCCAGTTCTTTCTAAGAGGTGCTTGTCTGTCAGCATTGGTACTGGCCGTCCCCAAAGGTTTCACGCTAGAAGGATCTACAGGACTTTGATTACACCCTATACACAGAGACACACGGCAGTCCACAGCACATTTCACAGCTTCCAATAGCAAGGCTTAGACCTGTCATGAAAACCAAGAGCCACCACCATAATGTGCTACAGGAAGGGGGCTGGAGTAATCAAGACTGCTACCAGTTTTTTACTTTGAAATTTACTTTCCCAGCAGGAAGAATTTGTTAGATAAATTTCCCAGGTGGCCCTGGAAAAGGGACCACACATAAAAAAGATGAAAAACAACCAAACAAAGCACTTTCACATCGGGGCGGGCAGGAAGGAAGGAAGAAGAGGAAATCCCTCCTGCCCCAAACCCCTCCATTTGTTTTAACTTTCTTCTCACGGTGATCCAATATTCAGTCCATGCAGGAACATAACGTTCATCCTTTCAGTACATGAACCTCAGCCTCTAGCAGTAAGTTAGATAAACCTATTTATTTTTGTAAAATTGAGGTGAGAAATGGATCCAGGAAGAAGGTTGGCCATGCAATAAATTAATGGGTGTTGCTGGTGTTCAGTTTTCCCTGGATGGCTCTGAATCACTTGTCTGGGCAAGCCGTGCCTTGGAAGACCACAACTAAAGTTATCACAGACAGATAAGTAAAGGCTAGGAGATTCTGGGGATACTGGCTTTCAGCTGGGATGTAGTCTAGAGTCTGACATGATACCTGAATCATCATTGACTGGACTAGATGTAGGACTTGGCCCTGGGGAAGGAAATTCCACCTTGGAAATGCACTGCTAATATTGCTGTGGTGGTAGGAAAAAATAACAGACCTTGACGTTCCTGTAGACGGCCATATAGCACTGTATTGCGCTCCTGTCAATGTTAGAAGTTGCCCTGGATCACTTTTTGGACAATCCTGCCTGTTAGGATCAAGTTTGTACAGAAGAAAGGGGAATAGTTGTTATTCTTGCCTAAAAATAAGCACAGTATTAAGCTCCATATTACATTTAAATATAGTCCCAGTAAGTCGTCACTTTCTTCCATGACCTTGAAATCTAGCATTTGAAATGCTGTTTTCCAGGCAGTTATAGGGGTTTAATTTTCTTCTCCCAGTTCCTTTCTGCTTCCCTTCCTCCTGCCCTAGAGAAAATAAACGAAAATAGCTCTGTATCTACTGATGCTTGAGATACTGTCACTATATTACACAAAAATCTGACTTCACAGTCTAGCTTCCAAAAGCAGTGAAAGATTATGTTGCAAAGTTCAAGTTAGAGATATTCCTCTTATCCCCTTCCCAGAAATAGTGTCTGCTGATAAAATTTCACTGGAAATCTGTACTGAGGGTCCTAAGAGAGGTAATCAGGCTCTAACACCAAGAAGTGAATTCTGTAGAGAAAAACCTTGCGTAAAAAAGCTTTAGCTGAGGTGGAAGGTGATAGTTTAT
>NW_008824650.1:2546887-2553598 GCF_000699105.1 Pygoscelis adeliae
AACTTGTTAAACATGGGTAATTCTAATTCTATGGGTATTAGAGTGGAAGGCTAAGGGACTGGGAAATTTGTTTTCAAAAGCTGCTTTGCAATCAAGAAGAGAGGCAGTGGTCCTGGAGAAGCAAATATCTCAAGCTGTACATGGATGGAAATGTTTATTCTGTTTCAGGACATTATAACTGGTATATTATGCCACACTCATAATGTTTTCACTTCAAGTGCTAGGAGAGGGCAATCCAGGAGTATTTTGTAGCTGTGATTCCTCCTTTTTTTTTTTTCTTCCAAAATAGCTGACACCTTGTGCATTCTTGAAAAAAAGTGCTGCTAATAATACATACCTATAGTAATTAATATATTCTTAAGTAAATAAAATTCTCTTTTCAGAATATGTTAATGAACTGTAGGGGAGAATTACCTTTGGCAGGAGCACTGCAGAGGTATCCAACAGCAAGGGCAAGGTTGAAAGACTTTCTGGAGTGGTTTGCCTATATAGCCCTCAACCACTAGCTGTTTGTTGATCAAGATCCAAAGGTGATGTTTGTCACACTTACTCCTGGTGTCCTGGCCAAAGGCTTCCTTAGGTTTTTTATATCATAATCACACTAAATGATACTTGTTACTGTATAACATTCTGTAAAAAGGTGGTATGTCTCAATAGCATATAGTCTAAAGAAGCAGCAAAGAACAACCAGGAGGGGAGAAATGAGAGAGGTGAGGAAAAAGATCCCGTATACAGAAAAGTTGTGAGAACAACCATTAATGATTTTTCTTTTTTCATCACAAATACAAATAAAGAAGAGTTGTGGTCATGCTGCCTTGTTCTAAATTGATACTCCTGCATTTTGCAAAAGTGGCTGCACAGCCTGGTGTGGAAAAGTGATTTTTGCTGATAAATCAGTGGAAGCAAATAAGACCTGCCAGACTGAAGCACACATTTTCCCATGGTCATGCAGGCAGTCAGCTTAGAGATCGGAACTGGGACCCCCGTCCATTACTAGCTGCCTGCTGCAGTTGGAAAATCTGTATAGACTTATAATACTAGAAAAGGAAGGAAAAGACATTTTATCAAACACATAAGAATGTGCTTTAAATTACTGAATGTTGCCCAAGAAACAAGATTTCAGTCTCCAACCTTCAAAATGGATGATTCTGCTGTTTATGGGACTTGTTCAGAAGCTAATCTAGTGCTGACAGCTGGAGGGAAGTGGTTGGGCACTTGCAGGCTGATTTCTGTAAGCTTGGCAAGCTTTTAGACATATGTAATCCAGCACAGCATTGTAACATAGTGATTAAAACAGACGCAATATAACAAAGTGGTATTTTGAGGTATGGAAATGGTCTTGCCGGGAGGTTTTCAGGATGCGATTGGACAGGGTGCTAGATAATCTCATCTAGGCTCTCTTTCCCACGAAACATTGGACCAGATGATCTTTCGACGTCCCTTCCAACTTGGGCTATTCTATGACTTGGGGAATGTTGGATCATATTGGTTAATCTTTTAAACTGATATGACATAATTTAGTATTCTGATTGCAGCCTTCAGTATTTTTGCAGCATAATTATAAGGGTTGTTTTTGTTAGAAGTGATGATAGATATGAAAGTGGGACATCTCTGCTAACTTCTTGTTTTCTTCAGGGCTGGTTCTTCAGCTGTACTGCTTGATTTCACTAAAGTGAGGAGCAGCTGGAAATTAATCTGAGATGTCTACAACCGAACAATGTCAATGAAAATGTTCTTGGTGGGATTTTAGTATCGGCACACCTTGTAATCACAAATGCTATCCTGGGAGAATTAAAGTAAGTGCCAGGAATCTTCGATCAAGTAGGTTGACTGGATTATGTCTGTAGATAATGAGAAGAGGCTGTTGAGTAGTAAATTGGAAATGGTGAAGCCTGAAAGACAGAAGTCCTTGTGAGCAGAAAATGAAAAGGCTAGACGACTTGGTAATGTTAGTAGGTTATTTGCCAGTTCGCATAAACTGGTAGAGATTTCCCAAATTTGATGCAGTAAACAATAAATGATAGATAAATAATGAGCAAGAATGTTGAAAGGGAATGTTGAAGGGAGAAGTCTCAATTAGACAGCCAGGCTGTGAAACCAGTAGATTGGAAATGCTGCTGGTACCCTGCCAGCCTCTGTGCCCCTGCTAATTAGAAAGGTTTTAACGTTGTGTTTTCTCCTCCTTCACACATAGGCTCAGCTCCCCAAGAAGGCACTGACAGTACAGTTATTAATATCATGGTGTGTCCCTTCCTTAGTCAGGAGGACGGGGTTTGAACTGGGAGAGGAATTCAGTAACATTTATTGAATTGAGCCCTGCTGTGCAATAATGATGCGTTGGGCCAGTTTGCTGAATGCGTCAGGTTTGGGGCTTGCGGCGCTGCCCCCAGTTGAGACTGGGGCATTTGGGGCATGTCTGGAAGCCCAGGTGTCTGTGGAAGAGGACTTCAGTGTGAGGAATCAAACAAGTGATGCTTCGTTTGTGGGTTGTAGCTGTCGCTGCTATTTTATTTGTGGGTTTAGGCCAATATTGTGTCAAATGTACAAAGTTTAAAAAAAAATAATTCCATTTCCTTCCAGTTTTATGAAAATGCTCAATGTTAAAAAAATAAAATTAAAGTCTTCTTAAACAAACCTAGCCAAGATTTCATTGAGAAGAGAGACCCATCAGCCTTCGGGGCTTGCCGGAGTTTATCCAAGCGGTGGCTGGGAATAGAACATGGATACCCTGCCAGCCTCAACCACGAAGCCGTCTTTCATCACTTAAAATACAGATGTAACAGGGAGTATGCACCATGGGAGGTGGGAAGACCTAAAAATACTCACGTGCAACACTAGCTTTTATATATGTATCTGTATCTATATATATATGTGTATATTTTCAGATAGGTATATATATTCACACACATTATTACTCCTATTGATCAGGATCAGGGTGTGCGTAAGATGAATCCAGTGACAGTTTACACGTTTTTCTTTGTAGGGTATAAAGGCTACAGCCTTCAAAAGACTTCCCCTTTTAAATTATTTCATGAACCTTTTAAGAGAAAAAAACCTTTTTTTGTATATGCCTTAGTGATTACTTTTTGTGCAATGCTGTCTTACCTTTAAAAAAAAAACAAACCAACAAATAAAAAAACAAACCAAAACAAAACCAGAATACTAAAGAAACAGGCATAAGCTTTTCTTCTGCAATGATCATTTGTACGTGTATTTGATTTTTTAAATTGTGTTGGTTGTTTATTTGTTGGGTTCTTTAAAATCAAATTGCGTTCACTTTTCTTTAGGCAAATTTTGTTTCTAGGATGTATTTGAAGTGCTGTTGCCTGTGGTCAGAGACTTAGAGAGCACACTTTTCTTTCCAGTGTGGGTAGATTTTTTGAAATTATTATTGACACGGCAAAATTAGGAAGTAAAACCTAAACTCTGTGTGTGCTTTTATTTGTGGTTTTTTTGTTTTATTTTTTGTATTTAATCTTAAAATAACTGCACTCTCACCGGGTGCATCCTATATCCAGAATTGCTATTTGCAAGCTTCTGCCTGTTAAATAAACATTGAACTTTTATCATAAATGGCATCTATTTCAGAGCTCATTACCAGGTGGCTTCCAGTGTGCTAGCGGATGCCTCAATAAAACAGCAGGGCTTTGCATCCAAGCATCTTGCATCCTTTTGGGGAGAGAATGTGGCTCTAATGAGAGGTCCCTGAGCTCCATCATCAACGGAGGGATGCTGGGCACCCTGACCGCCGGCCCTTTCCCGCGTGGCTGCTCTGCTGGCAGCCCTAGCCCATGCTGGAGCATCTTTCTCCGAGAGTTGGGCAACCCACAGGTGTTGTGGAAGCAGATGAAACAACCTGGCTCTCAGGTAAATGGTCCATCTATATTCCAAAAATCCCTGCGATCATCTGTAGTTACAGTCTAAAAGTCTGACTGCTCTTTCCAATAGGAACTAGCATAATATTGTGGATGTAACGATTCCTAAAGCATTTGTGCCAGTCTGCAAATGTCCATGTTGCTCGTACCCATTATGTTCAGCCCCCAACCACAGCATGTCTCTGTAAATGAAAATGGGTAGATAAACTGGTTTACTTTATTTTCATTAAGCTGACAAATACATTTACCGCATTCTTTATGGAGAATTTGTGACTCTGTGTCAGGTTTCTGCGTCACAATGTACTTATTTAAAAGTATTTATTTTCTGGCAATGCTGACCTACTTTAAATGCTGCGGGGTGCTGTTACCTCCATTTTTTTTCAGCAGCCGGTTGATACCAGCAGAGATCTTTGTACTTCAGCTTCTAAACCTTTGATGACATTTTAACTGCTCATTACTGTATGTAGGCAGCCACTTTGTCCTTTTCTAGGGGGGCTCTTGCTTCAATTCAGAGTTAATGGTTACTATTTATTGCATACTTTAAACCTGCGTGCAGCAAAGTTGCTACGTGCACATAGTGCCTTAGAAAACCCAGAATCCCCAACGTGAAGAACATACCGTCCCTAGCCAGGCTGTGCAAAGGTGTGAGTACATGGGTAATTTGCTTGTGCCCTGGAGTCACAGGGACAACTTAGATGAAATAACTCAACATCCAGCACGACTGAGTCCTAAGATGGGTGACAAATAGTTATGAGGTTCAAAGAAAATAAAACATGCTGTGCAGCGTGCAAGAGCATCTTAATTCCTGGATAGTTGTGCTGTGATGTTATTGTAGTGGGATGTTTTCTTTTGGGTAAATAATTAGTGCTCTCCAGAGAGCTGCGGATGTGCTGTAGCATTTTATGTACTCAGCCACAAACTCTAAGCCAGGTTTAAAATATTATAGACAGTTCAGGTGTGGCTGGTTTTATGTGGAGCTAATTACCATCACCTTTTTTACCTTGCTGCCTCATTGTTCCACCCCATTCCCCCAGCTTTTTTGGCACTGACTCCCCCATCCCTGTTGCTGCTGCAGCCCCCAAAAGCAGTGCACATTGCCCAAGGAGGCAGCACGAAGCAGCCCAAAGGCAGAGGGATCAAGGAGGCAGCAGCAGAGCTGAGGCATCTCCGTTCATCCATGCTCCCTTTGCTGTGTCCTCACAGAAGTGCTGATCCTTAGAGGTCCCACTCTGGGACCAGTGAAGCTGAAAAGTGATATTGCAGAGTACATGTTTTCATAGATTCCAATAAAGAGTCTTGGGTATGCACACAGATATACAAGGATTTTATGTTGAAGCTCGTGGTTGGAGCTCTTACTCTTAACCCAGCAGTTCCTACTCCCGTGTGGTCTTCTCCCATTTCTAGATGCTACAGTATCGTCCTTCTTCTGTTGTCTTCTGGGACTGTTTCTGTCCCACAAGGGTGTTTCTCAGCCAAGCCCTTAAGGGGTACTCTAGAAGCAGGGTAAGACCCGTCTCCTGTCTTTCAGGACTTTTGAAATTCAGTGCCTTTTTTAGAGAAGAAAAGCCTCTGGGCTCTCTGAGCTGGCCCACGGGGTGTAATTCAGGTCATACTGAGTCACCAATTGCTACCCTTGAGTTTTGCACACTTCTGATTCAAAACCTCCCAGAGCATCGCTGATACCAGTGTCACAGCCCCTCTGAATGCCTCAGGCAAGGCTGAATGAGGGACCACCGAGTCTCCAACATTGATTTTGCTCTCTGTTTTATTCTTCCTTGGAGATCAGGACATGTCTGAGGGACTTCACCCTCATCATAGAGGATTGCAGTTCAAAGTGTCAGTCCGCTCCCTGAGTTATTGGATGCTGTGTGTCAGCTTAACCCTCATAATTCTCCCCTGTCGCTCAGAGACCTCCGCTGACCCCAGACACAGCACAGCTCTGCGCTGGCACCTCTCCAGGAGTGCCTTCAGCCTCCTCCTCCCCACCGTGATACAGGAAAGAGGCTGCACCCCTCTGTCTGCGTAGCTCTAGACAGTGGGACAAGGTGGGAAGGGTGGTGGGAAGGGTCAGTGTGGAGCAGGGCACAAGGCTGCTATTGTGCAGCCTCCAATACTGTCATTGTATGAACATCTAATCATTTCAATATCATTTGCATTTGGGTATTTATGTAAATACAGAGGAAAAAAAGCCCTCTGCTTTAATCCTAAAGAGCTAGACATATTAATTCGAGCATGAGGCTATCCTGCCTTTGGTACCCGAGCTGGCCCAGGCATCTCTAGCGCAGTGTGATCCACCTTCATTGCAGAGGCTTGCGGGGTGCTCCCTCCCCTGGGAGAGACGGACACTTACTCACTGGGATTTGGTGTTTCTCACATGGATGCTCTCCTTCTGGCTTGTCAACAGTGAGTCAGGAATCCCAGCTATTGGGTTCATTGCTTGGTAGATCATGCTGAAAAATTGCGAAGGAAAAACTGTGACTGCTTGAGATGAATAAAGGAATAAACTCTGGATTTCGGTTTTCATGTGTTGTTTCTCTCCACTCCTCTCTCTTTCCAGATTGTTCTATCTCCGCCATCCTGATTTCCAATTTTGCCTGATTTGGGGGGATGAACTCCACAGTTTATCCCGACCTCTTATTCTTGGGGCTTAATGCTTGTTTTTCCTTGTACTCCCTTTTCCAACTCTTGCAGATCATAGAATCATAGTATCATTAAGGTTGGAAGAGACCTCTAAGGTCATTGAGTCCAACCGTCAACCTAACACCACCATGCCCACTAAACCATGTCCCTAAGCACCGCATCTACACGTCTTTTAAATACTTCCAGGGATGGTGAC
>NW_008824650.1:2555299-2604029 GCF_000699105.1 Pygoscelis adeliae
CCTTTTTTTCCTGAGTCCCAGCAAGAGCTCCCCGTTCAGCCAGGCCGGTCGTCTTCCCCGCCTGTTCTTCTTACGGCACGTGGGGACAGCCTGCTCCTGCGCCTTTAAGACTTCCTTCTTGAAGATCGTCCAGCCTTCCTGGACTCCTTTGCCCTTCAGGACGGTCTCCCAAAATGTAACTGTCCTTTGCCAAACATCAACTCCTGAGAGACTACTTTGGGTGCCCTACTAAGAGCTGGTGTAGTTTATGGTGCAGTTCAGGAGTTTTCTCTGCCCTTGGGCTCTGGTGGTTTTCCAACCACAGCTGTTGCTTTTCCTGCCCTTCAAGGAGTTGCTTCTTTCACCCAAGCATCTCTCAAGTGCGTTGGCTTCTCAGAACATCAACTCCTGAGAGACTACTTTGGGTGCCCTACTAAGAGCTGGTGTAGTTTATGGTGCAGTTCAGGAGTTTTCTCTGCCCTTGGGCTCTGGTGGTTTTCCAACCACAGCTGTTGCTTTTCCTGCCCTTCAAGGAGTTGCTTCTTTCACCCAAGCATCTCTCAAGTGCGTTGGCTTCTCAGCTGCAGGCTGCTGTGGTGCTGTGGTGTATTGTGCGTTGCTTTTGGTTGCTGCTCCCTGTGCTCAGTTGGAGCAGGGATAGGGCAACCGTGATTATGATGCCTGTGTTCCTTGTAAAAATATGAAAAATCTATCTTAATTACACACTGAACAAATGCCCTGCCCTGCACGCAGAGCTCTGGCTCACCGTGTGCTTCACACACAAATTGCTATATGCTGCCATGTTTCTAAGTGGTATCTTCACAGACAGTATCTCCATTGATTTCATGACACTGCTTGCTTGGTAAGAACAAGGAAACTATAATGGAAACAGGCCCCATAAAGTCATCTATTTTATGTAGTACTTACAAAACCACCAGATCTTTGTGGAAAATTATAGAATATAAATAACACCAACCAATAGCCAGAGATTTTCAGTCTCCTCTGGGAAATTGTGGAAGTTGCTGTACTGCCAGTTTGAAATTTATGATACTTCAGCCTTGTACTTGGACTGAAAAGATGAAATAGAGTTGGTGTTTTGGAACAGCTTGGGGGAATTGTGCAGGAATTGTGTGCAACCAAATCTGAAGCTGATTGAGGGTCTGGCTCTGAATTTTTGCAGACCAGAATCATTAAACTCTTCAAATGGAAAAACAAGATACAGCTGGTACAACACTGACTGTTTCAGTTGGGCAAGTGATTTTGTAGCTTTACACTGGTGAAAATGTGACAGTCATGAATCTGCTTTCCTCATAGACTGGTCTTTGGACCATGAGTGAGTGTTTGATTCACTGTCAAAGGCACAAGTGGGTTTTGGTGATTTTTCTCCACCAGTGTTACTGCCTGGTAAAGTGTGAAAATCATACAGTCAGTTCAAATATGTGAGTGATCTAGAAGTGCTCCAAAATGAAATATTTTTTAAAGAGGTATTTATAAAATGAATAATGACAGCTGAGCTTGAAATGCAAAGACTTAAGAATTTGAAAAAAAAATTTAAGAAATCTGAAAAACCTATTTGCATGGCAAGTTGATTATATAAAGCATTTTCTGGAGGCTTATAAATTGTCCTTAATATATAAGGAAACTGCTAGAATTTTGGATCCCTTTTCATCCACACTCCTAGAACCTGTCAATAAGGTACGGTTGAAAATATAATTTAATAACTTTACTTGGGTGATTTCACATCTTGTGCAAGATGTTGTACACTAATTCACGGCTGCTGCATTTCAGTCCTGAGCCTCAGTATCTCCGATTGGAGCACGTGCACTTGAAATCCCAATTTGAAACAAGGTATTTATTCAGTAATCAGTTTGGTTTTTTTCTCAGATCTTCACTAGTTGCCTAGCCAGCCACATCTGAGCAAAGGTATTTGATCTAGGAATATTTCAGTCATAAGAGAGGTTTTAATTAATAAATAAAGAATACATAAATATTTACATAAATGTGATTTTGACACCTCAGGCCTGTAGATTCATGAATAGCTTGGGCTTCTTTGGCAGGACACATCAACATATATGTGAGTAGTCATTAAATAATGGTAAGAAATGATAACAATAAACCCACCCTGCCTATTTTTCATCCCAGAAGGGTGAAACAAAATGGCAAATTATTCAATGTTTTTCATGGATGTAAAAAACTGGACAGAATCCAAAAACTAGTTCAGCAAATATTTATGAAACGGTATCTAAACCATTAACTGTTCTGCTTATCTGAGATGTAGTTGTGCAATCTGTTTCTCCTGCTTCGTACTCCTTATCCAAAGGTGGGGGAGGAAAAGGCATGTTTTTGAGGTAGAATTTGTGCCAAATCAGACTTTGAGACCAGAACCAGTTTTGAAGATTAAATTTTAAAAACCACCTTAATAGGTCTGGGTGATTCTTGAAATTGGCTACATCAAACTGAGCCCTGTGATTTGAAAGGGGTGATTTAGGGATATGGGACATTTTCCTGGCTGTTAATACCCCTTTTATTTGATCTGATCTCTAATCAGAATAATCCTTTTAAGTTAGCTATACATGGAAGCATTTGAGCTGAACCTTGCTTTGCAGTCTGGCTTGTAGGAGGACCTCTTTTATTCCAAGATGAATCCAGTCTTCTCTTTTGCCCTCTCAAGGTCAGCCACAGATGCATTCCTTTCTCCTACAGCTAAAGTAGGAGAGATGCAAATGTGTTTTGCTTGCTCCAGCTGATTGACTGGTTTCTCTGGTACCCCTGAAACAGAATTTAAGAGGAAGCTTGTTTATTTTCCTAAACTATTTGTATGTTCTGCATGCATAAAATATTCATTTAGCTGGGGAAAAGCCTTCTAAACGCTAAGTATTTGTTCATTTCTGTGTTAAAAAGGGCTGCCACTGAGCTTGTCTTAAAATGGTTCAAGTAATAGCTGCCATTTGTGAGTGAACAGTATGGAGCATTTTCAGCTTTTTTGCTCTGAAGGGACTTGTTTTATCAGATGGAAGAGCACTTAGCATGCGAGGGAAGGGAGGGCAGCAGCCATTTCCTAGGACGTGCTCTCTGACTGGCACACGAGGGGCATCAGCTGGACTTCACCTCTGTGGCTGCTGAAGAAAACGTACCGCCTGGCTTCAGTGATGTTTATCATTTGATTTAGACAGAATTAAGGCCAGTGATGGTTGCACCCAATTGCAGAGGGTGCAGGGTCCTGCAGTGACTAGGATAAATAGACTGAGAGTGATGCGTAAGCCAAGCCCACCTCACTGTAATGATTTAGTGACCGGTAGCCATTAATTAAAGCAAACCCTCCATGTTAAAGAGTATTTCAATACATCATCACAAATGTTATTTTGAAATGGCCAAGGCAGTGCTTCATGGCTCAGGGTCTGGCCACCTGTTTCTCCAGACAGGTGTCAGTTCATTGCACGAGTATTTTGATGCCTTTTGTTAAAATACTGGAAGCTGCGGAGATGATCTTTCTGCCTTCGTGTTAGCCTTGTTCTACCAGAGGTGACCTCGTCTGTGGCAGCCTTCGATAGCATCTTGGCCAAGGATATGGCCCCACAGTCTGGGGAGTGATTTTTTTGCCAGTAAAGGACACTGCAAGACTGGTGGAATAATCAAAGCTGAACGTGATTATAAGGAGGGATTTTTTCAAATAATTCTTGATGATGAAGAAGAGAATTCAGATCCCCACCATCCCTCAGCTCCTACTGGGAGAGTTTGCATTGCTCTGCTAGCACTTGCTCACATGATACCCTTTCAAAATCCCTGCTATTATCTTTAACGGTAATGTTATACTTTGTGCTTGGACACTGTGTTTTCCCAGTAAGGTCTTTATAATAAATTACAAAGTCAATTAAGTCTTCCTCTGTTCATGCTGCAGATGGGAAAACTTAAGCCCGGAGAAATAATGTGACTTTTGTACAGCTACAAAGTGGACTTGTGGTTAAGTGGGGAATAGGGCTGTTACGGTGCAGCAGATACTCCAGCAGTTGAAAATGCATCTGCTGCTCTGTGCTCCCTTCCCCCAAGTATTCAGTACTGATGGAGATGCAGCATCAGTTATCTGAAACTTCTGCTATTGAAAACGGGATCTTTTTTTCTTCTGATCACATTAAAAACATCTGCGGTTATTTGAACTCTCCAACTTCCCTGGTGCACCTGCAGCATTTAGCTAATGCACCCAATACAGCACTTAATTACCTGCTTGTACCGTCCGTGCGCGTCACTGGCCCCCGTCAGAGTTAATGTGGCAGGTTGCTGCAGTCGTGTAATCGAATCCTGCGATGCCCAAAGCATTTTTGGCAGGGAGCCTGCAGCGAGGGAGAAAACCATCGCCTGCTTTCTCCTGCGTTACCTACCGCTCCTGCCACCCTCTCGCAGCGCCGCGATGGGAAGGAGGAACACACCCAGCCCTGGTCCCCATCTGTTGCAGCATCGGCTTCAGTAGCAGAGCCTGAGATGTTTAAATGTGCTTGCCTTTAGGGAAAAGCTTTGAATGCAGTTCTTCAATGGACATTTCCAGCCAGACTGCAGGATTTTTCAGAGCTGTAAGTCAGAACGGAACTTGATCGTCTGTGGGTTTCTTTGGATTTGATTTTTTTTTTTTTAATTTATTTATCTTAGGAGAGGGAATAGGTTTTGCATTCATTTAGGGGGAAGCCCGAGTGCACTGCAGGACTCTGCCAAGAGGCAGGCATTCTTCAGGCTGTGTAAGAAATGCACAGTTCTCGGGTATTTTGGTTTTTTTTTTCATTGTGTTTTGTCTCTTTTGTATGCATGGCTGGCACAGGGCTGTTGTCCTGTTTTTAGAGCATTTAATTACAATAGATACTCCAAGGCTGAACAAAATGTTCTTTTATCTAGTTAAAGAATGTAGCTTGGGTTTGTTGTTTTTTTTCCTTGCATAACTTTTCCTTAGTGTTTTGGAAAGAGAGATTATCTTTTGGGGGCTGTTTATTTAATTTCAGCCTAAAACCATCTGGTCTCTGCATCCTGCAATGCCTGGTTTCTCCTACTGCTCATCTCAGAGCAGCCCGAACTGCTGGGCAACTAATTGCCATGGCTAGTCATTGCAAACCCCAAATTGCAGGTTTTTGGGAACTCCTCTTCTGCTTATTGATTTTAATTTGATATTTGATGAGATTTGTCAGGATAAAGAGGCGTATTACATGCAAGAGGAACGCATGAAGCCTTTTTCCCTTTTTGCTACCAGTCTTAATGCTGAGCACGTGCAATTTGCGCTGCAGTTAATGGACCTGTGAGATAATGAATGTCTGGTACCGATGAGGCTGACTCTTTCCTGGGATCAGACCCGAAGCCTGAAGGGTTTAAAGGTGCTTCGCTCCATTAGTGGGGTGATGGGAGGGGTTTGGTGAATAGCAACTGAAATTTATTCTAGTACAAGATGCAGGGTATTTTGCCAGCATCTTGTGTGTTTTTCTTGTCGGTCATCATGTTTTAGCTGCTGTTATAGGCCACAGGAGAGATGAGGGTATCTGCCTTTAGGGAAGTGATTTCACCCTCAACTCTATCCCCCATATGGGCTGCAGAGTCGGGAGTCTAGGAGAGGCTGGAAAGCAGAGGCTGCACTGACTTTGGACAGCCCTGGGAGGTGAGAGAAACCTGGCGTTGCCGAAATTGGGAGTCTGGGGGGCAGGAGCATCTGTCGGAAGAGGGAATGATGGATAGGAGGATGAGACGGATCCTGCTGACATGGGGCCAACCCTTGATCCAAAGGGAGGCAGCAGGGAACCCAGCAAAAGAGGACTCTGTTGCAGTTAAATTTTGTCCATTTTTGGTACTGGGAGTGGGATAAAAATCTATTTATTTTGAAAAATGCAACAGTTTGAAATAAACACCAAAAACAACCCCCCAAAACCCCATCAATCTGTACTGGGATGTCTGACACTCATCAAGAAGAAATTAGAAGAATTAAAAGCAGTATTGTTGCAAACCTTTAAGGGCAAACCACAGAGTTGGTGGAAATCACCTGTAGCCAGAGTTTGTTTCAGGCAGCAAACAGCCACTGGTTTTCCTTCAAGAAGAGAAAATCCCTGTGTCATTTCAGCATGTTTGGCCACCCAAGTAGGTCCAGTGACGAGCTGATAAGGGCCAAGAAATATTTAATCGTCTTAAATTTAAAAGAAATGGCAGTTAAAAAACTACGAGAGCTTGTTATCATGTCTGTATACACACAGTATATGATCATATACATTTAGCATATATATTCTCCTATATGAGAGCATGTTTTATAGATGTGTAAAAAAAATGATGCCCTGTGAGATGAGCTTTAGCATGTCTACATCTGGGAGAACATAGTCACCAGTGACAGACTGTTTCTGTTTCTTACTGTAGGTGCTAATGCTTTTGCTTTTAGAACTGATATATGTTTTGGTAAACTTATCTTCTTACTCTGATGTAAGAGACATTTTTCTAATAGGTATTTAACAACTCTTAAATGCCTGATTGCAGTTCTAAGTTTAATTTCCATTCCTAATAGAGCTCAAAATAAATGTGACTAAAACTTGGATTTAAATGCATACTAATAGTTGTACAACTATTTAATACATATAGGTAGAAATTAACATTCCTGATGAGAAAAAAATAACCAATATATTTTTAGGGCCATATTACTTGCATTAACTTAATTTTTGGTGGTGAGAAAAATCAGTATTTTTCTATGAAAACAAAAAGAGAAAGCAAAGCAACAATTAAAAATGTTATTCTGAATCAAGATCTCCTGCTTGTGGATTTAATTCACCTTGAGAAAAAAAATGATTCGGTTGTCTTTTGCTTAGTTTTGTTTCCTGCTTGAGTGCTTTTTTGTTTTGTGGGAGGTTTTTGGTGATGCTCCTTCGCAGGGCGGGTGTCCATACCGGGGTGAACCGAAGGCAGAGGCTCTCCCTGCGCCTTAGTTTGGTAATTCCAGTGCGAGCTTTATTTTTTTGTGACAAATAGGTTTGGACTGTCTGCCACATGGTTTGGAGCAACAGCCAGTTATAAAATGGCCTCTCCCGCGCCAGGCTCATACTCTGCCCATCTGTCACCGTGTCCAGGGTGTCCTGCTAACTTGGAAATGTTTCCCACACTCTCCGAGCAAGATCGAATGCTTCTTGAAACATTTTGATGCACAAACTGCCAGCCAAAGCAAATGCGGATTTGCCTGTTTCGGCTCACCGGTGTCTGCTGGGTTTCAAAACCATTGCATAGGGCAGATACGACTTTTGGCAATGTGTATATGTAGATATTGAGCTTAAGTTTTCAATTGGATTTACCTGAATGTGTGTTTGCTTGTCTTTTCTCCACAGCATATTCAGAAAGATCCATTGTAATTGTAATGCTTAAATGGGCACATGAAGAATAAGATGGCTAAAATCAGAAGACTCTTACTAAAGGAGCCAGAAGTGAATATGGCTCATTAGTAACATATTTTTCCTGCATTGGATCTAAACTAGGAACAATTCTGGAAAAAAAATAGTAGATACCAATGAAAGCCATAGCCCTTGAAAGAAGCCTGCAGTTTATCTGGGGAAATATCTGCCTTAAAATTTTAGCGTTGCATGTACAGTAATTAGAAAAAACTGTGAGTGTGTTATTTCTGTCGTTCCCTTTCCATTTGAGGATTATTTCCAAACTGGAACCAATGAGACGACTTATTTTCAGTGATGGCTGTTTCAACTGAGAGTGAGTAACCCCTTTGTTGTGTTCTTCCATTTGTCTCATTGTTCACAAGATTTTCCAGCTGGGTAAATTTTTTATCTATCTTTCTTCCAGAGATGGTCATTGGTGTCTTCTAACACCTTTTCCCGAGCAGAGGTGTGATGTTTTTTGAACCATATCCCTTGAGAGAGCTTTAACGAGTGGCCAGGGCTTGGTGTGAGGAGGCCTGGAAGTGTGAGATGTACTATCCCTTGGACTTTTCCTTTAGACATGCCAATTCTCTTAACAAACATGCTTTTCTCAGACGTCCTACAGCTGGCCTGTTTTCTTAAAATTTAAATTCTAGTTGTTTCAGTTGACACAGCGGCTCCTTCATTTTCACTCCAATGGGCATTTATCCCATCAAAGAGTTAACCTATTTTCTACACAGCAGCCAAAGCTGTGTAAAGAAAATGTACATTTTAGTAATACTTAGAAATGCCAACAGAGCTTAGGACCTCATTGCGCTACCCATTGTATGGATGCTTATAGTGTGTCTAGACTGCAGGCAAAGACGTGATTGAAGCTGGGCTGAAATTAGCCCGGCTGAGTTCTGACAGCCGTACAACGGCAGGAGCAAGGAGCTCGAAGTGAGCTAAATTGCCAGAGTATTTACTCAGCCTCCCGCGGGGATTTTGCAGCCTACGCTAAACCGTGTGTTGTCATGGCTACACTTCTACTGGTGCTGCGCGGAGCTGGGTGAAAGCAAGCTGGTGTAAACCACGCTTGCGATTGCCGTGTAGACATGCCCGTAGTAAGATGCAATCCCTTGTCTGGACAGCTTGCTTTCTAAATA
Source organism: Pygoscelis adeliae (assembly GCF_000699105.1). Taxonomy (NCBI): domain Eukaryota; kingdom Metazoa; phylum Chordata; class Aves; order Sphenisciformes; family Spheniscidae; genus Pygoscelis; species Pygoscelis adeliae. The sequence goes on from NW_008824650.1 coordinate 2,563,791, forward strand.
AAAGAAAAAAAGGAAAATAAGTGATTTAATTCCCACTTTCTAGGCAGTAAAGAGGGAGAGGTAAGAGGCAGGGTTCATTTATCCTATGCTGGATCATGTTTAAGCAAGTTGTCTAGCCTCTCTCGTACCAGGTGAATGGGAGCGCATTGCCCATAGGAGCCGCTGGCTTTTCCCTGCTCTCTAGGCTGGACAAAAAGTGTGGGGTAGATGACTAGTGTTTTGGATGGCTGAAGTTAGGTGACAGATATCCTGTCCTTGATGCCTTCTCAGAGGTAAACCAAAAAGCCAGAGCAGGCAATGAAAGTCTCATCACTTAAGTACATCCGTGAAGCTATTCTGGACTGGATATGTAGTTCTAAAGCAGTTTGGGCCCCATAGGATGAAAGATGTAATGTAATTTATTAGTATTGCATGGCACCGCTAACTGGAAAAAATAATAATGGTACCAAATCTCAGCATCTCTCAGCTCAAAGACAAGGGTGGGACCTGAAGGACATACAAGCTGGATTTAGGGCTGAGTACTGTACTATGAATGCGATAATGTTTTCTAGATTATCTCTGAGAATTTGAGCTTTCTTCTGTCCTTTAGGGCTTTTTATGTTGCCAGCTTCAGCAAAATGCACCTTTAAATAAGGAATTCAGAGGGTGAAGAATGAAGACATCCATTCTTTTGGGAAAAGAAAAAAATAGTTTAGCCTATGAAATAAAGCATATTGTATATAATGGTCTCTTTTTACATGTGGTGCTAAAACTGTACGAAAAGCTATAGCAAAGTGACTGTAAATTTTGTAGACACGAATTTGTTCTCTGCAGCTGCAGAGTGATGTAAGAAAATGCAGCAGGAAAGCATCAAGAGGGGAATCTTCCCTCGTCGTGGGCTCCATTTGTTGTCCCCTTTGACCTCCCGTTCAGGTCTTCAGCACACCAAGCACAGAGCCATCCTGTTCTTCCTTTCCTTGCCTAATTTTCTCTTTGCTTCTACATTTTTTTCCCTTCCTTTTTAGTTGAGGGACTACTTGATCAGAGCAGGTCCCTTGCTTGCCTGGCTTTCCAGCTATAAGCTTTCTTCTAATTGTTAAGATTATTCACGGTTATTAACTGAAAAGAATGTAAAGAGGAGGCAACAGGCAGCTGTCTTCCTAAATGCAGTGAACTGGAAAAAATAGTTGCCGTCCAAGTATTTATGGCAGAGATTTTCTGCCTGGTGTGAATGTCACCTTTTTTAGTCATATATATGCAAGGGAGAACCCTGCAAGTCCTTCTCAGATAAGGCCATTAGCTGGAGGTTTTCAGTTCTGATTTTGTTTTGGTTTACTCTTCCTTGAGGAAATGGTTTTCGAAGAGATTTGGCCTATAGGGAGTAGGGAAAAACATAAAAACTGCGAAACACAGTGACTTTTAAAGTAGCTGAAGTGTAGAGATGATTTAGAAAGCCTCATGATGATCCTTGCTTTGAATCCCCTTCAGATTGACCCCAGCGTCTCAAGTGTTTTCATTACATTATGGCAAAATCATCTTTTGTTTCCTGCAGTTCTGCTATTTCACTGTGGCTGAATTTATGTTTTATAGCAAATGCGTGCTTTTCTCTGCAAATACATTGGGATCCTGCCTCTCGTTTATGTAAGAGAACCATATAGCTATTGGGAAGCAATTCTGTTGGCACGGAGTATGTGCCATCTGAAGGGTAACATTTCCAGTCTCCCACAGTCCCTCCCTGTAGTCGTGTCTGTTGGTTGTTTCTTAATTCCCTCATCACTCATCTGACCACATTTTCCAGGTGTGAGGTATGTTATCTTCTGCTTTCACCTCTCTTAACTTTGGATGCTTCTTGGAGGAAATGTCTCACCAGAGAAAGGTTGTCTTCGGCTGAGCACCCAGGAATAGCACTTAATAATGAGTTTGCGTGTGGATCGTGGTGTCACAGGGAATATTGAGAATTTTGTTTTCCTCCCTGACTTGCTTTCTCTGCTGTTCTCTCACTTTCTCTCTCTTTTTTTTTTTTAAATGACATTTTGTTATTTACGCGTTTGCTAGGTTGTCCATCTGCCGTTGTAATAAACGTGCTGCCAGTCACTGCGCTGTGTGGTTCGTGGTGTGAAGGAGCTGACAAACCAGGCTGTCGTGTGCATGGGATCATATTCAGGCTTTGTCAGAGAGCCCCTAATGATGGTCTGAGATTTACTGATGAGGTGGAGAGCAGTATCCTTCATCACAGCATTTCCATACAGCCCTGAGCTTTCTGGACATGGCAAACACCATGGGGCTCCAGGCAGAACTGATTGCATCCCACCCCAGGCTATCTGTGCTCAGCTCACCTGCAAAGGCTGAATCACCAAGAAGATACGGTGGTGGTTCCTGGCAGGAGAGCATGAGGCTTGAAAGAAAATTTCATTTTTTCTGTGAACAGCGTAGGAATGTGTTCTAGTGATTTAAGTCTAAGACTGAGAACAAAACAGTAAACAATCCACAGTCTCTTGGCAGTTTTTGTTGATGAACCTTGTCTACAGCCTCAGAAGAAAAAAGGTGAATTTGCTGTAGATTGCTGGAGATTAATGCCTGTCAGGATCAGTCAAGAGGTTCAGAAATGAAGAAGGATGTGCTGGAGGCTGACAGTATCCCATGATCAGGATAACTCAGGAAGAACAGCTTGGACGACAGCTGTTTTCAGGGAAATATCAAGGACTTATTGGTTTCATGGCTCTCTTTATCCCCTTCCCCTAGAAATTCTCAGTTTTAGCAGCTCTTTCTGACCAAGTGGTGGCAATCCAAGCCAGGTGACCCACGTGTGAGAACAGGGGAGAAGTGGCTTCAGTAGCTCTTTAGTACTTTGCCTGTTTGCTGTTGCAACTGAAAGAAATGCCTTTAAATTGCATATAGGATGGTTTTCTTCTGCAAAATTTATGTATGCAATTCTTTGGATATAGGACATTGAATAATTACCAGATGGATGGTGATTTTCACATACCAAGATCTGGGTTAGGTTTCAGCCAGCCATAACTCCCTATCTTTTTAGACTATGCCTCTTGGGACTGAATATTTCCCATTTCTTCCAGGCACATCATTTAGGACGATTTACCCTCTGTTATTTCAAATTTGATGCTGTATCCACCTTGACATCGAAGTGCGCACAGCTGGTCCTGCACAGTCACCTGGATGACTTCTGGACCATGCTGCCTCTGGCATCTTTATGCTGCGGACAAAATGAAGTCTCTATATCTCATTTCTACCATCTCAAACTCTCCGCATCCACCCAATTGTTCTTTTTTAATACGAGTAGCCTTAAAAGTAATAGCAAACAAATAAATTGGAATAGCCTTGTGAAGTACAAAGCTGGCTTGCACAAATCTAACCAGCTTTGTACATCTGTTGCTGCCCACTCCCATTGAGTCATACCAAGGTTTAGTCACTAGCATCCTCAGTCTCACAGTATGACTTATGAATCTGTCTCCAAAAGACATGCTGCAGTCTAGATGGCATGGGGGAGGGAGAAAAGCAAAGCAATGAGCAACCTACTCCTAAAGGAATAAAGCAATATAGCAAGTCTTATTATACTATACTGTGACTAGTATATCAAAACAATAAAAACCAAAGGACAGAAGTTCCTATGTATGTCAGTTTTGAATCTTTCCTTGTGCAATAATTGAGTGATTTGATACAAATCCTCAAAGGCTTCTACATAGGATTGTTCTCAAAACAAGAAATTTTTCTATTCAGGCAGAGCTGCCAAGCTATGCCCTCTATTCCACAGAGTTCAGACTTCGGATTCTGCTCACAGGCTATTAGCATATGTAGCGTATTTGCTATTCAGAGTTTTACATAGGCTTGTAATAGGTACAAATCCAAGGTTGATCTAAAAAAAATCTGCTGGTGCACAGACTGAGCTGAAAGAAACCATTCACAGCTAATGTTAATAAAAATCCCCACTTTCTTTTTCCTTGGTAGGATAGTTGAAGTGCTTATAGCTCAGTAACGTTGAGGAGGAGGAGACCCCGAGAGCCCTGTTAAGGTGTGATGCTGAGGAGTGCAGCTTCTAGCAAATTTTTGTGAGATCAGGGCTCTTCTCAGCACTCAGCTTAATTTCTCTGTGTCTTGTTTTCTTTGTTTATTTTATTAAAGGAGCTGTCTCCCCATATTGAAGAGCTGTCTTAGTAAAGTGTCACCTCCTGCTTGAGTTATGTTGTAAAAAGAAACTGTAATGTCTGGCAGGCATTCCACGTCCTTAAATTTGGTGCAATCCCAGCACATATATAGAATTCAGTGAAGCAGAAAAATAATGTCTCATAGGTGACACCATCAGTAGTCAGGACTGCGTGATGTCTAGTCGTACACTAGGACTCTGAAGTTGCTTATAGGTGAGGAACCCAGCCTTTCAGTAGAGGTGGGCCGTGGGGCTGCCAGGAAGCCATTCTGACCTGAGTCACCTCTAAAACATTGCCAAAGAGTTCATGGGTCATGGACCTACCACCGTGGGCACAGGACTTCACCCGACCATGTTGTTTATGGCCATGTCTTGCGTTTGAAGGGACAGTTGTAAAGGATGGCAGCAGGGAGCTCTTTGTGAAATATTCTTTTGACACCCAGCCCTGAAATTTTGGACCACTGTTGAGCAGGGCCATAAAGAGGTCCTACTTCCACCCAAAACACCTTGGAAATTGGTCTCTGACCTGTCAATCTCAGCATGCCCCAGAGTGCCTTGCTGGCTCCTTGGCTTCAGCCATTGCAGAGAAGCTTTATCAGCCTGGCTGCCAAAGTAGCCTTGAAACAAAACAATAATAAAAAAAGAATCCTGTTTGTTCTGTGTTGTTTACTGGATTCAAGGCTTTAGTGGTCTGTTATTTAAGCTTGTAGCCTCTTCAACAGAATTGCTGGAAGCCCTCTTCTGACACCAAGGTCTCCAACTGCAGCAGCATCCAGACCAGCGTGTCTGGGCAAGCCGTTTTGGCAGGAATCCTCCCCAGCAAGGAAAGGAACAGTGAAACTGGCTGGAAAAGGTGAAAAATGGCTTGGCTAACCAGATCTTGCTCCTGTTGCTATTTGGCTATGCTATGCCAGCCAATATATTTGCTTTCTGTATCCTACAATGTGGTTTTCCTTCCTATTCTCCAAAACAGTTCTGAGAAAAGGTTCTTTGTTTTCCCAGGATATCAAAGAACAAAATTTTGTTCTTCATTCTTTTCACATAATCCCAAGTATTCTGATATACGGGCTGTCAAAGGTAAAGAGCTGGAATTAGGAAGGATCACCCTGTAGATGTAGGGGTAACCCAGACAAGAATCACCTTAGAGTTAATTTCACCTTTGGAGGAGAAATTAGTGTGAAGAACCTGTAACCTTCCAGATATCTGTTTCCCCTCCAGAGGAAATAGGCAAAGAAGTGGTAGAGAAGGTAAGTGCACTTGCAGACAGAATTATCCTGACTTATACCCTGCAAAAACTAAAGCAATAAAGTCAATTTAGTTGCTTTTTTAGATCTGTTAACCTCCTGTGCTATCAATAAGAAAAGTCGCCTGTTGAGAAGGTGTTGTAGGAGATTGCCCTCCCCAGGAGGGAGCCTGGCTGGTAGCAGGAGCATCGAGCTGTGGGTCTGCTGTGTCACAGCTCTGCTGTCCTCCGGAAAAAACTTTGTTATACCTGGGGCAGTATTCTTCGGCGAATATAACAGGAGCTGTCATGACAACCTCTTGTAAATAAAAGTGGATTGAAAACAAAATAAATCTGAGGCAGCTTTGTGGCTGTAAAGTAAATCTAAACTGCTCAAGAGGTCATTTTTTCTAATTGGGGATGGCAGGAGTGATGTCTGGCTGTCAGATGGCACTGAGCAATGTGAAGGACTGACTGAGGAACAGGAGCGTGGCAGGAAAGCTAACAAAATTTTACAAAAGAGACTGCATACTCTTAATTCCAAGTTAGCAGCACTAGGAGCTGCAATCTCTGGTGGCCTTTGTTCCTTACAGCGATGGTCATAGACTGTGGTCTCTACAGGAGTTGTCTTTCCAAGGATATAATGCAGGACTGATGGATACAGGGAGTAATGCCATTCGTTCTTCAGCCAGGGCTCTGCAGTCTCAAATGAGAAGCACTCTTCCTTGTACCAACACGTCACTGTATGCCTTTGGCAGAAGTTTTTAAAATGTCTCTCCAGAACCATGTGAGTTTCCAGGGCACTTATCCCAAGTGCAGTAAAGCAGAGCTGGAGAGCAAGAAAGCTGTCTAGGAATGGTTTCAATCCCAGGTTAATGACAGAGCGAGCCTTCAATGTGTATCAGTTGGCGTAAGATCAGAGCAGTCAGATATGTGATAAGGGCTAAGGCTGCACCATTGGCCTGTCAAGAGTACTGTGGTGTTTTGCAGCACTTTTGGAGCAGGTTGGTTTTTGTTTGTTTTTTTTTAAAGAGTTACTGTATCATCAACTGCATTGTCACGTGTTTCTGGATGAAGAGGGACACAAGAAAGAAAGAGATATCTAATCTGTATTCTGCAGAGATACATGCAAAGAGAAAATAAGCATCTAATATTTCCTTGCTTAGCCAACAGATTGGAATTGAGAGAGCAGTATTCACAGCCCGGCATTTGATATATGTATTTTCTCCTTCTGTAAATGGATGCCTTCGCATATAGAATCCCATGAAGAAGTGAAAGGTGAAAAAGTTGTTAGGTAGCAGCTACAATTACAGACTTTATCACAGGACTAAAAGTACAATTATTATCCTGTTCGAAACGTTCTCCAGCACTGTATTGACAAAGAAAGGTCTCATGCTGTCCAGAGAGGTATAGCTCCAGTTATTTCTGCTTACAGGTAGAGATCTACTGTTCTGCACGTAAAGACAGATGAAGTTAGCATACCTCCATGATATCTGAGAGTTACAAATTAGAATTGTCATCAGCTGTGTTTCATGATACTTTTAGACTTTAGAATTTAATAAATATGTGTTTTTAAGCTTGGAATTGTAACTGGGAACTGAAATTTAGCTCCTAGAAAAATAGTTGAACCTACCTACCCCCTCCTGTTTTTGAAGGTTTCTGCTCAAAAAAAGAAGTTATGGTTTCATTTCTAGCTGTTCCAGATTCTCTGAACAGCTTTTTCAACCCTGATTACTAGATATGTGTCCTCTTAAACCCAGTTTCTTCCATCCAGCCTCCAGCCTTCCTAAAGAGCAGGTTTTCTCCCTGTGGATTACAACAAGTAGCAATATAGGGACGCTAATATGTGGAGCTCAAAAGAGGTTATTTCCTTGATCTATTCCATGGAAAATTACTTAGCACACATCAGATTCCAGCTTCTTCACTACTGAAGATGGGTAGAGGAAAATGTTGGTAAATCTTTTGGCTAAATTAAAGTAAACAGGAGGGAATATGTTTTTGTGTAACTTTCCATTAGGCTCTTAAACTTCTTCACAGAGATTAAGTCTTGCAGTAACATATGAAGTAGGATTGATAATAATAATCCATTTATTGACAATGTTTATATATGCCATTTATGGCTGAATAATTTTTATATGGAGTATGTAAGTTATTTTGGTCTTAACTAATGGTAAGAATAAGCAAATTCATACAGAAGCTTTTCTTTAAAGTCCTGCAGTGCCTGATTCAGCCTCCGTCAAATCTTGATAACAGTGAAAATCTAAACCAAACAAATTTGCCTCTTCTTTTGCTTTTGAGATGTTTCCTTATGTTTTTATTTGCAAACGAAGGTGATGTAAAACACAGACGTCAAAGCTTGGTGATGAGGGTGACATTATATAGTTGGGTTGGTGCTTTGTAGTTTGGGCCTTTGTAGATAGTTCCCGTTGAATTTGCATAGATAGAGCCGGGAGCATACTAATTTGTCATGAATACTTTGGTTTGTGGCCTAATGATTTGGGGCCAGCTTGGCCAAGCCTGGCTTCTGCTGCTTTTTTTTTTTCTTTCCAACTTGGCATGAATTACTCCCATGTGCTTCAGTTCCAGTAATTCAATATTTTGTTCCTTATTTTTGTTGTTCGTTATGTAACCAGAATATTTTCAAACACTTGTAAGGATTATGCCTGAATTATACACATTTTTGAGCACATTTTGGATTTAGTATGATTACACAATGTGATGTGATTAGACCTGTGGCTGCTCTGAATTCTGAAGGCAAGCAAGCCTTGCAGACTTCCCGGCTGGTGCTAATTTTTAATTAAGCTCTGTTTAATCTCAAGTTAGGTTTATGTGAAACATTTATTTATGTTTTGAACTATTTTAAATGGGATGCAGATGTGGTGGTAGAGAAGTACTGAATCATTACATGGAAAGCATGATGCCTTGCATCTGGGAGGTTCTGCGCTGGGGAGGTATTCCTGACATTTAGATCAAGATTTGGGATCCAAGACTCAGTTCTTCAGCACACAGCATTAGGCAACCCCATGCTTTTGGTCACAGAATTATTCATTATCTACTTTTCTGATTAACCAGATGCTAAACTTGACACTAACATAATTTCCTTAAGCACGTAGAAAGGAGCTCTAAAAACCCCACGGCTGGAACACGAAGTAGCATAAACAGAACAGACGGCAGGAGGTAGAATATAATTGCAGTTTGTTTTTGTTAGTTAAAGATGAGCATGTGTGCTTTTCTTATGGCTTCATTGTCTTTAGTCATGCAGAATTGGGTGCTCCTCTCCAATCTGTGCAAGTGAAGCGGTTATTTCTTCCCCAAGCACCGTGTCACAGTTTTCTCCCTCTTTGTTGTATGTGTTGCATATTTTTCAGAACATCGACATATTCTCATTCAGGTTTTGTTTATTGCCATAAATACTCTTTAAACTAAGATTATACACCCCACTGAAGGCAAGATAGGCCATTTGCTGATCAAGTGGCTATATTTAAACTCTCATTTCCTACGAAATTTTCTGTGGGATTCGAGTACCTCCCCTTAAAAGTTTTAGCACAAGACTTTTGACTTTGGCTGTGCAGGTGCTTTTTCATGGTGATGTAGTGCAAGCGCTGCTGAGGGCTTCCTATTCACTTGTTACTTACATCTGCCATTGAGTTCACAGCCAAGGAGAATGATCAGAGCCCGTGTTATTGCTTACCAGTAATCACTATGGGTAAAGCAGTGGGCATTTCGGAAATAAAACCATGGGCTACAATCATGGGATGCTCTGATGGAAAGAAGACGACATTAATATAGGACATCAATTTTTCTTCTCTGTCCTGGCAGGATCTCAGCTCATTTGCCATGCCATTCTTGGACGGTGATGTGGAGAGCACAGACAAAAATGCTTCTCGCAAGGTAGGATATTTCCAAAGCTTCACCTTTGCTGTAGTGGTTGAGTCCCTTGGTGGTAAACACAATTTATTAGGCTTAAAAAAACCTGGGGTTTTAATCTTTCCTGCCATACCATTAACCTGTTGAGAGTGATGCACTAAGGCAAATATAGTGACTTTTGCAGACCTTACCATGATGGTGCTTATGCGTTATAACCTGTAAACGATGCTAACCTCTGGTGGTATTGCTTTAAATACTGCAGATGTTGTGTGTAACACTGTTGTAATTCAATGAGGTGCTATTGCATAACTACATTCTCAGGAACATAGTTAGCTAACAAAATTTGTGGTGTTGCTACGGAAATGCAGCACCCAAATAGGTGTCTGTGTCTGTTGGTATGTTTTCCTGGAATTGCCTCCTGATGGTTGTTGTGTGGCTACAGAGGTTTTAACTGTTCAATGTCCTTGATCTATCTGTCCTTGGCACTGGCAAAATGAGCTGCCTTCATTTGCTGAAGCCGTAGTGGTAGAGTCTTCCCATAAACAAGGTGGAAATAGTCTTCTTCGATGTGGGATGAACTCAAGGTTATCCTTATTGAGGCATTGCTATGATTTGTTTTTCTGATGGCCTGCTATTAAATTAAACCAATACATTCACAGAGTTTGCTTGCTTTAAAATGATCAGGCAAGCATATTCAATGGATGACATTAGGGATGGTTATACAGCGCCTACACAATCTTCAAAGCAATAAAAATTGTGGGCGTGATCTGTCATCTTGGGGTCCTGGCCTCATCATTTTCACAAAGCGTTGAAGTACAAGCTGGTCTGCTAAATGTAAGCCTCCTACCAGCCACGTTAGGGGCTTGGTGAAAAGAGATAGATACTCCTCCGAACAGTAGATAACCCCAAAAGCTGATCTATAGCTACACAGCAGACCAGTTTGACTTGTGACAATATTTACAAGGCTATGGACCTCTGTGAAGATTAAACTTGCTACAAGCCATTTGTCAAAGAGTCTGCAGTTACAGTTCAAGGCAGGTGAAGCAATAAATATCTCCTTAGTGAAACTCATCTGCATCTAAAACAATAATAACTTAGCGCTGTTGACAGCACAAGTTTCTAGTCCTTTGCACCTCGCAGGAAAGGACAGTTGCTTAAAAAAATTCTGCAATCCATCAGTGACTGAATATGTTTATAACATTGGCCTTGTTCTTTTCTGCATTGGGCCTTTTAAGACTCACGTAGGAGTCACTTGATACAGAAGAACTCTTGTAGATGCCAGGGAAGCTAAAATATACAGTGTTACCAAAAGGTGCTTGTTTGGTGGTTTTGAATAAAGTGAACAATGCGATGTTTTTGGAAAGAGTTGTCATGCTGGAAGAAGGCAGAGGTTTCTAGCCAAAACTTGATTTTTCCATTTATCACCTCCTTTTCCCAAAGAAAGGTGAGAAAGCTGCATGAATCTCAGTCCTGAAGAAAAAAATATACCAAAGCTAATCTCACTTATGTGTAGTATTACATCACATCATTTAATGAAATCCACTTTACCATTTATGAGGCCCTTGTTTTTCCTCTTACTGGTCTTGGGGCTCTCTTTTGGTGAGTGCTTGTCTTAGGGACAACTGGAAGAATATTTCAGTAGTTGCCCCTTTTTGCAGCTTCAGTAAATGCTGTTTTTTTTTCCCCAGACTTGGGACAAGTTCTGCTTGTGGACGTGCAATTAACTTTGGAATAACCATGCAACCAGGGCTTAACATCTGAAATTGCTTTTTTAACTGTCCTTTTTGATTGAGTGTATAAGACCCAGAGTTTTTTCTAACATCATACTTGGAGCTCTGTTCAACACGTGCAGCAACACGTAAGAAACCACTGGCAGTGCCCAACTTCCAATAAGAAAGAGATCAACTAGTAAAATCCATTACCACACATCTCATCCTAAGTATCGTTTTCCTCAATGTAAAGGGTGGGATCTTTGCTGCTACTGAATGGTGGCTAGCATCAGACTGCAGTATTTTATTTAATTCCAACTAAACGTTTGCCAGTCCCTGCTGGTGCTACATAAAGAAGTTCCCAAGTTGCTGTTCACTTTCAAGTGAGATGGTTTTTCCTTGTTCAAGTTTGAAATCACAGTGTGGTGTGTAACTTCTGTATATTAAAAGTCAGTATTTTGTCAATAGCATGGCTTTTCGATTCACCAGTCATGTTGGAGACTGGCAATTCATCAGGGAGGTCTCTCTTCCTGCACTTAACTCTTCTGTCACCTGGGCTGTAGATCAAGGTAGAGGTGGCTCACAACCTGCCTTTCCAATCTGCCATTAATTTAATTCTCCTGTTCTTTGTGAAAGGCTTTTAGAAACTGAATTAACATTTTTCACATAGATTCTCAGCACTTTACCATGTAAGTGTCTCTCAATCTCAACAATCCTCTTTACACAGCGAGGAAATTCAAGTGCAGAATTATTTGTTCCGGTTCACGTAGGAATTTTTTTGGCAGCCATGGGAATGTGACATGCATTTCCTGAAGTTTAGCCTTAATCACTTCTCATTAACATGGCTACTATTATAAATGATGTATTCTTCTTTCCTTTATGACCGGTGGCAGGAAGGGGATAGGGTTGGTTTTCACCTTCCTCTGCTGAAGATGGAGAATATAATATTCTGAAGACTTGCATAGAAGTTGTTTGTGTGTTGTGATGGAGAAAGGTAGCTCTTGTGCCTGTGGCAGGTATTCTGGCCCTTCATATTGCCTGACAAAGTGCCTTAATGCTTGTGCTGGTAGCTTTGTCTAAAACAACTGGTATTGCTGATTGCCCCGTGCTCAAAGCTAGGACTGTCCAGCAATGGCTTGAATCCTTCTTGCAGAGAGACCTTAGAGGATCATTAAATACAACAGTATAGACAAGGATAACCGGGAGCTGAGAAGCAGTTAGATTTACTGGATTTCCTCGGTCTAGGAAAAGACAGTGGAAGAGGGGCAGTTTAGAGACCTGGAAAATCATGAATGATGTGGAGCATCATTTAGAAAATAATTCTGGTACGGCGTGTCAGGGCAGCAGTAAGGGATGAGTGCCCCTCTGCACCCAAATGGCTCTATCAATTTTAGAGATCTTAGCACCCTGAATGCTTATAGATCCTTCATCTAAAATGTAGGTTAAATGATAAGGTGTGGAAATTACAGGAAACCGATAGCCATTGCTTTCAGCTGAAAGCCCATGATTGTGAATGATTAGAGAGAAGAAAATGACTCCAGAAGAAAATTCTCCACGGGGAGGCAGCTAGCAAATTATAGATGGAGGAGGGAAGAGCAGGAAGAAGAGAAGTTTGAAGAATAATATTGATCCATTCCTTTATGGAAATAATAGAATTGTCATAAAAATATAGAAGAAAGCTTGGAAAAGAAGCGTGCATTAGCAGTTCTTTTCTCTAAATGGGGAAAAAACTGGTGAGATGTTTATCTTCGATGATAATGGTGACTGTCGTATTAATGACTGAAGTGTATTTAAAGCAGAAGATGCTAAAGCTAGACATTTTAAAATTAAATCCAAACAACTCTGATAAAACACCCTTGAATGAATTGGCACGGCTTTCTCCGACTAGTGCTGATTTTGAATAAATCTTAGAGCAGAGTCGAAGTTCCAAAAGACTGCAAAAAAACAATTACTGTGTTAACATTTACGATGTTTGCAATTGGGATAATTTACAGGTTTGTCAGTCTAACATTAGTCTTGGGCAAAACAATGCAATATCTAATGTTGGATAGTTAACGATGCTATTATAATAGACTCATTTGGATTGGAAATAATGGTAAACAGTTCCTATTGAACTAATGTGGGGTTTGAAATGAATTATAAATTTGGTTGGAAAATGTTATAGTGTTGGTGTCATGTATATAAAAAAGTAGCACAAGACATTTTGATTTAAGAAACTGGAATGATACTGAATAAACATGGAGCCTATTAAATGAATAAAAACCTGGCTGATAAAATAAATTGAGACTCATCAGTGGAAAATTTTGTTTCTAGGCAGACAAAACATTCTGTTGCTATACTATATCATACTTTATCAGTGACTTGAAAGAAATACAGACTCATTACTGATACAATTTGTAATTCATACAAAAGTGGGGGAAGAGAGTGGTAAATTCTGAGCAGGAAACTCTCCGATGCAGAATGGCCTGAATCACCTAAAACACATTTTGCAAACAAACAGCCCATTTCAGTTTGGCCAAATTGTGATCGGTTACACCTAGGAGCAAATAACACAGACTTTATTTTTGGGAAGTCTTTCACAAAGCTTTGATTAGATTTTGAGAATAGCTGTAGGTAATCAGCTGTACATGGATTCTGGATGTGACATGGTGGTTAACGGAGTAGTTTGGTTTTTGGATGGACGAACAAAGGCGAAGGGTGAAAAGTAGAGGTTTTGTTATGACTGCATTTAGCACTGACTGGCAGTTCTGCTATCAGTAATGCAGGAAAGCATTGATGAACTAGGATCAGAAAACATCTGAGGAGGGTTTTGAATATTGAATTCCAATATTGAAGGACTTCAAGGATCACTTTGTCCTGCTTCTGGTCCCAGCATTGTTTTTGTTTTGTCCAGTGACTCATGGGAACTGCAGGAGCAACCCCTGGAACAGGGAGGAGAAGCAAAAAATATGCCATTTTTAGCCCCCCCTTCACTGGATAATAAATCTCCTTTTGATTGATTTTTTCCCAGTCTTTTAATTATCCATTTTTTTATGAGCAGTAAACTGGCCTCAGCAAGGAGGATGGGGAGTGTGTCCTGGATCGTGCCGCAGCCTTGGCGTGGGGCACCTGCAGTGGATGCAGTGAGCCTCAGGACAAGGACACATGTGCCAACCACCGCACTGCCATGCGCGTGGCTCCTTCCCATCCACTGCTTTAAAATAAATGCAGTTAAGGGTTAGGAAGTGGACTGGGAGCCAGCCCTGCTTTCACCTTTCCTCAAGCCTGCTTCTGCCTTTGAGCAGCCCTGCTCGCTGCTGGAAACCTAACCCCAACAGTCCGTACAGCAATGCAGGGCTCTCAGAGCCTGCCAGAGCAGCCGGCCGCATCCCATTGTATTTTAATTTGGGGAAGTGTCATTGCGCTTTAGTTTTGGGAAGTGACATCTCTGATCCCGTAAAATCTGTTGTCATCTCAATTGTTACTGCTCATGCAGAACCAAGGGAACTAATGGTGGTGAATGTGACCACGTGGTGCCTGGGAGAGTAAGTCCTTCATTACCTTTCAGTCTAATGAAGTCAGCTCTTGTGTTTCTATGAGCTCTTTTATTCCAGAAGAATGAGAGAATCATCCAATTAACTTTATCAAAGGGCTTTTTTATTGGGATTTAGTGGAAGGGCAGGAAACAAGCGCAGATGTCTATCTGGTGTATCGTCTCTAATTGTGTTTACTGTCCCTGTCAAGGATGGTGGGAGGCGATTCCTTTTCTGTTACTCACCTTTCAAAAATTTTTTTAAGTGAAGAGGCAAAATAAAGGTCAGATAGCTCACTGTTGTAAAAGCAAACAGAACACAAATGCTCCATAAATGTCCTAACTATTCAGAGTTGGAGAAAAAAGGAACGGAGCTCAGGAGCATTTAATAACTTTCACTTAAATTCAGAAACATTTGAAAGGCTGTTTAGCTTGAGCCCCTTCGTATTGCAGACAGATTATTTTTTCAGACTGTTCTGAAAAATGAATCTAAATTCATCAGAAACTGAACCAGAGTCAGAGATTTTTCAGGGAGGGCATCCTCTGGGGAAGGCTGTATGCCCAAGAAAGGACCTGTTGCTGGAGCACCCTGGCAGGGGAGCAGGGGAGATGGCTGCGAAGAGGTGCTGCGACAGGGACACGGGCAGTGCCTGGGTTTCCCCAGCTCCGACACAGCCTCTGCCTGTTCGTGGTCCGGGTCTGCTCAGCACAGCTTGTTCATTTTTCTGGCCACATCGCTTTGGCAGGATGCTTCTCTTCCCTGCAGTTAAGTGGTCCCTAAATTCTAGGTTGGGAGCAGAAATGGCTTCTTAGAGAGGACTTTATTTGGTAAAATGGAGGGATCAGATTTTCAATACAAAGCATGGGAAAGAAAATGACAATGCTGGGAAAATTTCTGCCTGTGAGTGAGAAGAGGCAGGACTGAGATGGATGGTGTGCGGATGACAATAGACTAGTTTATGGTGAAGTATGAACAGTTTGGTCTCTTAACGCATTGCATTGGGGATTATCATATAGTAGTGATTAAATGTAGTGCACTTTAATCTTTCTTGTAAAATAAGATCAAGAATTGCGAGTCAGGTAAGAAAACAGTTGAAGGGAAAGATGGCAGGGTGGTATTGAAAGGACAACTGTTGGGTAGAGGGACAGAACTGGTGGAGTTTCCCCATGCTCAGTCCTTGGACTGATCTTTGCTAGTAAGGCTGAGATGAAAAATAGAAGCATACTAACCAAATTTGTTGATGATGAAAGAGAGGGTTTTTTTTTGTCACAGGAAAGGACCTTATACAAGAAAACCTGGATGACCTTCAGGATGGATAATTCTTAACAGCACAAGATACAAGGTTGTTCACTTGGGATATGTCAACAATATCAGTAAATAAAAGAGGTCAGGGACCGTTGTCTCGGCATGGAGATGAAGGGCTTGGCACAGTCCTGTTGCAGAGCCAAACTCTTTCACCTATTAGAGCAGGGTGACCACGTGCAACCCGGGACTGTCCCTGGCTTGTGTTCTGACTGAGCCCATGCAGCACCTGGGGAGTGCTTACGGCACAGACTAAACCCCAGTCAGATGGTGAGCGAGCAGGAAAGCTGTAAGGACAACTGCTCCATGGTTTTAGCCTGTGTCCAGCTGTTTCATTCACTGGTATGGGGTAGTCTGGGACTGGTAGTGGTTTATGTTGGGGATTCGTCATGTAGGAGTTAGTCTGTTGAAAATGAAGATGTGGGCCTGCTGGTCCATCACATGATGGCTCTGAGCCATTAATGTAGCTAGGAGAAAGGAAGAAGATATTAGGAAGAGAGGAAGATTCCCACATCCAGGTGAAATGACAGGGGCAGCTTTCAGGATGCTATTTCTTGTGTTGAAATCTTCCAGAGCTGCCCAGCTCAGGGCAAGCGCCAAGCTATCACTTTATGTTTCATTCAAAAAATTGAAAATAAGTCTGCTTGATGCCAAGCGCTGTTAGGACATCTCGTTTTGTTGCTCTATTTTCAACAGCGGCCAGTTCTGGATGTATTTTAGGAGCCTGCCTAAGATCATTTGGTGTATACAACAGAGCAAAGTCTCTCCCTGGTCCCCAGCTGAGGATCCTTTTGTGCTCTGAAGCATGAAAGCTGATAGTGTCTTACAGCATTTTAGGATATATTTACTCACTGCCATGCAAGATAATCAGTTTAGCCTTGAACAAGCAGAGTCAGTCACTAGAAACAACACATCTGATGCAGCACAGGGCTCTGCTTGGTTGGTTAACCTCACCGGGGAGCACATTGCTGTAGACTGAGGGTAGGGTTGCACTGGCAGTATTACCGAGCTGCTGATATAGCCCTATTCCCGCCGCACTGTTCTCTGCAGACATATGGTCAGGAGCTGACATTTCTCTCCAACATAACCAGTTTTAAGGTTTAAGGAGTCCAAGGTTAGGCACAGAGCTCAAAGATCCCATACATGCTCTGCACAAAGCCAACACAAGGAATGTTTTTTTGTTGGTTGGTTGGTTTGGTTGTTTTGGGTTTTTTTAATTAGGTGAACAGTCTTCATACTTAGAGGAAATTTTCAATTTCTTGCATTGATTTGTATTGTACTTGCATTGTGGTTTTGGATCCCTTATCTCCAAAAGGCCCATTATCTGGTCAGGGTCAAATAAGCCATATCACCATGTGCATTTATTAGGTGTGTTTCATATTTCATAGAATCATAGAATCATTAAGGTTGGAAGAGACCTCCAAGATCATCGAGTCCAACCGTCAACCCAACACCACCATGCCCACTAAACCATGTCCCTAAGCGCCTCATCTACCCGTCTTTTAAATACTTCCAGGGATGGTGACTCAACCACTTCCCTGGGCAGCCTGTTCCAATGTTTAACCACTCTTTCAGTAAAGAAATTTCTGCCCATTCTCACTTTACTGCTTTTCCTGGACTAACACAAACTGATGTACAAGGGTTATTAATGTGAGAAACCAGGATGCAATACTTTTTTTTGCTGCTACAGCTCAACTGGGGGAATAGTTATCTTTCCAAAGCACATGTGGGAGTTTTGTGCCTACCTGCCTGTCATAGCTTCAGGAAATGAGTCCAAAAAGCATGAAGAACAGTCCGATGATCCATCTAGCTGTGTAACCTGCCTCCAGAACTACTGCTGGAGTCGTCACACCAAGTCTGCATAGGTTGGTGGGGTTTATTCCACAGCAGAGATTCTTCTGCATTCCCAGCTGAAGCATGAAAATTAACATTGCGTTGTGACTTTTATATACGCTGTGATAACTGTTGTTGCTGCTGATTTTACTCGTAGAAGCACCTAATCATCTTTTAAAACTTGCAATCCGTTAGCCCCAAATAATATTATAAGAAAGCAATCCTGTTGTAATTCCCAAAGCAAAATCACAGGTATTTATCTGCTTTGATGGTGGGCATAACCTGTGTATAATTAACATGTGGAGCGGCTGGGGAAGAATTCAATGTAGTAATTTCCTTTAATTTAGTAGCATGCACATGTGTTTTTAGCAGCATGGCCCTGGTGCTCTGGCAATTAACTAATTCATCTGCCTGGTGCGATGGAGAGAAAGCAACTGGTTGTGATTGCAATAAATAAAAATATCCCACTGCTTCTCAGAATTTGAGAACCATTTGCTTTCGTGTCTGACTAGTGCATACAAAGGAATACTGATGTTATGTGACAAATTGTTGCTTGACATTTTACGTTTCTAGAATTGCTTTAGCACCTGAGGATACCATAGTCTTTTAAAAGTGTCTCCTATCAGTGTGTCATTATAACCAAAAAACCATGCAAAAAAGGTAACATGAAATATTAAGGGTGGGACCAGAATGACTTCCTTCTCTTAGCTTTACAAATGTCATGGCTTGTCACTTTAGGAAAAATTATAATGAAATTACCATCCTGGAAACAGTCCTAAATTACAGTAGTAGTGGCAGATTTGTATTATGATTAAAATGAACTTGAAAATATTCTTACTCCCCACCTGCAAGCAGTAGATTTGGCAACAGACCTCTTTAAATCGCGATGCAAAAGGAGGTGCCGTTGTGCTACTTGGTTGTTTCCTGGACTATGTAGTTGTGAAGAGAACAACGTATAAATAGTCTCAGATGATTTACAGATGATATTTTAGTAAAGTTAACGAGCTTTTATGAAAAAGCTACCACTTTGGGACGATTTACCCATGACAAAAGTGCTATTTGTTTATTAATTTACTTATAGCGTGGTTATTATTCCAGGTCTCAGTCGAGGGATTGTACCCTATTATTCTTGATAAATACTCACCGTGAGACTGTCTGTGTGCCAGAGGGCTTAGAGGGGGAATAAAGGAGATATAGTCCTCATGGCAGAACAGATGTGTAACACGAAATGAGTTTTCAAGATTGCAAGAATCTGTGACAGAGCTGGGAGGCAAACCTGAGGCTCAGGCCACTGCATTAAGCTTGAAATACAGTTTTTTTCTTCTCTGATGGATACTGTCAGTGTTTGGTACCTGGTGTTTCAGTTAGAATTGATTTATCCTTTCAAAAAATTTCCCCTTCAGGGCAACTGCTCCTCTAATTCTTCTGCAAAAGGACAAGTATATTTTGGGGATATTTTTGTCCATGCTGTCAAAAATAAGTGTGCAGGTACAAAAAGTGGTTGTGCGTCCTGCCAGACATCTCTGTGCTGTGCAGAGGAGCACAGTGCAGAATTCATTGGCTGTCCGGGGCTGTGCCGTGCTGGCGTGTCTCCATGCCCCTCCTAGTGACCCATGCTATTTGTGTCCATCTCCCAGACCAAATGCCACTTGCCTTTTAGGTTAGAAACCTTCCCAAATGGGAGACCACGCTCTCTGCAGACCCTTCTGCAATTCCCACAGGACCCATTCCAGCTCTGTCCCATCCAAGTGGAAAGAGCAGGTGGTCCAAACTGCATATGCAGGAGACAGAAAGGATTATGAGGAGTGCGATCCTGTATTACAGAGGGAGCAGCTATTCGGCCATCATGCTGCTCGTACATATTTCTACAAGTGTTTTGGAGCTGTGGCTAAACATTATTTTGAAAAGGGAGTTAACTGCATATGTGTTTTAAACTCAGCTGACCATTTTTAGCTGGATTCATATACACAAGGCTTTCACTGACCCAAAGGAGGGCATTCATACCTATGAAGCTTTCATTCAACTCTTTCATCATCTAAGTCATCCTAATAAAAGATGCTATTTTTCCCGTCAATGACGCCCATACAATGACTCCCATGGCAACAGCGCCCATACCTAACTAGACTGACACACATCAGGTGGTATCTTTGCAGGTAGAAGTTGCTGTCTGCTCCATATCTCCTGGTTCGTGTTGCGTAATTGGGAAGAGAGGAGCAGGCATGTAAAGGGCTTGAAACTCAGTGGCACACCGTGCCCGCGGGCACATACGCCGTGGCCTTTGCTTACGCGTTCCCTGGAGACCTGAAACCCACTGCTGCCTCTTGCCAGGAACAGGGCCCTTCATTCATGAGAAATGCCCCCAGCTAAAAAAGGAGCCTCATAGCCACAGAAGTACTTTGTGCCTCCAGAAGGAAATAAACTCTACATATAGCTCAGGCACAGGCAAATCCCACAGAGGTTTTGGGTCAGCTTCTGTTAATTGTATGTGGGGAGAATTTAATCTTTGCTCCTTTTTTTTGTTTGTTTTTCTGGATTTTCATCCCCCTTCGCTGGGCAAGCCTGCACAGTGCAGTGCTGTGTTGTGCACAGATATTCACGCTAGCTGGAAAGCCAGCACAGGTCCCGAAAGAGATACAGCTGTTAGAAAGGTTGTACCCAAGCTCAGGGATGGGGTAATTAGCAGGAACATAATCACTCTAAAATGGTTCCTCTATTTTTGGGACTGGAGTTGCAATCCCACAGTTGTCGCTGTGGCCAGCATCGTAGAGACGTGTCAGGCGCTTGGGAACCTGTGCACTGTACTGTGTTGCATCGTGCGATGGAGATTTAAGTACTGTAGATGGGTGCTTAAATTCGGGAGGAAGACTTTGGGGCGCTGTGTTTCCTTAATGGCGACCATTCATTGCCTTAAATAAACTCATTGCCAGTTGTCTTTCAGTTGTCCAGGGTAGGAAGAAGGATGTGTGGCAAAAAAAAGCAGTAAAGAAAATCCTGTGTTATATGTGTGATAATAAAATGTATGCACACACGTTGAAATTTTTTGTGAAATTCAGGGCATCTTTAAGAGCAAGGGGCAGCACGGAGCCCAGAGAGGTGGCACACACGCATCTGCGTGTCAGTGCAGGCAGGCGCTGGGGAAGGTGAAGTCTGGCTAATCCACCACCCAAATAAACAGGAGTTGACTGTGTTGAGACAAGTTCAGAGATCCTGATGGCCGAAGCTGAACTGAATTAATGGTGGTTTTTCTTTTTTCTTCCTTTTTCTCTCCTCCTTAGGTGGAAGAAAGCTACTCTGCCGGCAGTCCTTCAAAAGGCCTTTTCTCAAAAGGGCTCCAGAACCGACCTTCCAGCCCCGTTTCTGCCCCTGTGAGATCCAAACATAGCCCCAGCTCACCCAAAACAGTGTTCCCCTTCCCCTACCAGGAGTCTCCCCCACGCTCCCCACGCCGAATGAGCTTCAGTGGGATCTTCAGGTCCTCCTCCAAAGAGTCCTCCCCCAATTCTAACCCGTCTACCTCTCCTGGGGGCATCAAGTTTTTCTCCAGATCAAGAAAAAGTAAGAAATTGCTCATGTTATTTCAGGAAGATACACGGTACCTCTGGGCTTGGCCCATTCTTTACCTGCGGTAGTGAAGTAAGTGCAGATGAGGCATGTGCTAATTGTTCGTTATCGCTTTCACTGACCATGTGTTTTGGGTTTCTGACATGCTGGCCATTAGGGTATGACCTCTGCAGGGCCACGGACACCTACGCAGGGCTGCGGAGGGAAATCACGCTTCAAAGCTTTGCTTCGAAATCCTGCGTCCACATTAGTGGGAGTTTTCAGGGTGGTTTCACTGAGGCTGGTTGGACGTCGGTGCCGGGGCTCGAGAACAGCTGGAGATGTTAGTGGGGTTTGTGGTGGAGGTGGGCACAGAAAGGACATCATCTCGGGAGCTAAGGGCGGCTCGCTTCTGTAGACTCCATAGAGAATTTCAGCTGTTTTTTTAATTGATATTTCTTTGCCCTGTTGTAGGGGGGGGAAGAGACCTTTACTGGATAGTTGTAAATGATATGTGTTTCCAATCAAAAGACCATTAAGGGAGTGTTTGAGCTCCTCTGCCAGAATATGAAAGGCATCGTAGACCTCCATGGTTCAGAGCACTTCCCTGCTTTATATCAGGCACAAATTTTACCTCTTCAGCACCCCGTGGGCTACCACACCGTTAGGACTCAGAAATGAGCAGGATTGAGAAAAGGCTTCGATTTTAAATATTTCTTGCTGAATAAAGGCTCCCAGTGCTGGTCTACAAACCAAACCTGGTCTACCCAAGGGGTTAGTGGCTGTAGGATGGGACAGAGTTACAGGGGAGAGAGAGGAATAATATCTTGCCACTGGCGATGCTGGATTGTCAGACCACAGCAAGTTTTCCTTCTGTGAACAGAAGAAGTAACTCAATGATAAATTGTTGTTAAATCTGTGACAACGTAGGTACAGAATTAGTGATGCGTATACCTATGTTTGGCTATATGTTTCCTGCAATGTATTGATAGCTTTCAGTGACTTTTAAATAGTATAGAGGGACCTTCTTGTTTTTCTTCATCAGAATTTCCCTTGAAAATGTTGGTTTTAATCAGAACAAGTAATTTCGTAGTGACTTTTGTGCACAGGAATGCAGCTATACAAACCCATATAGGACTTTTCTTCGTGTTTATCAGAAGTTCTGCTGCAGCTTAATTGAAATGGCATCTTTTCCAGTCCTTGCCTTGCTCTAAAACACCTTCAGGAGATTGAAAGTAAGAGAGTCAGTGTTTCTGAAGGACGCCAGGTAGACTCCAAGCATCATTTCTATTCAAGGACTTTTGTTCTTCTCTGCTTAAAGTTCAAGTATGCTTTTTACGCTCCCCTCTTTTTCAAGCCTCACAATAATTAAAGTCCATTTAAGCTCTTTTTGCTAGTCCACATAGGTTTAAATATTGCATAGGCAATATGCCGCTGATTGAGCACACAGAGAAGGGCTTGCTGCTGCATGAATAACAGCAATATACATTGCATAGCAAAGCCATCTTGTGACCTTTAATCAAGTTATCCAAGCAAACAGCACTGTTTCAGTCCTAGCTAGGTACAACAGGATGTTAAATAAAGGAATCTTCCAGTAGTCAGCAAAATCCTTTTGATAAGGTCACGTCACTGTCACAGGAACAGGCTTGGAACAGGGCCATGCTATTTTTAAGCTAACAGAAGATACCCATGACCCTGCTGCTCCAGAGAGGGTTGCAGGAATTGCACGGGGCTTGGGTGTTCATGGTCTTTTGTTCTTAAGGCAGGAGGGACAGCCTCTTGCAAAGGGCGTGATGATTAAAATTGGTGTTTAAATTGATAACTCTTCCCATTCTGCAGCTTTTTGCAAAACAGAACATTTCTTACCATGTGCTTTCACATCATTTAGTTCTCTTACGGAGAGACTAATGCATATACATACCCTTCACTACCACGTTAAAGTAGATTTTATTCAGAAAGTGCTAAACAGGGGTCAGTAATGAATTACGTTCTCTAGGGTTTACTATATTTAATTAAATTTTATTGAATTTTATTTAACAAACCCTTTTCAGGACTTCAGGAAATGTATGGGTTAGTATTTCTGTTGTATTATGTAGTTTTTCACAAGCAAAACTCTTGCATTTTGCGACTGTGCAAATAAAGAATAACCCTATGTATTATGAAACACTAAGTTAGTTGGTTACGTTCCACTCAAAACAAAGTCTCTGTGGCTTGAACAGCATTTCCTGAGAGACAAGACTTCTCAGAGACTCCTCAGACCAGATATCTCAGACCTTCGCACAAATGCTGTGCGAAGAGAAGATCTAAACCAGCGCATGGCTCCATGTTTCTGAAGGTGCATAAATGCTTCACTGCTCAAAATTGTCACAGCCTACATGATTAAAATCCCATTTTCTCAAGCAGCTTAGAATACCTGTTAAAAGTGAATGGGACTTAGGTTGCTTTATCAGTTCTGAAACTGTGAGTGCATTGAAATCAGATGGACTTGCCATGCTTGCCTGCCCTTACAGCCCTGCTGGTGCTGGGTTAATAGTATTAAAATGAAAATTAACTGTGTGCTGGGCTGCACGAGGAGGAGCATCACCAGCATGTCGAGGGAGATGATCTTCCCCCTCTGTTCAGCACTTGTGAGACACATCTGCAGTGCTGGGTCCAGTTCTGGGCTCCCCAGTACAAGAGAGACAGGGATGTACTGGTCCAGCAAAGGGCCACTACATTGGTCAGGGTCTGGGCAACGTGATGTAGGGGGAAGAAGAAGGAGGAGAAGACCTTTTTGCTGTCTTCAGTTACCAAACGGGGTTATGGAGAAGGCAGTGCCGGGCATCTCAGGGATGCCCAGCGAAAGGGCAGGAGGCAGCGAAGGAAACTCCAGGCAGGTGTTAGAAAAATATTCTTGATGGATGTGACATGGCATTGGAGTGGGGGCCCAGGGGCACTGTGAAATTGCTGCCCTTGCAGATTTTAATAAGACGACTGGACAAGGCTCTGAGCACCCCAATTTAAAGTTGAAGCCCTGCTTTGAGCAGGGCTTGGACCAGAGACTTCCAGAGGTCCCTCCCAGCCTCGGCTGTCCTGGGAAACTCTGCACTGGAGCCTTCCCTTCGGATTTATGGCAAATCTGCATTTTATCCAGGCAATCTGCAATTGAAAAAAAAGCACTAGGTAAGAGTTCACAGGGGTTTGGAGGTTTTTTTTGTCCCCTGCTTTATCTGAAATGAGTCCATGCTGTACTCCTTTCCCTATCATCGTGGAGCAGTATGTGGGGGAAGTATATGCTGTCTTTGTTTTAAATAACATACCCCGTCTTCCCTCCAGTTCCTCCTCCCACACATTGTTCAAAACACAGACCAACCTGTTACTCCGCATATTCCTTGTTTTTCTTGGAAGCAACTTATTCCTAGCTTGTTTTCATTTTAAAGGCTATGTGTGGTATTCACAGCACTTTCTTTCCCATGTAGTTGCTCTTTTCCCAGCTAAGTTATTTTGCCTTTTGAATAGAAGCAGTTTAGGAAGGGTATTAGTGATTAGGGTAGGATGATATTAAAACAGGAAGTGATTTGCAGACATGAGGCTGAAAACATTTTCCACTTAAGGCACGGAGTTTAAAGCTTTTGCTCATCTTTAATATTGTATCACTTGTTTTGGCAATAGCCAAAAGCTCGTCTTTGTGTCTTTTCCCTTTGGTTACTCCAGTTCAGCATCTGGTCATAACCCCATGGCTCTGATCTGACAAAAGATTTGCCTTGAAAGGAAAAATACCTTCCCCCAACGTATACTTGGCTGCCAGCCACTTCGGGTATTTTGTAAGTACAGCTTCGAAACAGTAGCTTGCTGGTTGGGGCTTCACGTCCAGCATCCCACCTTTGAAAAGGCAACAAATCCACCTCGGCCCTCTCCTGGCAGAAGCTCTACGGGGAGGGGTTTTGGGTAAGGTGTGTACTTGGCCACTGGCGCAGCCCCTTCGGTTTGGGAAGTTCACTGCAGGAAAGTCCAAGACAACTCTTTACATGTTGGGTTTCTGTACAAGTGCTTTCAAATTTAATTCTTGGCTTTTTAATTTCTCTTTTGTCTGAGAATTTCTTTACAACAGCCATGTTAGACCGATAATTGAAAACTGAATATGGATTTAGGATGAAGTAAGCTTGGCTTTGAGGTGGTGCAGATGACTTGCTAATGCTGCTCCCCCACAGTATGAAGCTTGGTAGATTCAGTCCCACCCAGCGCTGCCCACCTTACACCTTCCAAAGCCAGGCGCCTTCTGCAAGCGGAGACTTGGCTCTATGAGATGTAGAGCTCTGTATCTGGGTTTTACCAATCAGCGTGGGCATGTGAGCAGCCGTGGAATATTGAGCAATTACATTTTAATTATTTGTAGACGATTGGATATGGAAAAGTGAGTAAATTGGAGTGACTGGTAGCTAGCAGGAGGCTTCTACAGAGCTGACACTGATTTCCTAGATGTTTTTCAGGAACAACAGGAACAAAGGATGAGTGAAGAAGTGCAAGCTGAAGTTTGAGGTGCTGTGAAAAGTGACTTCAAAATTGGCGTTGTGGACCTGCTTCCCAGTTTGTCTTAGGTTTGCTCAAAACTGCATGAACTGCTCTCATGAGGAACAACTTGGGACCTGGTGCTCTAAGATGTTACTGAGTCTTGGCTGCGATGGGAGTGCATTTCTCTTGTGCACAAGTTTACGTGAGCAGGTATAATGTGAAGAGAAAGAAGAAGTGGCACAAATTTACTCTAAGTAAAGCAAACTGAGGTGACCCAAAGTAAACGCAGGGGGACAACCTGCACTGGGGGAAAACACAATTCAGATTACAATTTTCCATGGTCTTGCATGAGCTCTCCCTTCAGAGACAATACATATACAAATAAATGAGGAGAGCATTATTTTACTGAGTGGAAATTAGGGATCTACCCCTGCAGATAGGCTAAAATCAAGTATACTGAATATTTTATTAAAAGTACATGATTGTATGAAATTTAAGTTGTTAAAATGTAGCTTTTTCCATGGGGCCAAATGCCCTGTTTGAAGGACAGCAGGGCATTTTCCAGTCCTGCTTCCCATTCCAAAAACATCAGTTCAAGTAACAGCAATACTCACGACACATTGATGGTGCTGCCAGTTTTAACAGCAAAGGAAATAAATTAAAAGGTTTCCATTGACCTAAAGCTTTGGGTTGCAGTGAATGGGATCAAAAGATAAATTTAGCTCAGAATTAAAGGTTGTTTACAGAACTTTGAATCGAAAATTAGGCATCTTTCAAATGCCTTGAAGCTGGTGGTCAGATTTGAATCACAGTGAATTTGCACTATATTTGAGGAAGGAAATGTTTTTCAATGTGAAGTTTTAATTTTCTGCCTTCTCTTCATAATTTTTCTCCTTCTGAAATGCAATACTATTAACTGTGGTGCCTAAAATAATCCATAAGGAGGGCTCCTGGTGCTCCAATAATAAAGGACCAGATAGTATTTTTTTTCAGAAGACTGCAAGATGCAATACAGAAAGGTTGTCATATATTTTATTCATTCTAATAGTTTATTTTCTTGGAGAACATCTTGTGGTTAGACTATGCCCTCTATAAGCTTATGACTGTACTAGTTTTTACCCATAGATGGAGCAAGTAGCTCTCATTTCCAATACCTCGGGGAAAAAATGGGGAAAATCCTGCAGGGTTTCATGTTGCCATATTCAGCTCTGCTCCCTTGAAGGCCTCCTGACTGTAGCTGATCTGTACTAAAGGTTTTCTTCAAGCTTTAAACTGAAATTCATTTCTCCCCGAGATTTTCCTCCATATTCATGACATCTAGGTAACAGCTTGCAGTGAAGTGGGGTTTAGTCCGAGACAGGCTGTTGTGGAGGGTTGGCAGCCGGGCACAGGCATTTCATGTACCATTGGCTCAAGCTCTTTCCCACCGTTACTCTCCAGGAATTCCTTCCCACAACACTCGGCTCTGTGTGATGGGATGTCCTCCCTCATGCCAGCTGCTGGAGTCTCTATTTGGATTGCTAAACTGATACATTCGTCCCATAGTCTTTGTCCCTCCCAGCCTTTGGACCACAACTGTAGAGAACCATCAGTTATAACCTGCATCGGGATGCTGGATAGCTGAGGCCACTTTCATCTTCAGTTTTTCATCTGTGTTCACTGTTCCCCTGCCTTCTGAATGGGCAGGAGGGTGGGATGCTGGAGGGAAAGGCTGTGGGGCAGCTTTGATTTCTGGCTGTGACTACCCTCACCATGCAGGACGAGGGGAGCAGGTTATGGAAGGACGGGGCTGCTCGGTCCAGGTTAACCTTGGGAGGGTGGCGTAGGCTTTTCCACTGTCATCCCATAAAACCTAGGAAAGGAGCAGAGCCATTTGTCTTGCTTTATTTTCCAGTACTGCTGTGCAGAAACATCTAATCATAATTTTTCAAGCTTGCTTTGCTCACAGAGGCAGACAGGGGACCGACACTGTTCATTTCGGTCTCGTCTACACTAGAAAAATGACTTTTTGCAGACAACATGTGTCAGCATGGCTGAGCCGAGCTGGTGCCACACACAGCTTTGCATGGCCAAAGACCGGCTGCATTCAGCACCGTTTCTCCTGCCACTTACTGACATCTGCTGTCAGCAGCAGATGATTTTTCTGGTTAAAATGTGCCCATGCTGATTCGTCTTAGTTTATTTGGAGATACCTTTCAGTGCGCTTCCCATTTCACCTTAGTTTCCCATGGCCAGTGTTATCTGCATAAGTAGAGTACATCCACTATGCTTTTATATTCTTTACCACTCTTTCTAGGCAAGAAGGATTTTTCAGACTATCTTCAAATTGCTAATGATTTAGATGCAATGATGCAAAAAAAGAGGGAAGTTTTTCAGTCTCTAACTTTTATTTGTAAGGTATGGGACAGACCTGTGACCAGATTGACTCCCATCTTCTGTCTCTTTCCTGGGGTTTAGACTATGGAATGTGCTATAAATGATCAGCCTTTTAAATAATGACCAGGTTATTATTTCTTGTGATGTATAGGCAAGACCTTAGTGCGTGCAGGGGAAATAGAAACTACAGTTTGAACATCTCCAAAGGTTGATGAACCCTGGTGGCCTTTCACTGCTGGTCCCCTTTGTGTCCTTTGATAAGAGAGGTCTGCAGGGCAGTGCTCACGTGTAGGTGACTTTGTTCCCCCACAGGTAGTAATGTAAGCAACAGTAAAGCTAAAGAGAGTTTTGAAGTCTCAAGCTGTCTAATCACAGGGAACCATTTGGAAATAAGTTGTGGGGGATTTTTTTTTGTAGTTGTGGATTGTTTTCTTGTAAACTATCTGTAGTTTAAAAATCCAGGAATACATGTAGGAGCAGATTTTCAAACATATTTAGGTGTCTATTTTCCATTTAGATTAATCATTTCAGAATTTGGTTCCAAAGCACGTACTTGGTTATAAGTGCTGGAGAAATCCTGTTTATTTTAGTAGGTTTGTTCACACATTTAATGTTAAGTACTTTGCTTTATCTGAATCTTAGTGAATGCTTGTCATGATCCCATTGAAAATGCGTTCTGCATCTGAACTCTTTTGATATGTGGTTGGAGTCTGAAGTATTATTAATCACTTAAGGTATTAGCTTTACAGATCTCATGGGTTCTCAGCTCCTTAGATAAAGTCCATGGAAAATGCCTCAAAAATGGGCTGAATAAATGTGATACATGTTGAATCAATCAGATTTCTGATCTGGAAAAATATGGAATGAAAGAATCTGATCACAAGACAGAAAAATGCATGGTTTGGGTAATATAGTATGTGTAGTAAAGTAAAGTACAGTTAAATCCCAGGCTCGGTCCAGCAGCCTGTAGCTCTTATGTAGCCCTTGTTGGGTCAGTATGAGTTTTGACTGAGCTTGGACTGAATGAAAACACTGATTTTAAAAAGAAAATAAAACCATAATAATGATGGTAAATCGCTATGCATTGTGAGTCAATAGGGTGAGGTGTTGATCACTCTTGTGTCTCAATTTATGGGCCTTGTGGAAATGAGCCTTTGCTTTAAGCAACATTTGGGGCTGTAAAAGCATCTTGAAGGAGAGCCCTGGTGATAACCAGTGATTAGACTGTGAGAGTTTTAAAGACTTCACACGGACTCTGCTACTTGCCTGCGTGGATGACTAGATTTGTTCCCTGGTTTCATTTGTGTGTTTTGTTTTCCCATTGACCATAAAGCCCACTGAAGACAACTGAGACCTCTCTTGGGCTGCAAGGCTGTGAACTGTGGGTGGATGGGGAGGGACTCAGGAGCCAGCAAGGCTCCTTGGTGGGTTGAGCAGAACACTGGGCACCTCCAAGCAAGGCAGGAGGGCTCTGCAGCTGCTTCTGCTGGGAGACCTCCTGTGCACCTAATTATCACCACATCTGGTAGTGACTGAATAATCTGCGGAGACAAGTTAGGACTTTTCTTTGTGTAATGCCTTCAGAGGCCCTCCTAGCCTCCTGTACTAGCCCAGTAGCATAAGAAGGACCTTTCACATTTGAAAGGTGAATCGGGCAGGGAGAGCCTGCAGCATCCACTTTGATTTGGTCAGGGGTTGGAGCACCTTACAGCAACTTGCATAGTGATCATCCAACTGTGGAGTTGTCGTTGGTCCATTTGGTGTGTACAGCAAATTTACATGCAGGTCGGTTGTTACTGAGACAAGGGGATGTGGAAAAGCAGATGAGATCTCTCCTAGTGTAAAGCTCCACTTTATACCAGAAGCTCATATTTCTTTGGCCAAAACAAAGGGGAACAAAGATGCCACTTTTTAAAATTCATTGGGTTAGGATTTTCTAGCCTAGTGAGTTAATTGACTTGAATTTTATTGTGCTTAAAATAATCAACACGTCAGCTGGAAGAGGCTAGAAGTCATGTTCTTAGTTTAAAATAAAAAGAGAATAGGCAAGGTCTTCTACTCATGTCAGAAAATGTGTCTTGGGTCTAATTTTTGGACATTGACCTGTGAATGGTTCTCAACCATCCGTACCTTTAAAGCAATTTGTTTGAGTAATGTATCCTTAATGGGATGATACGTGTACCAGGAGCCAGTAACTGTTATTGCAGGTGCTTTGATAATCCAGCAAAGCTTCTGACAAGCTTCCCTGGCACAGTGTGGGACTTAATGAAGGATGACCCCTTGCAGAGCACCCAGTTCAGGTTCATAAAAGCTTTTTACTAGTCACAGGCATGCATATGCATATTAGCTGGAGGTCCATGCTCCCCAAAGTTTGCACCGTTTTTGGATTTGCATGATGGGGGTTGTAAAATGCTCGGAAGCCCTGTCTGTGCCTTGCCAGCCGGTGTGTGAAATGGTTTGTGCTGCTAAGTGGGTGTGTGTGGATGCTCTACAAATTAAAGTGCAAAGGATGGGGCAGTGAGATGAGGATTCACGGTGGGTACAGTGTGAAACTGTGATAAGTAAAAATGTAGTGAATGTAATTTTGAGAGTAATGTCCTGAATAGCGACCTTTCTGAAGGGAAGATTCAGTCTGTAGAGTCACTTGTACACTACGAGCAATAATCTGTGACTGGTATTCTCCCCAGGATGTTTCTCTTTGGTCCACTTTCTGGATGTTAGGATTTGTTATCCAGCTAAACAGCTAAACCAGTGCATCTACAGAGCATTGCTGGAAAGGTCCAAATGGCAGGAACTAGCTGATTTATGACAATCCTAAAACCACTGAGCCAGCAGTGAGCTTACAAAGGTCCCTGTGCCTGGGATCTCTAGGATGGATCAATAGACTAACTGCCCTCCCCTCCCTCCAGGAGCCCCTCCAGGGCTCGCTGGTTCTGTCATGGGGCACTAAGTGTTTAATGAAATCTAAATAGAATCTTTCTTATTTTAGCTTTAAAACAAAAAATGGGTTGTGGATTGTTTGGGTTTGTATTTTTTTTATTATTATTATTTTCTTCATGGGTTTTCTGCTATGTTCATTTCTGTCACAGTTCATCCAGTTTTTGAAGACTCTTCTCCATCTTTAAAAAATCATTATCTTAGGGAAAAATATTGATCTGTGTGTACTTGATATGCAAAACAGATACTCAGTGTCTTTGATGATTGACCATCAAAACACCTCAATTTCTTAGTTAAATTAATTTGAAGCTTGCCTCAGGGTTCCTATAAGCACATTTTATTAGTAGGCAACTGCGGCGGTTCGCAATGGGGTTTCTTTGTAGTTTGCTTCTTGCAGCATCTCC
The DNA here is from genome assembly GCF_000699105.1 of Pygoscelis adeliae. Classification (NCBI taxonomy): domain Eukaryota; kingdom Metazoa; phylum Chordata; class Aves; order Sphenisciformes; family Spheniscidae; genus Pygoscelis; species Pygoscelis adeliae. The sequence continues at coordinate 2,595,122 of NW_008824650.1, forward strand.
TGCTGCTTATGGCTCTCAGACCCCAAAATGTAAGTGCAGTTTTGAAAGCCCCGCAGAGGTGTGTGACACAGGACTGCGGTGACAAGTGTGTGTGGGTAGCTACGCCAGACAGTGCCGCGCTGTGCAAGCCCAAACTGCATCTCCCTGGGAGCTCCTATATGACTGTGAAACATAGGTGCCCTCCTGTGGGCATCCTGCTGCTCCTCCTTGCTGTATGGAGAGGCTGGGATTGCCTTGCCTGCCTGGAGATGCGTTGGTTTAGGTTTTGAGCAGGATGCTAAGGACCGTTTCTTTTGCTTTCCTTTTTTTTTTTTTTTTTTTTTTAAACTCCTTCGAACAGCGAGGGCTAAAAGCATCCCTCCCTCCGACATGTGTAACAGCAATAATTTCAGCAGTTGTTCAGGAAACCAGCTTCTCCTCTCCTTGTCCCAGGAGGGTTTGCCATTGCCCTCAGGTCAGGATATGGCCCTCAACATCAAGACAGGCATTTAATTGCATTGTCAAATGCACAGGCCCTAATGCAATTCCTTCCTGCTGGGGAAGGCGTGTGAAGGTAAGCCATGAATCACGTATTCTTCAACAAACGCCGTTATTTGGGAATCCTGAGCGTTTTGTTTCAGGGTCACTGTGAATGTATCTGCTTCATCGCCTGCCTGAGCTGGGCAGAAGGTTTGGTGTCAGATTTATTTGCTTAACCTCAGTATAAGGTTTCCATAGCTCTTCATGTTCACAGTCTTTTCACGGAGCCGTTTAATGGTGAGTGAACTGTGCTTGGCAACCTGTAACTCCAACAGGATGATGCTGTTTGCAGTTAAGCAGTTGCTCCAATTCCTCTCACATGCTGACATGCCCCCTGTAGTGCCGAACAGCCAGAGGGCAAAACTGGCTTTAATCCATGCAAAATAAAAAATCCACATCTAAATGCTACGAAGGTCAACACTTTCTGGAGAGGAGGTGAAAGAATTGTACATGAACTAATGCTTAGTACTCGAATGAGAGTAGCTACAGATGGCAAATAGTGCCCGTGTTACTTATTCTCTGTTTAGCATCTATATTAAATGCATGCCTCCTTCGTGTTTCATAGAATCATAGAATCATAGAATGGTTTGGGTTGGAAGGGACCTCTAAAGGTCATCTAGTCCAACCCCCCTGCAATGAGCAGGGACGTCTTCAACTAGATCAGGTTGCTCAGAGCCCCGTCCAACCTGACCTGGAATGTTTCCAGGGATGGGGCATCCACCACGTCTCTGGGCAACCTGTAAAGTCTAGAGTTTGCTAGAGAAGTGTGAAGCTGGGCCATGTTAGGTGTGCCCTGAAGGATTTCTGAAAGACAAGAAGCATGAATGGCAGCTGAAACACGTAGCCAGGTAATAAAAATGGGGTTTTGGCGTAGCAGTCCTCAGCAGTGGCGCGTGATTGCAGTGCAGCACTGGCCTAAACTTGTTTGGGAGAGCGAACCCCAAAAATGGTTCAATGTGAACATTTAGATGAGTGGTTAGCTGATTTTTTGTCTTCTAGAAGAAAGTATTGCTCCTTCCAGTGAAGCTAATTAAAATGTGGCTTCTGCCCACGCGAAGATCAAATTCTGCTGTATTATGTGTATTTAAACACATCTGATTTACTACATCTGCCTTTCTCAGAGTGACACAGAGGAAGATTTGATCATTGGGCTCTGAACACAGCGGAACAATTTCCAGACTTGGGTGCTTGAAGTTAATAGCATAAATCCTTGCTGAGACACATAAGCCAGTTGACTTGGGAAAAAAAGGGACCTTCTTAACTAAAAAAAAAAAGAAAAAGAGAAGAAAAAAGGAAATATTTTGGCTAATTTTAGCAGTAATTGCTAGTCACCCCTATGAAGGTGGTGAGCAATAAGGAATAGTTTCCTGCATGGGCATCTAAGTGTTGGGTTTTGTCCTTCAAAGCCGGAGGAAAGCCCTTACTTCCGATGCAATCAAAGGCACTGTCATTGACAAAAGCCTAATTATGACCCTTCCCTCCTTAAAAACATAAATAGTAAGTAATGAGGATTATCGCTGATCTGACATCTTGCATGTTCGCTGGCGTTCGCGGAAAGCTTTCAAGCAAATGTTGGGGATTAGCGCAAACCAGTTTGTACAGCTGTCTAGATTTTGTTGAATCAGAAGCCCAGTCTGCGGAAAAATATGTGGATTATCAGCAAATTCTTATTAGTGGTGAGGGAAGACAGGCAGGGATAGATGTTCTGAATTTAGAGAAATGCTCAAAGCCATGGCTGTGGGGTAACTGATACGGACTCTGTTGCAGTAGTTAGGAACATTTTTGTTTTTCCCTGGTTGTCTTTGTTGTAGAAACAAAGACCAAGAAAGGCACTGTGATTTAGCACTTTTCTTAATTACATTAATGTATTTAATGAATAACCATCGCTTTGGTGTTCCTTTGTGATGGTCCATAATTCCTTCAATTTTGCTTAACAGAAGTGGATGTATGTGCTTGTATTATCCAGACCATTGGGGCGAAGACTGTGTAAAAATCATCAGAGTATGAAAATGCAAAAATAAATTACCATGTCTTATTTCTGCGTGTTATGTGGAGCATCTCCATGTAACATAGTAGCACATATCCATGCAGTCAGATAAACCCTGAAAGACAAGATCCCCCCAGATTTGGGCTGGTGGTGGTGGGGTGGAGTGGAGCTTCTGTGCAAGGGAGATGTCATCAGGGCGGTTTCTGTCGCTGGCCCCATGGTGATGTTTCGCTTTTTCCTTTAACCACAGAGTTTATGGGTGACGAAGGGAGGTGAAATCTCAGATATATTTTTTTAGAGAGTAAGCCCTAGTGAGGACTCGAGGATGGTGGCTACTCTGGGATTGTCCCCAACCTCAGAGGATGGTGCTGGAGGAGCATGTGGCCATCACAGAGGGTGCAATTCAGAGTAAGGCACCTTGTTACATGTGGCTGTGGCAGGGGCTGGAGGAAATCTGGGTGGCTGCAGCCACCTCAGTGACCCAGGAGAGTTTGTGCGGCACCGGGAAGCCACAAGTTAGAGGAGGGGGAGGGAGCGAAAACCCTTGGGAAACTGGCCTTAGGTCAGCTCTTTCTCCAACTGCAGTTTCTTGGCATGGGTTTTGTTAAGGCATGTCACTGCAATTAAATCACATTAAAGTCAAACAAGCTGATGATGAGCGCTGGTCAGAAGTCACACTGCTGTTAAACTGACCCATCGTTTTGGGGTGAGCTTTGAGGCAGCGTGGCTGGAGCTTGGTTTGGAGTAGCCAGAAGCCACCGTGGCAATCACAGGGAGCCCCCATAGCCTCTCCGTTTGGAAAGCCGGGATATGGAGTGAACATTGTCGGTAGAGGATCTTACAAAGCAGACAGCTGTGCTGCAGAGTGGGAAACTTAAATCTGCTGTGTGCAGCTGCTTCCCTGGGGAGCCCAGCCACAAACCGAGGGAGCGGGTACGCTGACGGAGCACAGACCTGCACCAGCTGTGCCACACCTTTAGCCATAGTTTGGCTCTAGCCGAGAGAGCCAAGAGAGGGTCCAGCTGCCCTGGGCTGGGGGTCTTGCCTGTGCTTGGAAAAATGACTTGGAGAGCGTGATCCTCAGATTTCACACCATCATTTTCACTCTTTTGTTGCATTTTGTATTTAAGAAGAGGTGTGCAGTTGGGAAGAGGTGAGTTTTTCTCATGCACTTGTGCATGTTCAATGTGAGCATCCTGGCACTGCCTCCACGCACCGGCTTTTGCATCTTCAAACCACCCAAGTGCTTTTACGGTTCCCATCCACAAGAGGCTTGGGGAAGGCAACAGCAAAAGGCATTGCCACAAAATGAGCCTTTTGAGTCATATCCACCTTTCTTTCCACTGCGTATTGCTTTGTCCATTCCAGTTTTAAAGTTGAAAAGAAGAGGCGTGGTATTTTTAAGCGCTTGTTTCTGCTTCAAGCTTTCAGTCTGTTTTTTGACAGCATCAATAGTTTTTCCATGTAAATTTTTTACCAGTGGTTAAATTGCAGGATTGGGAGTGCTACGATAGAAAGGTGTCGTCTTCTCCCTGCAGAGCTGTCGAAGCGGGCACAGTGTCCAAAAATCTCATGTCTGCTACTGCTGCGATGAGAGGGGAAACAGAATTACACTGCGTAGATGAACCTCACATGTTCACTGCTTTGTGGTTGGCATCAGTTGGAAGGAGTTATGAGGTTGTGGTACATGTTTGTGTTGCATTCAAGCTTTATTTATTCTCTTGAAGTGATGCTGTCATGATGTTTAGCATTACAATACATGGATTTTTTTTGGAGGAGCAATTGCAAGGAGCAGGAGAATATGCCCTTTGCTTCAGCGTGGCTAAACCGAGTCATTCCCCAGTGCAGAAGGGCTCTGCGGGAATGGGGCACTGATGTTTGGGATGGCATTGTTGAAAGAGAGAGTTGGCTGCTTGCGTATTCAAAGCCTGTGACATTATTAAGTAAATAAAAGAAGTGGCACTAAAAAATGTATCCGAACAGCACGTCATTTCCTTTGGAAAATACCTCTGCTGCTGCGGAGCACCGGGGTAACTGTGCATCATTCCTCACTTAGGAACCATGTCAGGGACCAGACTGGAAAAATGATCTGTAGTGCATTTTTTAATTCTCTGTCATCTAGCTGCCAGAAAGAGGAGTTTTGTGCTATATTTTGTATATTCACTTTGGTCCTGGTTTTGTTTCTGCCTGAAGCTCGCTCTCAAGTCCTTCCAAATTCTTTACCATAAAAGATAGTAAAACACTACAGCACTTCACTAACTGGCATCCAGAACTGTTTCTTCAAACACTAAGGCACAAGTCAGATTGGGAGCAGGACAGCAGTAAGGGGAAAGACTGGGGAAAATTTGCTTCCCTTCAGAGTAGCTGGATTTTTGCCATCAGTGAAGACCTGGGATCCACTGAAAATGGGTGGATAATGAAAAATTAGCAGGTACTTAATAATGCCCTTTTTTCCCAAGACTCCATGGATACCCACCAGTAATGAATTACTGTAAGCACTCCATGAAAAGCAATGTTAAATCTTGCTGCCTTCTGCTTTGGAGGTCACGGAGAGATGGCTGAGCGAACCTCAGCAGTGGCAAATGCAAAGCATAAAATGCTGTCATTGGGCCATGGTAAAGGAGCCAAGTCTTAATCACATAAACAGATTCTCATATACTTTCCCCATGCTATTTTATAAAGTGCTTATGTAACTGAAAAGATTAACCTTGGAAAAAGAAGGCTAGAAAAATATTTTTACAGCTCCTTATTTATGGCTTTACTACAGTTGAGGAATTAGTTTGCATTTTACAAAGCCAAAAAGTGGGGGAGGAGAGAGGAGGAGGGATCTGAATAAGGAGACATATTTGCACAGCTCTCAGAATGTTAAAGAAAAACTAAAATCCTGAGGAGTTACCGCTGTCAAATGCAGACACACAGGCAAATCCTAGACTGGAGCGGGACTCAGTATCCAGGCAACGTCAACATTTTTTGTTAAGCTACTGCCAGCACTGCTGACAGCTTTTGCCACTTTATGGTCACATTAGAAAAAGAAAATGCCTGACATCATTGAAGTTCTTAGAAATTAATTTCTCATCCGTCCAGCAGATGAGAGGCTCAGCAACATGCAGGCACATGCACATCTTGCAAAAATTCAGAGGGAAAAAACCTTTGATGAGTTCATGGCTGGGAAGGTGTGTGGTTCCTTGTTTCTCTCTGAACTTGGCACTTTGTTCCCCCCAAAGTTTCTTACCCTCTCCCTTGGACACAGCTACTTACTGTGCATTAGGGAATGGATCACATTTGGTTAAGCTGTTTATAAGCAACTTCTGCCGCTGCACTATAGGTTGCAGGATTAGAGGAGCCCTTTGCTGTGCTAAGAAAGCCTCTACCTCTTCTTTCCTAGTTCTTTTTGCATGATGCAAAAGCCAAGTGGCTAAATGAGGTTAGGAACTTCATTAATATGCTAATAATGTTAATATATGAAGGGAAAAAGCCCCTGCATTTGCAGTCTTACAGGGGTAAGGTGGGACAGATGGGCGCAGAATACGTACAGCCCAATGGGCTCAGCACTGCGAAGCTGTAGGCACCATGCTGCAGAGTAGGTAAAGAGAGGACACCAGTTTGCTGTGTCCACTTACTGAAATGCAAGTATTTTTGTGCTGGAAGTGTTAATACAGTGAAGCTGAACCTTTTCTTGGGGCTAAGAAGTTAAAACTGTGTTGAGGAGCCAGCCTCGTTCTTCGCCGTGGACCAGCGCAGGGAGCCCTGAGCACTCCTCAGGCATGGCTGCACATTTTGTGCTCTTGGAGCAAAAGCAAAACTGTCTTTCACCTTGGGAAACGCCTTGTGACGGCAACCAAGAAAAGGTTGGTAAGACACACGGAGCTTCCCAGTCATTAAGGTCAAGTAACACAAAACCCCAGTAAAACTTAGTGATAAACGTGAAGATGTTTAGCTCACTGCTCGCTAAGTAGCTAAGCACATTAGGAGGAGATGCAGGGGGAGCCGCTAAGCTGCAGAAAGTCCTTCGACTCTACTGGTGCCCCACGCCTTCCCTCCCATGCCGGATGTGTGCGGGCTGTGAGGTGGCAGGTTTGTGCTGGCAAGGAGGGTAAAGGCTGGGGCAGGAGCATCCCCCTCCACTCCCAGCTCACCCAAGCTTCATGCGTGACCCTGAGCGGATCTTCCCCAGGTTTTGGTGATGTTTCATTAAGTACTGTAATTTAAGAGTGTGAATTTTGTAGCAGATGACTGTAAATAGGGAGGGCTGAAGGGTGCAGAGGGAATTTGAAGGGATTTAGGCTGGTGATGCTGAGGGCTGTGGCTCAAAATAAAGACCAGCAGGACCTTCCTTGGCAGTGCTGCGCTTGACGCAGGAGCTTGTGTTACGTCTTTTAACATGTTGTGCAGGAAAAAAACCAATCGGAAATTAATATAAAGACTTCTTGAGAAGCTCAGTTTTGCTGGCAATGAGCCTGATTTTTGCTACTGAGGACGGTGGGAGTTTGGTTTCTCGGGCTGGGGGTTGATGCTCTCCACCCTGCGCTTGCATTGCCCCACTCCGAGCAATTCCCGAAGACACGGGGATTTTGCTGTTTGCCTTTGAACACATAGGCTTGTAATGGATGTAGGCAGCAAATAAACAGGAAGGAAAGCCAGAAACCTGTGGTCACTGTAAATACCTACTTCATCTGCTGTAGGTCTTTGTTTGCTTTAAGATTTTTAATTCTTTTTCTGGTTTACAGGGGTAGAAAAGGGATTGGTCTAAACATGAGACTCTTGCAGTGCAGTAACACACGGCATCTGAAGACGGCTTTTCATGTGAAGCTCTTGCAGAGATTATGTGAGTTATCCCTGGTCGTGCAGTGGCCCGGTAGCAGAGCTGAGAATAAACCCAACGTCTCTAAACTCCTTACTTAGCCCCATTTCAGTGTTCCTTCCTCCCCTCCTCTGCCCTATCGGTATTTTATTATGACTGGAAACAACCTACCTGGTTTACAGGAATATGTAGCTTGGAGCAATAAGTTCTGTTCGTGCCTATTAGCACAGAGGTTTTAATATTTTAGCCTGGAGAAAAGGAGGCTGAGGGGAGACCTCATTGCTCTCTACAACTACCTGAAAGGAGGCTGTAGCGAGGTGGGTGTTGGTCTCTTCTCCCAAGTAACTGGCGATAGGATGAGAGGAAATGGCCTCAAGTTGTGCCAGGGGAGGTTTAGATTGGACATGAGGAAAAATTTCTTTACTGAATGAGGCGCTTAGGGACATGGTTTAGTGGGCATGGTGGTGTTGGGTTGACGGTTGGACTCGATGATCTTGGAGGTCTCTTCCAACCTTAATTATTCTATGATTCTATGATTCTATGATTTTTTGCTGCAGTGACACACTTGCAAATAAGATGGCTGTCAGACTTGCCAGGCCTTGTAGCTAGCTGCCAAGGTGATGATGGAGTATTTTTTTCCACAAATATGTATTATGTATAATAACAAAAGCATTCAGTCTGTAACATTGATAGGTGTTTGCAGGCTGTTTTAGGCAACCTTGACTCCGAGAGCCAGAATCGCCTCAGGCTGCATTAGGGAAAGCTCATAGGACTGTGTTAGAAATATGCCCATGAAAGCACAGACACCCCAGTGAAGGACTGAGGATGCAGGATGCTTTTAGGGCAGACCAAGAAATTCAAGAGTTGGGCTTTGTGCTGCTGGATATATCCAGAGCTCTGTAACTATAACACTGAGTTTCTGCATTGATTCTTGATGTGGAATTTAAACCGATTAATGAAGTTAGAGCTACTTGGTAGAGTGCTTTCTACTCTAAGCACTGAAGCCACTGCAAGATGATGACCTTTGACAAGATTTGGGAATCTGATGGCACTGTACAACAAGTTCTGGTCACCTGTGATACTAGTTTAGATCATTTTCAAACGACTTTACAAGGTACAAATAGTAGTGTGATTGGCCCAATGCATTGTTAAGCTAAGTCACCACTAAAAGAGATTTCATGGTTCCAGAAGTCTCTCCTTAATTTGAAGCTTGATGTTTTGAGGAAGTGGACAGGGAAAGATGCTGGCTGCAAATTAAGTGTTGGCCTAAGAACTGTGTTGAGCTGGGATGTGCCTGAGCACTGGTACCTGCCCTCTGATTCACAAGGGTATCCTAAAACCTAAATAACCAAGGAAGTGTTGCGCAAGGAGTTACTGTGATGTTGCCTCTTCCCCACTCTGTCTCTGGCTTTCAGGCAGTCCCCCCAAGGCCACAGTTGGCAGCCTTTTCAGTCTCTTCCTTTATAATTAGCTGTTGTGAAAACGTTTCAGACTACTTTTAATCCTGCCAGGTATTGTGTGTGCAGACTGGCAGGGTTGGCTTTTCCAGGAATAGTCTCTTACTGCCTTGTAGCTCCCAGGTTTCCAGCCCTTCTGTCATC
>NW_008824650.1:2604085-2607650 GCF_000699105.1 Pygoscelis adeliae
TCCCTAGTTCATGTCTGCGTTGGTCCCAGCCACCCCATTGAGATTTTTCACACAATCCTAAATATAACAACTCTGAACTTTGTAGTGCTTTGTGTTTTCACTTGCACAGTGAATGAACAGGGAACTTTTTACCACCCAAGCCATCCCACACAGTCCCTTGATTCACTCCCATCAGAGGCTTGTGGCTCCTGCAGTCGTAGCAGCTTCCCAGCTGGATGCCATGGATGTGTCAGATGCTTTTTTCCAAGTTACCTGTCTGCCAGTTACACAAATTGGTAGAATCATCAAGAAATGGGAAACATTGGGGCTTGGATGGTTTCTAGCCCATTGTAGACATTAAAACAATGCCAGTTTTCCCTTACAAGTCCACTGTCTCGGTCTTTGTCCCTTCTGTACCCTGGCAGATTGCTAAAGTGCCTCTGTTACCATCTCAGTAAGCTGCAGGGTCTGTCTTTATCACTGTTCTTTCATCTCTCTTAAGAAGTCAGTAAAGTTTCTTTTGCTAACAAAATTGCTATGTTTGATCTGGGTGCAAAAAATCTCAAAAAACCGCGCCACCCAAAAAACCAACCTGGAAAGAGAAACCAGAAAGATTTTGAATGATTTCTCTTCCAGACCTCATGTATGTGATAACAAATGTTTCCTCCTCTACACTCCCATCTGCTCTGGCAGATCTTCCGTAATCTGGGCAACTAATTCTAGTAATCTCTTTGGAGCTGGGGCATGTGAGACAGCCACCTCATGCACACAGTGGTTTAACGCAGTGTGAACAATATGTCATGTTCTTGCAAAGGAAGGAGCAGAGCCGCCAAGTCCAACAGACCTCCGTCTTGTTCTGTTCCTCGCCGGCCTCGTGCCAGCCTGCTGCACGGGGACTTTTGGAAGGTCACTTTTCCCTGTGCAAAGAAACTACAAACCATGGTGCTTACCTCCCTTCTGCTGAAGGTGAAGAGGTACTACATGAGATCTTGCTGGTGGTGGTTCCTGAGATGTTTGTCTTGGGAAGTTAACAGAGCTGGTTTGCCAGTTGTTCAAATATTATGATATTAAAGTATGCAATGTACTTGGGTTTAGTCCTTTGCTTACAATTAATGATGCCTCAGAATCATTAATTCATAGGAAAAGTAAGGGTAGAAAATGAAGATAGATCTTGGGGGTTTTTTTGTGCAGTTGTTTTTTTTTTTTAATCCCTTGTATTGTTTCTTAACCACCAGATGAAGGTCTACTGTATTTGTTAGGGGTGACTTGAACAAATAGGCTGAGGCAGCTGGCTGCAACGCACAGAGGCTGTGCAGGGGGTTGGATTTCAGTACAGTCCCTGTCTGCGCACAGTGGATTCCTCCTTTCTGTTATAATCCTCTTGCTGGAACAATCCCACTTGTAATGACAATGCAGTGTTGGGTGATCCTTTAGGAATTTCCCCTCTTGGCATTATGCCTGTGTTTAGTTCATCAGATTGAGATCCAGTCCTGTGCGATGTCCTTAGTCATTCATGTAAACATACTGTCAGTGGCTATAGAATTAGTTAAAGGCCTTCCTATGGATACGCCGGCTAGTCGTCAGGATTTTGTGAGCTTTGAGTTTGAGTTCAATGAACAATTCAGCTCACCGCTGGTCTAATACTACAAGACGCTGCTTTCACTGTCAACAAAACAACATTTGCAATAGTTCACGGAAAATGTCCATTCTGTGTAAACACCTGCATGAGATACCCCTACAGGTAACCTGAACGTAGGCCTCAGGCTCTCCCGCACCATCACAGCAGCTAAGAGCAGGAGAAGCACGCATATGCAAACTCCTTCGTCCTTGAGCTTTGGCAGACTTGAGGTTAGGAGTTCCCAGGGAATGGTTCATTCCTCTGGAAGTTGCTGCTCTCTTGCAGCTGAACCAAATGAGGTCCCTCTTTCATCACTGAAGAATTCATCAGTGAAGTTGCTGGAGCCAGGAATGGAAAGGCTTCTCAAGCGTTAGCTAAGCATTTAGCTTTTCAAGGTGTGGTTCAATTTTCTCTTCAGTCAGCATTTCTGCGTTGTCTCACATGTCTAATAGGATGCTGCTGACCACTGTCTCTAATTTTCTGTGTATAATACATATAGCACATATGTCTGTCTGTATTATATCCACTGTGGCATAGGAATGGGTCATTTGTGGGATAACTGTCAACCCCAAAATTGCGCTGTTGGCGTTTCTTATTGTTAGGGAACAACTAAGATTATTTTGAACCAAAAATAGCAGATAATAATAATACTGAGTCAGGAGAAGAGTCTCTTTGTCATCTCATTTTGTGCGTAAGCAAATTTCTTGGCTTTAGCTGTCAGATGCGTCTGCTCATTTTGGGGAGCAGAGGGATACAGAACTTGAAATTACTTTGGAATCTCATCATCCCATCTAGATTTTAGGATGAGGGCATTGCTTCCAACGTGCACGTTGGTCACAAAGGTTGTATTTTATGATAAACGTGCCAGTGTGAATGTTAAAACTGCAGTAAATGGGTGTGAAGCTGTTTTACTGCTAATGCTCTTACTAGCTTCTGAATTGCAAATGTGGTGGCTCTGGCTGTGCGATGAAGGGATGCTGTCTGGGTTTGTGTAGGGTTGACATCTGAGGACAACTGAGGATTGGTGCAAACCGTTGCTAATTCAGTGAGTTTTCATCATCTCTCCAAATAAATCTCCTGAGGCAGAATCAGTGGAGGACTATATTTCTTGGAGTTGTGGTGCTCTGATTCTTAGTCTCTTGTATTTTGGGGTGTTCACTATGGGACAGTGATGTGAATGTCACTCTTCAGGTACTGGCCATCCCTAATGTATCACTTTCTTGGAGTAATTTCTGGCTTTATTCATTTGCCATCATTCAGTTTGCGACACATTCAGTGCTGGTTGAGGCTTTTTCTTTAATTTAAACTGAAGGGGATATTTTGTTCAGTCCTACAATGCCCGTTACAACTTTAACATCATTTAATCTATTCCAATCCTGCATGAGAAGTGAGGAAGCGGGAAAGAAAGAAGAACAAGAAGAGGATGAAAAAGAGATTTGTGATGTTCCAGTGAATCCTATCTCCTTCTCAAGGTTTTGTGGATAGATATGGTTGAAAGACTTGATAGAAGCAAGAAGAAAGAGGAGCAAGAAGAGTGGAGAAAAGCACAAGTGGAAAAATACTTCTACGGAACTTTATTGCCTCTACTATTTTTTTGTAAAAGTTACTGCTGAGATGTTTTCCTTTAGCTGAGAACTTATTAAATTTTAGGAGTTGTGTTGTCACACCAGACATCCTGTACTTGCTGGATCAAATACTGTTTTGCTGTTTTGAGCACAGCCAGATTGCGGCGTACATAAGAACGGCTCCATTTTTCACATTACGAACTGAAATTGCTAAAGAAGTGAGTGCTGGAAACATATGCACTACAGTTTATTAGTAGAATGTGGGGAAATGATAAAATTATCATTTGGACGGGATCACAGTCATCAGTCCCAGCTTATCAGTCTTTTGGGGTAGGTGCTCTGAGCCTGAGATGTAGTGGGTTTTGTACTAGAAATCACTGATATGACAACACTACCATCATCG
>NW_008824650.1:2607675-2626057 GCF_000699105.1 Pygoscelis adeliae
TATAAACTCTGGAAAGATAGGATAGAAAAACATCACAAAGATGCCAGGATGTAATTTATAAGCAATTTACCAAGAGTTTTGGGGAATCTAGCCTGCACCTTTGGGACTGCTAAAAAGAAGTAAAATTAAACTTTCAGATTTTTCAAAAACAATTTAGTGCCAGCCTGACAGCTTCAGAGATTGAAATCTTTCTTAATGCACAGTGACAGCAGCATGAAGTAGTATAAAAAAGGTTATAAAGACAAAAACTCATTACAGTGAAACACTTGGTTATGATTACGGGAAGTAATTGAGCCCAGCTTGGAGTTATAAACTTGCAGTTCTTTTATGGGGTGTGAGCTGGACTTGGACCAGATGGCCAAAGTGGTAGTTTGAATTTCCCTTTGAAAACGCAGGCTGCATGCTCTGTTCAACCAGCCCGCAAATGGTGTTCGGGCAAAACAGGCTTTTTGTTATTGTGCATTGCATCACTTGTAGGCTTGAGCGGGGTTTTTTAGAGCAAAGATCTCTTTTATATATTTATTCGCATGTTATTTTGAAATATTTTCCAAGTTTTCTATTTATATGAAATACGGTTGCAGTTAAAATCAATCTGGTGTTGTGAGGCTTGTAAGCATGTCCTGGCACCACTGACAATGATAGAAAATGTTGAATTTTGCCAACATCGGTCTGTAGAATTTAAAAGAAAAAAATAAAAAATTTCCAATTTAGGGAAATTTTTAAGGACAACAAGGCAGAGAAACGTGATCCATGTAGAAATGCAAACCTGGTTCATGCTTTACCTTTCTAGGAGTGGATCTGAACTTTATTTCTTCAAGCAATGACAAAAACAGAGGGAATTTTGAACAAGGAAATTCTCAGCAACGAGGAAAGGGAAACACTTGGTTTTGCTGATTTGCAGTCAGAAGTGTTAATTGTCACTAAGGGGATACATATTCTTTTTAGCCTTTCTGTTTTGTGCTAAATAAGCTCTTAAATTTCAAGGAGGAAAGTATTGTTTTTTCCATTTTCACACCAGACTAATCCCTGATAGGACTAACTGGTCCCCGTTGCCTGCCCCGCACTCTGCTGCTGCATTTGTATAGCAGGTTAAAGCTCCTATTAAGAAGACAAGTGAGGAAATGGTTCAAAATATTGGCATTTGAAGTATTTTCACCACAGCACAGAATTTACATCTCCATGAGAAGGATGAATCAGTTTGTGTTTCAAAACTCCGACGGCTGGGTCAGACACCCCGTGATGGCTGCGTTCAGTTGGTGCCGTGGCATTTTCCATATTTCCTATCATCTGGTGACCAAATTGTTCTACCTCGTAGAACAAATCTTCACGTCGCATCCAGAGAACGGAAGATTTTTGTTATGTTTGTGCCTGAAGAGTCACGTTAAATCACTGGTGGGAGGTACAAAAGGCGATTTTATCCTGAGAGATGGGGAACTGAAAAGCAGGAAGCATGAAGAGGGTGCCCGGCCATGGATGGAGCTTTTTCAGGTTGGATTGCAGATGACTCCTGCTGTGAAACTCTTCTCCTTATGTGGCCCTGTGAGTTAGTGAAAAAAATAGCAGAAGGAGGTTTACCTTTTCTACTTGGTGTGCTCCAGCCTTTTAAAAAAAAAAAACAAACCAAGGTGTTTTAAGGGGATGGAGGGCTGGGGTAAGCAGGGGAGGACATTGCTGGGAGACTTGGGCACACAGATGGCTGATGGGATAAAGGCAAGAATTGGTGTAAGGGAGATTTCCAGGAGATGTGGGTCTTTTTTTAGCTCTAGAGCCTTTTTTAGGCTCTTTTTTGGACTTGACGCTAGGTCATCAAAGTGAAACTGTCAGAGAAACTGATGACTTGGGGCAAGAGGGTGGTGGAGCTGGAGGCAGGTTGGCGAGTTGTCAGCACAGAGTCTGCTTTAAAGCCATGAAATGGCTCGGGTCTGGCCAGCTTAGTAGATACGGTGGGACTAGGGAAACATTTCACACACATGCACGAGTGTTTGCTCCTTCCCCCCAAATAATTTTATTAAGCTGCCCAATGCTTGGTACCTCTCACAGTGAGCCCGTGTATGGTTTTTGGAAGGGACAGTGTTATCCTTATGCAGCTCAAGAAACATAATATGCTATAACTAATTTGGGAGACGTTAAAGTAGCTTGACAAGAGTCCATTTCATGGTTGTTTGGAAGGGATTTGTGTTTTCAATCTCCAGAACATAGATGGCCCCAAAGGAGCTCTTTGAAGCCCAGCTTTTTATTATTAGTTCTATAAAATTCTTCCACTGGAATCATTAAGAAGGTGTAGTATCTGGTATAAATGTGCTGGTATCTGTTAGACCATTAGCTGTGGGAGACAAAATGATCATACTCAAAGCACTTAGTGCTTTTTTTAACAAATTACTGTGAAAGTCAGTTGTTAAACAGGGTTGTTTCATTTTCTTGTAGCTCTGTACAGAAACATTAGGGTCTTGCTGCTTTCCTTAATAAGGGGAAATGAGCCCTCCTGGTGCAATGGCCCTGCTAGAAAAGGTCATCAGCTACTATTCATCCTTGGCCTCTGTCAAAAAGGGGGCTGCTTCAGTGCTGAAGCAATACTAATTCTTATCTCATTAAAAAGGGATTTAAATCTTTTGGTTTCTGATGACATTAAGTCATTCTCCTTAAGTCATTCAGTCATTTGGCCACTGAAAAATGAGGAAAGCTTTTCTAGGGAGGGGAAACTTGAAGTCCAGGTTGCATTGGTGTTGTAGGCAGCATTTCTTGTGTCTTTGGCAAAGTAAAGACTGGAAAGGGAACTGGATAACTGTCTTCAAATATGGCGAGGGCTGCTCCGGAGCAGAAGGGAATAATCTGTTCTCCATGTGCATGGTGAATAAGACAAGAAGCAGGAGGCTTAACTTGCAGCAAGGAAGATTCAGTTTTGCTATTGGGGAACTGTTTTTCAAATGGGAAGAACTGTGAAGGTCATGGGTTTCATGGAAGTAGGTTGAGAGCTGGCCCATGACACGTGCTTATGGGGAGAGCCAGAGCTTGCTCCACTACGGCTACTGTCTCCGTCGTGGTGGCATGGGCATGGCAGAATGAAGGGAAGGGACAGTCAAGATGAAGCTTGCAGAGGTAAATGTGGTGGTCACACAAGGCCAGACGGGGTGTGAAGAGCTTGACACTTCCTACAACAAGGTTAAAACAAGTATTTAAGTTCCACTGACACTTTCCCCTGCCAATCCCTAAACACTTCTCATTGCTCCGCCTGCTTCTCTTCTGCGCTGGGTGAACAGTGAACCTCAAGGGAGGGGCTGGAGAAGGGGCTTTCATAAAGCACTGTGCTGACAGGCTACATTATGCAAAGGATTGTTATTTGGTGAAAAGCACTGGGATCTTCCTATGCAGGGATGAAACATGTGGCTAGGACCACAAAGATGGGGATAAAAGAAAGTAGGAGGACAAGTCAGGAGAGGAAAGGCTGGGAAGAGCCTTAAATTAAGCATTGTGGTTCCTCCCTTGGATGTCAGTGAGAGCCCTGTCTGGAATATAATTGCCTTGTTAATAATTTGATTATTTTGGTCACTAGGTGCCCTCTGTACTGTCTTCTTCCATGTTCTCCGTAGGGTGGACCGAGAGAAGTCTCTGGTAATTGAGGATGGCAGAGGAACCTGCTGTCATCTCTGCACCTTCACTCAGGGTCCCTGAAGCCCTGGCACATCCTTGCATTGAAGCGTTGGTGACAGCCATCTTTCTGAAAGACCAGAGCTTGCAAGAAATCTGTGTTGATAAAGGTCTTTTCTGCAGTATTCATGGTGGTTTTTTTTTTTTTCCTTTCTAATGTTATTAAGTTCCAGGAGCAATAACGGGCACAAAGAAAAAGGCATGCTTCTTTGGAGAGGAAAAAGGTGCTATGACCTTTAATTCCTCGTAGGAATTAAAGAGATAAGACTCTCATTACTCATATAGGGTTTGATTTTTGAAAGATCTGAGCCTCAAGTTCCAGTGATGTCTGGAGGAAAGGCTGGTGCTCTGTGACTTTAAAAAAAGCTTATGATTTAACAGAACATTTACTGTAATCTTAGGAAGGTTGGCTATGATAGTTTGATCATGCCTTGGTTCATGCTTGCACCCCTTTCCAGCTGTTCAAGATCTAGCCCACGCTGATCATCCCTTTCCTAAAATAAACAGCTCTAAATGTACAGACTCAGAGCATAACATAATACACCCTGGCCGGTTGGGATGAGCAACAGCCCTGTGAATGTTTGTCTCATTGAAAAGACCACGAGGTGGATTTCAATTGTGTTACAAACAGCTGTCCCGGGTGCCTTTTGCTCTGCAGACAGCAAATTTGAATGGAGCAATCTATGCAGAGCATATAGATACGTGTAGCATGGGGAGGGCACGGCGCTAGAGAAAGTCCATCCCATTGCTCCGGCTATGGTTTCCAGAAAGTGTCAGCCTTCTTTTTATGAATTGGCAGGAGCTCATTCCCAGTAATCCATTAGTCATTAGTTGCGGAGGGCCGGGCGTTTCGGAGCTCATCGACAGGCAGCTGGACTATGCTGTCGCTGCGAAGACCCAGCACACATGAATCAAAATAGTTGGGTGATGTCATGTCACGGTGCGAGTGTGCCCAGGACGCTCACTGCCAGGAATTGTCTGTCCAGGGGTGGTTTCCTTTTACAGCCTTTTTAAAGAGTCATCATGCTGAGCTGCACATGACAATTCCTTTCAAGAGGGCTTGTGGCTCCTTTGCATAGTTAGTGTTTTTTAAACGAGGGAGCTTATCAGGCGGTTCCTGACCTTTTCCGCATGAGCTGATCTGCTGGGAAACGTTGCTTTGGTCTCTGAGGCTTCTGACGGCTGACGGATAAGAGCTCCGTGGCTGCAAGCTGGGCAGATTTTGAACTTCTCCCCGTGTCCACAGATACTTGCAGGCAAGTTACTGTACGCTGGAATTAAGACTGGAAGCGCCTGGCGTGTGAGGTTTGGCAGCCTGCTGCGGAACGGCTCTCCACGAAGACCACAACCAAACGCCTCGGAGCTGAACTGCTGGCGAGCTGGGCTTTTTTTGCAGCCACACAATCTTTCTGGAGCTTTATTTTCTCACACCTGGGCTGTTGGTTTAAGCGACACCTTGCTTTCCCCCTCGCGCTGCTTTTTTTCTTCAATCCTGGGCATGACCGACAGCTGCTGCCACGCGAGCGCATGTTGCAGCTCATGAAGCGTTTTGGTAGCTTTAGAGGGAGCAAGAAGAGAAAGGAGCAGTGCAAAAGCTCGGAGAGACGCCAGTCTGATCCTCATGGCCTGTTCGGTAGGGACCATCTGCGTTACCCGTCTGAAAAGCAGGGACATTGGTCTTTGGGAGAGCGCAGCAAGTGGGGGATAGAGAATTATTGAGCAACAGTTTTGTGCTTTCCAATTTCATTGACTGAATCGCTCAGTTGCGTGGAGGTTATTTATGTGTTGGTTTGCACTGGAGATGAACATCTGAGCTGACACCTGTAACACATCAGATACAACCTTTAGACTGATGTTATGGGAAGGTTTACAGTAAATGCTATGAAATAGATTCAGAAGGGGCTGTTGACTAATGTTACTTTAACTGAAGAATAGTAACTAAATGCTAAGCGAGGGCTAACACTATATATTGAAAGATGAATTTTAAGTAGAGGAAAATTGCATATCAATCTGATAAGTAATGCATTTAAAACTGTATCTTTCTGATACTGAGTCACCATCCCTGGAAATATTTAAAAGACGTGTAGATGAGGCGCTTAGGGACATGGTTTAGTGGGCACGGTGGTGTTGGGTTGACGGTTGGACTCAATGATCTTAGAGGTCTTTTCCAACCTTAATGATTCTATGATTCTATGATTCTACTGCAGTTATCAATATAATTGTGTTTGAGTTGCAATTAGGAACCGTTCTCCATTAATCAAAACCTTTTCCTGGTCACTGAGTAGAAACTCTAGTGCAGGTGCTGAGTTGTGTGTGTCAGAGAGTATCTGTGTATCACATAGGGATCAGCTGGCCAGGAGACAAGGGGTTTTCCAACAGGATCTGTCTGTTTTTCTTAAGAACAGTGAAGAAATATAATGTTTAATGCATTTCCTATATGGACTAACGGTAGCTGTTTTACAACTCTGTGGTTCCCTGAAGACCATGAGTGCTGCTGAGAGATTCTGTCCTGTGACTAAGAGGTTTAAAACTGGTGTTACACTGAATCAGCTGGATAAGGCTCAGTTTAGAGAGGCTGACTTGTACAAAGGGTAGGGAAGGCTCTTTTTTAGTCTCTATTGGTCAGGAGTCACTGCATTAAATGCAGCAGAATGACAAAGGTATGAGTAGTCTTGGGCAGTACGGACGGCGCAGAGAGGTACATACAGATTTAGTGATGGGGAGTTGCTATTGATGGATGGGTGGCTGCCCAGGTGTCGTGGTTTAACCTCAGTCAGCAACTAAGCACCATACAGCCGCTTGCTCACTCCCCCTCCTCCCCCCCCGGTGGGATGAGGGAGAGAATTGGAAAAGCACAAGTGAGAAAAACTCGTGGGTTGAGATAAAAACAGTTTAATAATTGAAATAAAATGATAATAATAATAATAATAATAATAATAATACACAAAGCAAGTGATGCACAGTACAATTGCTCACCACCCACCGACCGATGCCCAGCCAGTCCCCGAGCAGCGGCCCCCCCGGCCAGCTTTCCCCAGTTTATGTACTGAGCATGACGTCCCATGGTACGGAATGTTTCTTTGGCCAGTTTGGCTGTGCCCCCTCCCAGCTTCTTGTGCACCTCCAGCCTTCTCAGTCGGTAGAGCATGGAAAACTAAAAAGTCCTTGGCTAGTGTAAGCACTACTCAGCAACAACTAAAACATCGGTGCGTTATCAACTTTGTTCTCATCCTAAATCCAAAACACAGCACTGTACCAGCTACTAGGAAGGAAATTAACTTTATCCCTGCCAAAACCAGGACACCAGGAAACTTGTTTTTCTATTATTTAATGTTTTGCAATTTATTTAGTGGTCGGTTGTGTTGTTTTTAAAGTGTCCTTCTTGCAAATGCTTCTCCTTTTGTCCCCGTTTTGTACAGTTAAGTGTTTTTAAATCTAAGGTACTGTGCCTTGTTCTGCATTCCCCTAAACCTGCCTGAGGGTTTCTGCTGGAGTGATAGTAAGGTCAAGGCGATGTGAATGAGATATGACCCAGGTCTTTGGAGTTTCACGGTGTAAGCAAGATGCACAAAGACAGGTAACAGAGTTTATGCAAGAAGAGGGGGAAATTTAGATTACAGATTGCCCAGATGTAAAATTTATTCCCAAATTTCTAATGAAAACCCCTAAATTCTCACCTAGGCAGAAACACATGTGCAATTTGTTGATTGAGTGATTAATGGCACTTTGAGCCACTAATTCACCCTCTTGTGTTTTCATCAATGAGATGGGAATAGCCAACATCTGCAAAAGGATTCATTGCTGGAAGCACCAAACATAGTGTTGCAAGTCTTCCTCAGAGTCTAGCTCTAAAACCCGCCCTTATTTTCCTCCACAGAGAAAATTATTTGTTCTGTGCCAAGAGTACTGGCTATATGAACTGTAATGTTTGTGACAGAGTTATAAAAAACAGTTGAAAGAGTAATGCCAGAAATGCCAAAAAATGTGCTCCTCCTTATCCTCATTCCCGTTAATCCAGCTCTGTAGCCCACCCCAGTGGTACACAGCGAGCATTAGGCAGAGTTTCCTGCACAGTATTTACTCTACAGACTTTGCAGGTGCCATTCTTGTAAGAGCGTGACCAGGTCAGCTCCCTGCATCCCATTTCCATCATGGACAGAGAACTACCAAGTCACAAGAGTGGGAAAAAGCAAACGGGTTGTGTCTGGGTTACTGCCTTCCTTGGATGCTCTGCCGCGGGGATTGCCTCTGCCATCCTAGCAGAGTCTGTATTCCTTTCGGGAAACGGATTGACACACTTGCAAATGCTTCTTTTCCCTCCCAGATGGCCTTAATTATTCACAGGGAAATGTCAAAACAAAAGCTTTGCATTATTTTCTAGATTTAATCTGTACCTCGTAGCTATTAGGCCTTAATAAACACTTTCTGAGCAGCTCTCAAGGGAACCGTCAGTGCTCAGCAAGTTTTATGATCAGTATTAGTGGCGTGCAGGAGCGCTGGTAGCAACCAGACTTGGTGGCTCATCAGGTTCAGTCACACACTGATGCATCCCATTTAGTTGCCATCTACCGTCAGGGATGAGAAATGAATGACAGCAATCCGACATGGGCTTTCCTACCCTGCTTTCCCAGGGTGGCCATGTTGCCACTGCAGCCTCCCTGTTGCCAAGTGAGCCTGGATCGTCTTCAGAAAAGGGGTGGAAAAGGAAAGAAGAGGAAAAAATCCCCTGATGCCCCAGGAAGGGGTGCTCTGTCACCTGGACTAGTTGAATCTGGAATTTCTGATTTTTCTTGCCCATCTCTGTAAGTGTTTTAAGGAAGAGTCCTCCGGTCGTTGTAAATAGGATTGGCAGCTTCTCATCTTCCCAGGGGTAGATACCATCAGGACACTGCAACTAAAGTTATCAAGTAGTACATTATTCTGTGTATCAATTGAGCTAAACGCCGTCCTTCCTCTGCACCGATGAAGAGCTTCGCATCCTGGTAGAGAAGTGGAGGGTGGCATTGCCAAGGATGGGCATCTCTGTAATTCCCTGGTTTTGGAGCCGTACAGTCCTTTTATGCCAAATGAACAGCAAAAGGAGACCTGAGTATGGCCAAACAGAGGCAGAGAGCACACAGAGAGGGGAAGGAGAAAAGTATGAATGAGCACCAGGAGCAAACGAGAGCAGGGAGAGCTGTAGGGCGAAGGCAGAGAGCCCGCAGCGTTGCTCCAGGAGAGGAGCAGCCAACAGAGACACCTCAAAGCTTGAGCTATCCACCAAACAGCGGGGAAGCTGATTTATGCAATATGATTTTGGCAGGGCTGAGGACTGGGATTACCCAAAATTTCTGCAACTTCTGGATCACCACCACAGAGTTTCCTCTTTTCTATTGCAGTTGCTGCTTGCCTGCGCAGGGTTGCTGGCAGCTTCTCCGCCTGCCCAGCTCTTGCTGCGGCCCAGTGTGTTGTAAATAGATAGGCTCTGTGGCATTTCTGAAGGGGACAACTTTTTGGCCCCAGCGAGGCTAATTGCTCTGCCCTTTAAAGGACACCATCTATTCCGTGAAGGACTGAATGACACGTGCAAAAGGTATAAAGTTAAAAGTGTTTCTTCCCTACCCGAGCCATGAGTGCCCAGCGAAGGAACCACTCTGCAGCACATGTGGCTGCTGTGACCCCCAGCGCTGCCTTTCGCCCAGGCATTTAGCCTCAAACCGCTCATTTTGGAGGCTTTTAGCCGCATGGAAATGCCCAGGAGCTTCTCCTTGCCCATGCTGCTCCTCTTGGGATTTGTTGCTATGGATTTTAATCAGCAACCGTAACTTCAATTGCTCCGTAACTTGCTGTAGCCACATTGGTGGCACTCGGTGCATGTTTTATCTTGTGTCCCTGCTAACCGCCGTGGGATGGAGGGCTGCTGAGGCTCTAGAACGGATCTGGGAGGTGCTGTATTTTAGAGTATCTTTAAATACTCAACCCAAGGGGAAATGTTTTCCCCTCTCAGTCAAAAACTCAAGGGGCTTCTTCCATCACTTGCCATGGTCCTTCCCAGACCCCTGAAGTTGGGGGTGAGTGTGGATCGTGTGTCTAGCAGAGAAATCATACTCTTCCTTCCCGACAGCAGAGATGTGGTGACTGCATCAGTGATCACCACGTGGAATTAACGTGCCATAGGATGTAACCAGCTCAGACAGCGGTCCATGGGCAAGGACTTACACCAAACCAAAGAGCAGGTGGTTCACAACCTCTCCAAGTGCAAATGGAAACCCAGGGGATACTTCAGCCTGGCTCATATCACTGTTTATTGGCACAAGCCGGGTTGCAGATAGTTGCACTGAGAACAGGGACAGAAAATTTGCAGGAGGAGGACAGAGAAGCAATTGCAAAAGGAGAGAGGACTTGATCTTCTGCTCCTCCAGCCTGGGGAGCTGCAGCTCATCTGGTGCTTCGCCCCGAAGTGGGTGATGCTGCTTGTGGGAGGACCAGAGTTGAGATATTTATTTTTCTCATTCTAGTGGGATGTTTCTGTTGAGGCAGTGGGGGAGAAACCATGGCAAAAAAAATTCTGGAGAAATAAATGAGAGTGAGGGGGTTGCTGCACATTCCAGCGGCTGCCGTAAACGAACTGAAAGAGCAAAATCCCGTTGCTCCTGAAAAGCAGCTTACCACCACCAGCATCAGAGACTGGGCATGAGAAACTAAGACCACTTTGGTTTGTTAATGATTTTCTCTACTGGTTTTCATGCTCTGTTGAGCTGACAGTGATTTTAGAAAATGTGCAGCCCTGGCTGATCAGTACCAATTAATCTTGTACTACAGAGAGCTCCGAGACCTGGAAGCTGTGAAATTTCTATGGTTGGTTGTCAGGAAGGAGAAAAGTGGTGACGAGCCTGATGAAATGTTTGAGACTTTTTATTTTGCCATTTTCTGCTTCCTTATAGTCACTGTGCTGGTGCTTTCTGGTACATCCCAGCTTTGAAGCATTCTGAATGGGGGGAAAAAGACTGTGCGCATGAAGCAGTAGAATCAGCAAGGTATTTTTAAGCAGGTACCGGTAAATTCAGATAGTAATAAACCCCAGAAAACCTCCACTGATTTGGTGGAAACTGAAATGGAGGTATATTGAGCAGAGTGCTTTGCCCTGGACTCTTCCCTTGCTCCCTCCCTGGTGCAGAGCCCAGCAGCACCCTTCCTCTGCAGCCCTTTGTGGGCTTAAAGAAGATGTAGACTCTCTGCTCTCACGCTGAGTTGTCTGAGAATGCAAATTCTCCAAGTAATTTATTTTCAGAGAAAGTTATTTTTGCCTGAAGGGCAGGTTATACACGTGAAAATACAGTATGTTCTCTTGAGGCACAAATTTACAGATCGGTGCTGCAAATGAATCTGCCCACCGACCTTTCTTCCCAGTCCTGCTCCAGGCAGCTCTGTGCATCTCATTGCAAAGTCTGATCAAAAATACTAATATTACTATAAAGGACTGAATTACTCAGCATTGACATGCTGTTGTCAACAACGTGGTGGGTGAGACCAGCAGGGCCAGCCTCCCTTTTGGCAGGCTGTTTTACAAACTGTACAGGTTTTCAGCAGGGAGAGCTCCCATCTGGGAGGAGTCCATGTGGGTACGGTCCTTGTTGGTGCCTGTGGGTGCAGGTATTTGTCCCCCAGGCACAGCAGCATCATAGACGCTTCAGTTTTTTACTGTCTTAAGGATACTTTAATTAAGCTGCTATTCAAATAGTGTCATTTGGAACAGCAGGATGAATGTTATTCCTGAAAGACAGAGAGAAACTAAAAGCAACCCTTGGGATCGAATCTAGGTAAAGCTGTGAAATGCAAGTATGAGGAGGGGTTCACTGACATGGGAAAGGAGAAACTGAGGCAGAAGGAAGCCAGGCACTGACTGCAAGTGAAAGCGGATGCAGACGCCGCCTGTTTCTGAAAGCAGACGATATTTGTGTATTTATCAGGATTTCCTTTTTCTGTCCTTTACTTCTGTTACCTTCAGGTACCAGGTCACTTCTGATATGTATATAAGGCTGGAAAACTATCTTGGTTACCTTGTGATATAATTAACTATCATCTGATTCATTTTTGAGGTGAAAAGAAAAAAGTGTAGATAAGACTTCTCAACTTAAAGAATGCAGCCTGGAGTGTCTTCATTGACAGTGAAGTGACACACTTTGTAAGTGCTGAATGCTGGAGGGTCACAACCTACGTGCCAAAAATCACTGGAATTACTGATTTCCATGCATGATCAAAATGGCACTCTCATCCTTATGGCACCAGGTTTTTTTCCTCCTTCTTTCACTTGTACTTTTCCTCCTTCTTTCACTTGTACTTTTCAAGGGCTCTGACTTTCAGAAGAATATCTATATGAGAAGCTGTTATCCTAGTCTGACTTTCTACCTGATTTGAATGTGCTAAACTAGACCACAATTTATTTATACTCCCGTGCATCTATATTACAAATGCTGTTGCCAGGTTTTAAAAGCAAATTTCAAGCCCAGATCTGTTTTCACAGCCTAAAATTCCACTTGACAGTAGCATTTAGGTAGGTGGGTACTTTTGTTTAATTAGAAATCAATGTTTTGGACTATTGACTCCTTGCTCAAAGTTTCAGTGAATTGCCCGAGAACGCAATTTCAAATATGTTGTTAAGGCAGTTTGTTTGTCAGGTTTATTGGATCAGCAAATCCCAGGAATTACCAGGATTCAGCTGTTTTCTACTTTCACCTTTATTCTTGTCCAACCTAAAAGCAGTTCAAGGACTCAGAAGGGCTCGGAGCGGTGCGATTTAACGCCTCGGAATTGTTTTAGCCACTTTATTGTCATTACAGAGTCGTACTGAAACGTGAAGGCTTAGGTCTCGAGAGATGAAGGGCTGCTCTGTGAGATATCATTGTGCGGCTGGCAGGCTTGGCTTAGCGGCTTGAATTCTCCGTGCCAGAAAGGTCACGCAGCCTTACTTGGTTTAAGGACGGAGCCCAGCGCTGTATCGCACACTTGCACTGAGGAGTTCCTGTCCTGTCCTTTTTCTGCTCCTCCTTTGAGAACATTGGGGTGATTCAGCTGGAAGAGGGATGATAGGATTAGCTGACATTAATTATGAGCATCCTGTTGTTTCCTCAGAGTTTTTTCCAGGCATTGGAAAACAGCTGCTTCCCAGTGCTGTGTCCTCTGTGGGGTAACAAGGACCCTTTTGACGCGCTCGGAGCTACAGTCACCGGATTGTTTAACAGATCCTGCCCATCTGGCCCTGCAGTTTTATTTCGGTCAGTGCAAGAATTATGATAGTGTACGCAGGATTCTTGTGACAATCCTGCCTTTCCTGGCGGGCGATGCTCCTGGAGAGGAACAGATGATTTGTGACATCTCCGCTGCTTGTATGTAGTATAATTAGAGATAATAAACAAGAATAGGGCAAGAAATCAATTTAAGAAACATAGATGAGGGAGAAATGAGATGGAAAGTCAACCAGAGACATGAGGGAGATGAAGTTTGCAACGGAGAGGTTCTTGCTGCAATAATGGCAACAAAAGTCGGGTGGGCGTTCAGAGGTGAGGACTGTACCAGCCTCCTTGAGAGAAGGACTGAGTTGAAAGGATGAGAAGCTGGAATAATGTTGACATTTCCCAAGGGACATACTCTTGGGATGGTCAATACCCAGGGATCAGTATGGGGACTAGTAATGTTCATTAGTGACACGGATGGTGGGTGAGATGAGCCCGTGCAGCAGTACATGCTGGGCACTGATGACTGACTCCCAGCAAGAAGGACTTGGGGGTTGTGGTGGATATCATCTAGCAAATGATCCCAAAATGTGCTGTCATTACCAATAGGGTGAACCACGTACTGGGCTACATTAGGAGGAACGGAGCAATCCAGTCAAGGGACACTATTATACCCCCCACACCTGGCGCTGGTGGGGCTGCACCTGGAATAGGTTGTCCTACTTCTGGTCCCCCCCCATCAGCAAAATGCTGGGGAACTGGAGAGGGTTTCCCTGGAGGACTACCAAGATGTTTTGGGACCTAGAGCAGATATTTTGGGATCTGTGAGGAGACGTTGAGGAAACTGGGCTTTTTTGTGTCCAGCAGAAAGAAGGCTAAGGGGCAATGTAATAGCAGCCTGCAACTACCTAAAGGACAGTTTCAAAGGTGATAGAGCCAAACTCTTCTTAGTGGTGGCAGGTGGTAAAAGATGGAATAAAACATAAGAGTTTGTGGCTAAGAAGGGTCAGACTGGATGTCAGCAAAAACTCCTTCAAGAGGGTGGTGCAGCACCGGCACAGGTAACCTAGAGAGGTTGTGGCCTCTCCATCCTTGGAGGTTTTCAAGACTCAGCTAGACAAAGCCATGGCTGACTGGGTCTTGGTTGATACCAGACCTGCTTTGAGTGGGAGATTGGAGAAGCGGCCTCCAGGCATCCTTTCCAAACAACATTTCTGTGACGCTCAGTTGTTCAGTTGCAAGGAAAGCTGAAATTGCAAATATCCTGACTGTGCATCTTTTGCCACCCAATTCTCAACATTCGCGTACAACTGCTCTTGTTTTGATAAATTTTCAAGAACAGAGTGACTTCTCAGGTAGAGGCAGCTAGGGCTGCTTGTACAGCCGATTTGTATTAACAGACCAGCAGAAGGAGACCACTGCAAAGCCCAAGACCAACGCTGACTCATTTATTGGGCCAACAAAGGCAGCAAGACGTGTGTTTCCTACAAAAAGCACCCAGGCTGCCTTCTGGCCATTTCGTATACATTAAGCGTGACCTTGAGAGTCCTGGTCAGTTATTAATGTCCCCCCCGAGCCAAGCAGTATCTGGGCACCCCCGGCTGCTGCCCCACTTTGGGTAGTGTTCATTTATCAGCCGGAGGAATTGCAGCAGGACTTGGTTTGTATCAGCTATCTGTCACTATAGCAACTCCTCACTTAACGAGTCCCTGGACTAAAAATAGATCACCTTGATCTCAAGGAAAGAAAACCAAAGGAAATCAAAAGGGGCAGTGATAGCGAAAGCTGTAGAGTCAGCTATTGACTGAAGGCTGGAGCATTTGAAACCTCTTATAAATAATCTATCATGTAAAACAAATATTTGAGAGGGATCTATTTAATCCAGAAACCCCACCGTGTCGGTGGGTTTGAAGCCTTGGCAAAGGGCATGCATTACTTTTTATCAGAGGGATATGTTTGCAGCTATCACCCAGCACACAGGGGATGCTGAAAATGGTGTGGGATGTGGTTATATTGGTTAAGACGTGTAAGGGATCTTGTCTTCCAAGTAAGCAGATCTGCAGCTCTGTCATTAGACCTGATAGCCCTCTATGCTCTTGTATGTAAGTTATCAAAATCCCGACTCATTAATGAAATTGTTACTGGTATCTGCAGAAATCTGTGAGGAACCCAAACCTGAAAGAAGCTGAATGCTGTTAGTGAAGTCGCTGCCATCTCACATTGAAGTTGCGTGTTTTGGCACCTGATAGGGACAGGGTCCTCTGCAAGGGAAGTGCAAATGATACTTGATCTTATTTTTCCTCCAAACCCAGCTAGTGCTTACATCTGAAGGGAACGGAATGAATCCTTGTGAAGGTGTGAAGGCAAAATAGCAACAAGATGAAAAGCTTGTTGAAGAGCTACAGAATTAACTGAAAATGCCTTTGACGGGAAAAAGAACCGAATTTGCATGAAGACAGCTCATATATCACAGGCAGTATGTATGATGCTCAGGAAAGGGTTAAATTAGCTTCCAGAGATGGCTGGAATTAGCATCATGTTTTCAGCATTATCAGTCAGCAAGAGTTTGCTCTTGTGATAAAAGGCCAGATTATTTTAATGACCTTTTTGGGCTGACAATTTGCAGACATAGCTGATATTGAAATATGTAGGCACTTAACTGCCCCTGCCCTGTATATTCTGATTCTTATTTTTATTTAGTATTATGAATTGTATTCTTTACATTTAGTTCATCTTCCTAGAACTAAGATAAGCAGCTTTCGATAGTGACATGCACCATCTCAGGAGAATACCTGTGCAGAGGGGGAGGGTGAGAGATGCTGCTGGCCCTCGATTCCCACCGTTCTTTTCAAGCTTAAAGCGTATTATTACAAGGCCAAAAAAATAGAATTAGTTCTTACTACATTTTTTTACCTCACTTGAGATCCACTGCTTTTACACCATCTGGGGATCTGACCCATATTCTTCACCTCTTCACTGGGTGCTCTTTTTAATCAGCTTTGGAGCTGTGAAGGAACTGCCCTGCAAAGTAATAAGAAATCCTAAGCACATTCCCAAACAGCAGGCATGGACGTGTGCAAATAGAAACGTAGTTCTTTTAAACAGAAGAAAATCATTCATTGAAAAGCTCCAGTGATGCAAAGCCCATAAGTCTACCCCAGGCATGACTCTGGCCCTCTGTCACTGTATTTTGGGGAGCAAGAGCTTCATCAATGTGCATGTTTGGCTGACTGTTGCTAACACACAGCCGTTAATGAGAAGGAGATGAGAGCAAATGAACCTTGGTCACTGTATGTGCTCATTCAAAGACTTGTGCATTCATAGTCAGCCGAGTCTCCTGGAGATGTTAGTTACCATTACTAGAGGTGATAGCACTATAAACACCAAAAGGCAAAAATTCCTCCAAATTGCAGGAGTTATTGCCAGCAAATGCCCTGTTTAGTGCTTTTACTCTCAGCTTCAGCCTGGCAGCAGATTTGGCACGGATACAAAATTTGCTGTGGGAATGAGCAGAGTTCCCAGTACCGGTATTCTCCCCATATGATATTTTCATGACAGTGAACTGATTTTTACCTCACTTAGCTGGCAAGACAGTCAGAAGTGCTTCTTCTGTCTCTGAAGAGACTGCTGCTTCCACTGAGCTGCAATAAAAATCTCCTCCTTACCCCAGAGCAGGTGACAACTTTCTATTGCTGTCAGATTTGGGTTTGTTTCCTTCCTTCCTAAAAGGATACCAGAGTTTTCTATCATCCAGGTCCTTCTTTAAAACTTTATGGAGATCCTTCCTGGCAGCGGTAATAGGAAAACTAGAGGCTATGTGAAGTCTATTTGAACTTAAAACTGAAGGGTTGTAAAACAAGGGTCTTATTGTAAATCATTACAAATTTTTCCCAAAATAAACACCAGTATGATACAGAGCACAAAGCAAAGCAGCAAGTTCCCTACAAGAAATCCCAGCAGCATAAACTAACCTTGAGACGTAGGAGACTAATACAGAAAAATTGTAATACTCAAGATTGACAAAACTAATCCTAACTGAGGAGACTCGTAGAGAAGTGATTATGTTACAGGAGTGAGCTGCCAGCTGAAATGAAAGCCTACTACAAAAAACATGAGTGAGCAGCACTCTTTAAAATTTAAGTACAAAACTATCTGGGAGATCGAGAGATGCTGCTTCTCTGTCGGAGGGAGCTGGTGGCTGGTCAGGACCTGGAATGATACACTTGGTGCTTGCTCTCGGCTGAAAATCAGAGCTATGAGCTACATACACGGAGGGGAAAGTCAGCTTAAACCACAAAATAATTAGACTGAAGAAATCATAATAGCAGAGGTTTTTTCCTCTGTGCAGGGATGGGACATGAGTCTCATTGCAGCTGAACAGCTGCCAAGGTAGCTTCATGGCACTGCCCCAACCCTGGATGACCACAGACATGAGTGTACCTCTACTGCAGCCCCTGCTGTGCAAAATAATTCTACAGAAGACAACTTTAAATTAGCTAATAGCTAATTTAAAGGAGAATAGTAGCTTCCTAACTGCCCTGTAATGGAGTTTGTAACACTTTGCTTGTCCAAGTGTTGTGTTTAAAGGTGACTTGGATATATCTTCTCTGCATTGCAGGCAGTGCAATTCCAGCTTGCTTTTTCCTCCTCACCTTCTTTCCTGATAGGAGTCAGGAATCCACCAGGTTTGATCCTGTCACTGGTGTTGCAACATCTCGTAACCATAAACAGGCCACATAGGTTTGGACTTGACTCTTCACACTTCTGAAAACAGCAGCCTGAGCCCCCGTGTTCTAGATTCCACAAGAACACAAAAAGGAGGATTTGACCTCAAAAGGCATTAAATACCCAGTGACAGTTGCTGCTTCTGAAAATCAAATTTAACGCCTGATGTCTTTTTACATCTTGTTTTAAGGCCTTGTCAGAGACCCTTGACTGTTTGGACTTGAGCACCAGCACATATTGACACACTTCGGTGGCTGAGCAGTTTTGGTTAATAACATGGGTATCTCCTTGTCATTGTTTTATTCGCTCAGTTGTAGATCTTGGAATATCTTTAAAAGATGAGTACCATTAGTATCATTTTACAAATGGTAAAGTTTAGACTATAGAAAATTAAGTGGTTTATCATAATCATAGTGTGGATGGCACTAGAATAAAGGCACCTTCTGCTTAGGTGTGAGGTTACATTACTATTTTTACTGCTTTGAAATTCATTTTCAGTTAGAACACAAGAACAAATGTACCAGGTCAGGCCAATTATCCAAACAGATCAGTCTCTTTTTGTGCCAGTTGCCAGTAACACAGGAGTATAAGAACAGGACAAGAATATGAGGATGTTGGGTAAGGATGAGGGGGAAGGCCAACAAGGCAGATATCTTGCTGGGAGTCTGTTATAGACCACCCAACCAGGATGAAGAGGCGGATGAAGCATTCTGCAAGCAGCTGGCAGAAGTCTCACAATCGCTAGCCCTTGTTCTCGTGGGGGACTTCAACTTCCCGGACGTCTGCTGGAAATACAACAC
>NW_008824650.1:2627409-2631283 GCF_000699105.1 Pygoscelis adeliae
TGGAGCGTGTCCAGAGAAGGGCAACGAGGCTGGTGAGGGGTCTGGAGAACAAGTCTTATGAGGAGCGGCTGAGGGAACTGGGGTTGTTGAGCCTGGAGAAAAGGAGGCTGAGGGGAGACCTCATCGCTCTCTACAACTACCTGAAAGGAGGCTGTAGCGAGGTGGGGGTCGGTCTCTTCTCCCGAGTAACTGGCGATAGGATGAGAGGAAATGGCCTCAATTTGCACCAGGGGAGGTTTAGATTGGATGTGAGGAAAAATTTCTTTACTGAAAGAGTGGTTAAACATTGGAACAGGCTGCCCAGGGAAGTGGTTGAGTCACCATCCCTGGAAGTATTTAAAAGACGGGTAGAAAAGACATGTAGATGAGTGCGGCACTTAGTGGGTTTAGTGGGCATGGTGGTGTTGGGTTGACGGTTGGACTCGATGATCTTAGAGGTCTTTTCCAACCTTAATGATTCTATGATTCTATGTTTCCCATTACAGCCTCCCAGTCTCCAGCACTTTGTGGCTCACGTCCTGAACTAAAGCTGGTGTTTGCTAGACCTTGATGAGTTTTTCTTCCATGATCTTGTCCAATTGCATTTTAAAACCAAACCTCTAGCACCTACAACAGCACCTGTTCTGCTGTTTAAGACCGTGATATATCAGAAGTATTTCCTTGTATTTGTTTTGAGCCTCCCACCTGCTGCTTTCATCTGATGCTCCCTTGCCTGCTTGCCATCTCCATCCCATGCCTGATTTTACAGACCCCTGTCATATCCTTTCCCTGCAGTCATCTTTTCCTAAGCTGAAGAGTTACTCTGTACCTTCGATCAACCTTATCAGCCTTTTCTGCATCTTTTCTAGTTTTATTGAGTCCTCTTTGAGGTTGGTCAGTAGAAACCCCTGGTCATCTATTGCAGTGCATAGCCTGCACTCAAGTCTGCATCTCTGTATTATGAGGCTGCCTTTGTGCACAGCCCATAAGTGACCAGTTAGACAGGACAGGGCCACCACTGATGCTACCCTGGGGCCTGACCAGTATAGCTCTCTCCAAGAGAAGGCTACTTTTATTCTGCAACCCATCCACTTACCTATGTGGACTGTACACTCGTAGCCAGACCCCTCTGGCATGTAACCAGAAGACATCTCTTGGCCACCGAAGTGGCTGCTTACCTGACAAGAAGTGTGCTTGGCCTTTGTGGTGTAGTTTTCTCCTATACTGATTACAAGGAATGGGTACATTGGCAAGGTGGGACATGTATATAAGGGGAAAAGCATTTCTTGGTCTACTGATGATAGGATTAGGAAGATAGCTTTGTAAGAGCTGTAATAAGGATAGTCAAGAATAGTTCACTGTCTAGCAGATGGGAAAATGATAAACCTGAAAAACATTACAATGTGATTTATCTGTCTGGAATAGACAGATAAATTTAACTCAATAGCTGGAATTTTTTTTGCTAAGAAAGGGCAGAGATCAAACTATGACAACAAATCCAACTGCGCACACAAGAGCCTACAGTAAAATAATTATCTGAAAAGCAGAGTTGTGTATTTTTTATTTCCTTGGCTTGTGCCTAGCTATCTAATCAGTCTTTGTACATGTCAGCAGCACATCCATAATAAGAAAGTGCTGTGTGGATTGTGTGAACTGGAATTAGAGATGTGATAATCAGCCAAACTGTTGGAGACAATGTAAAGGCTGCAAATGGCATCTGCATTCCTCTGGTGGAGGAAAAAAAAACCTTATATGTGCAAATGAGTTGTTGGGATTTTTTTTTCCTTCCTGATATGTTACAACCATGGGCAAATTGCTCTCAGAGCAGCACTTCCCTGACAGCATGTCAGTTCACAGTGGGGTGCCTCCATGCCTGGTTAGATCTGCTCCAGTATGGTGGTGACAGCTATGCTATATTCAGTTAGTATGTGAGGTGATGTGGGAAATAGAGGCATATAGATGTATATATGCCTTGGAAAAAATCGCTGATGTATAGGTAGGCCCACAATTTTATGATGAAGAGACCGCAATTGGGATTAGAAAGCCTATTTTCCCATCTGTACAATTCTGATAATATTGATCAATCCCATCAAGATGTTGTGAAAGTAACTAATAACTACAGAGGGAGCCTCACTTTGTGATCCTCATACTGCCTCAGTGTCCCAAATTGTTATTGATTCCTTATGTAAGCAATCTGCCTGTCGCCCAGTTGTTCTTCTGGCCAGCCTCAGGGTTCTCTGTCTAAATCCTCCTTGACTCTTATCTTCCCATATTCTGATTAGCATCACAGTTATCAAGGTATAAGCAGAAACTGAAAGCAAAAGGCTGATGTTGCAGAGGGAAGGTGTGAAGTGCTGAGCAGATAAAAGCAAGGTTAGAAGCGATGAGTAGGACAAGTACCGCAAAGTCTGATCCTAAATTTAATCGCAGCCCTGTATGGCTACCATGCCTTTCCTGCCTGGAGGAGGAGAAAGGCACGGGTAAGCCACTGGCGTGTTGCAGTTCAGTCCCCATGTTCAGCCCCTGCCCTTACCCAGTGTCCCTTCTTGCTGTGGCAAGAAAATGAGGCAGAAGTAGGTGAGACTTGAAATGTAGAGCTTGTTCACTTTAAAGATTTTTGTGACAAGGGCTGTCCTGACATACACACTAGGGCAGACATAGCTTATCAAAACTATTCTTTAATGTATGTAGTTTTAAGCCATTCCTGGAAAATAATTATCTGTATTTGTAAAATGATATTGCTCTATACATTAAGAGCATTCTCCTCCCAAAAGCTGTTAATCAGCCAAATTGAGCTGGCAGAAGTTCTGCCTGTTTTAATGTTTCAGATAACTAAAAGTTAGATTAAGTGCCAACTCATCTGCAATGGAGCAGACTTCGTCCCGTGTTGGGTTACACAGCCCAGCGCATAGACCTTCCTGCCATGGAAATCTGGATGTTTAAGTTCTCAGGACTACAACTTGAGAGAGGGAGATGGAAAAAGAATCCTATATGCAGGTCTAAAGGCATATGGGACAGGTCTGTATCCCTGTTTCGGTTTCTAAAATTCAGGCTCATTATCCCAGACCAAACCTACTCACTGCTTCGACCATACTAAAGTGGCAGGTGTCAGAGCTCATCCCAGCTCAACTGGCATCCTGAAGAACAGGAAATACGAAGGGAGCTTCAACACCTGCAATTTAAGAGATAGTTTGGAGAGCACGTAGTTAAGAGACAAGAACACACTGTTCGCTGATGGATTGGAAACAGGAACTCACATGGAAATCTGGGATTTGTTCCATTATCTAGCAGCAAAAGGAACGTTTGAGGACAAGAAGATGCAGGAGAAGCTGATTATGTTCTTTGCAATAATATTCTTCATCAAAGACACTGAGGAGATGCCTTCTTGTTAAACAGAAATACGGGATGACAAATGCAGTAATACACTGAAAAAGTAACAAGTCTCAGCTCTGTGTTGGTTACTTGGGCATTGTGAAGGATGGAAGAACGAAATAGCTGAATTGTATTCAAATGCAATATTTTGCAGGAAGGTGATATGATGATGCAGACTGATCCCTCCTTGCCCTCATCTCCTAGACCTCTTTTGAACCTTGAGAAAAGACTTGACAAAAGAAATCTGACTGATGCAATTTTAAAACCCCTTGTAATGAGTTGTTACAAGAAGAGGAATGACTGTAGCAGATGAAAATCAGAGTTGTCTTCACTGCACTGGTAGCTTGAGTTTCACCCCAGCTGACTCCTACTCACACACAGGAGTTTCTAACTTAGATTAAGAGATGCTTTAAAGCTGAGCTGCTTTACGTAGTGGGGAGTGGGTTGCTGCTGACACTCAAACTGCAGCAGGGAGGGTGCAGCTAAATCTCAGGGCTCCTGCTCCTGCTCCTGCTCCTGCTCC
>NW_008824650.1:2631358-2635103 GCF_000699105.1 Pygoscelis adeliae
TCTGTCAGCAGGTCTTTTTTTTTTTGCTCTCATTCACAGGGAAGAAATAAAATAGAGTAAATCCTGGCTAACAGTGGCAGTGAAGACAGCTTCTACAAGAGAGGGCAAGGAGCACAAACAGTCCATTTTCAATAGGGTAAGATGGTAACAAGGGGATGTCATAAGGGACTGTAGCAGGGCTGGTGTTAATAATAGGAGAGGTTGAAAAAGACTAATTGGATATATGCATAACATTTTTAGTGTTACTTACCCAAAACAACTTTTGCCTAAATACTTCAATTGAAGGGTTTTATTGTAGCAGTTCTAAAAAGCCTTTATGATCCATTTTCTCTATCTGCCATAATGTACCTTGGTCTGGGATAGGAATAGCATGTTCACTCTTCATTCCACCTTTTTACATAAGATGACAAGCCTGAGCCACAGAGGGATGAAGGAATTTAGCCAGGATGGATTCAGTATCAAAACCAGAACTGAAATTTTAAATTTGCTATTTCAAATTGCACTTCTCTGCTCAGACAAAGGGGACATTTCTACTGGCTGGCTCACCTTTGACAGTGTGGTTTATGTGGAACAAATGCTCCTATTTAACTTAGCATTGCTGATCTCCCACTTTTTCTTGTGCGTGTTTGCATCATATAACTCAATTGCCCTACTTGTTGCTTGAGAAGACTTTTGAGGGTAGGCCAGACAACCTATATCTCCTACTTGGGTTACAAAGCAGTAACCCAGGGGTGGATTTGCTCTAGGATGCTTTCAACTGTATTGGTGTCAGTTTTCTGTCTGTGTATCCAACGACAGTGTTTTGTGCTCCGTTATCTTTATCCACGTAACTATCTTCAGGTCTCCCATCACTGTGTTTCATGTGGGCAGGTGCATTTGCAGAGGCCTTTGCTCATTTTTCCAATTGAAATAGTTTTATGAAGGGTAGAGGGACAAACACTGACTTCTTGCTGAACAGAGATTTAGTTACTAGTGGTAATATTTTGGTAATTAGAAGGTTCTTTTTTTTTAATTTACCAAATCTTTAATAATTATGTGCTTTTGTAAATAATCTTTTTAGCTTTACCCATTTGTGGAAAGGACATTATTTCAAATAATGACTACCTATAGTATTAAATGGAGAATATCTTAGTTGGCTCATTTACTTTGTTTGGATTATTTTTTATCTCCCAACAACACTACATAGGTTCAAAAAAAAAAAAAAACCAAAAACCCAACCAAAACAAAAAAACCACGCTCTGACCCATTTGGTCCTGTTAACCACAGTGGGATTATGTTCATGTGGTTGGTCTGGTCCCAGGGGATCAGCACCTTGCATGAGCATGGGAACATATATGGAAGAGCAACATATATATCCAGCTGTCCTACAGCTCCAGCAAATTCACTGGGGGTATGCAGAGTTGAATTTAGATGAAACTTTTCGTTTCTGTGCAGATCTTTTCTGGAAACGTTGAACATGTTAGGAATTTGTGCAAGCCCAAAGCTGTTTGTATCTGTCTCTGCATGTTCATAAACCAGTGATCTGGCATGGCCATACCTGGCATGTGTGTGTGTACACACACATCCTCATACATGCACTGCATCTGGTGTGCAGAAATAGTTACACATAGGGGAACTTCTCATCGTTGATCAGCAGCTGAGAAAATAATGACTATTTCTGCCCATGCTGCTTTTTAGAAGATAGATGTAAACACATTAGAGGAATGAGATAAACAGTGGAACTGACTTACGTGGTAATAGTTCACGTGTAAAACATTTTGCATGTGAAGGGTCTGCTCCTTGTCTCCATAAATGCAAACCCATTACAGATTCACATCCAGTGGATTCACAGTCGGGGCCCTTATTGTTAGGCTCTTTTTCTCTATTGTCTCTTGAGACCTTCATCCAGGATATTCAGAGTAGAGATTTTCTTATAATTTTGAAAAGACTAAAACATCTGGGTGTTCTAGATGCTCACCCAAACGCTTTGCTGTGTGTTGTGCTCTCGGCTGTATGGGTCTCTCCACAATCTGTTACTGAAAAGGGCTCATTTTTAGTGCTAATGCTTTATCCACAGTCCTTGCCCCAGTCTGAGGAGCTCAGTGGGAAGGACTGGAGAGCCAGATGTCTTCCTGGGCCAAGCATCCTAATAACTACAGTCCCATGTGCAGCCTCTGTAAGGGATCTGAAACCTTGGAGAAGTTGCTGGGGACACTCCGACCCCTACACAGCTTCTGGTGTCTCACGACACCTTCCTCCAGCTGCCCTGTGAGGACGCAGGGAAGAGGACCTGGCAGCCCCTGCTTTGGCCAGGAAGGATTTCGACCAGCTTTCCTTGTTGCCATTAAAATCTTATCGATAGTAGCTATGAAAATTGCATTTATTTTTTGCTCATCTGTTTCAGGAAGAGATTTTGAGCACCAGAGAGGAAGAACTGCAATTAGGGTCTGCAAAATAAAGACAAAAAACAATGAGGCCTCCCTTGAAATAACAGCACATCACTAACTCCAAGATGAGCTTGCACCTCTTTCATCCTCATAAAGGCCACCCCTACCTGAACAGCCACTGCTGCTCTCTCATAAAACATGTGTCTAGGACGGAAAGCATTAGCAGAAAGCCCATCTACCCCTTGTGATTTCATTGCAGTCGCCCATCTTTGACAGATGGGTGCACTGGTTTTTGTGTATTTCCCAATTAAAGGGACGACTTGGAGTCTAGATAACTCGGGACAGAAAAGCTGTTTCTGGTTCTGTAATGGTTTCAAATCTTCCAGGTATTTTTCAGGGGGGATGTTTCCCACTTTAAAGCTCTTTCTCTTTCTGAGTCCACACAAGTAAAGGGGAAAACCAGCAGGATTATACTTGGGAAATGGTAAGAAAACCCAGAATAGGCAAACTATTTCCCTATGCTAGCTTCTGGTTGTGTCAGAAGGGAGAGGGGTGAGTAAGAGCAAGCAGAGAAATTCAGGCAGAATGGGATTTTTGGGGGTACTGTAGCTCTTTAAATGTGAGATTGTATTTTGTGTTTGAGAAAACCAGACACATGGAATAATCCTTAATTTCACAATGACGGCAGATATTGCTGAACACACAGAGAGGAAACCAGCACATTTTTAACTCACTTAGGTGGCCCACTCGGAGGAAATCTGATGGACTGTCAGAGTGTGTCTGCCTCTGACACAGTGTGATTACATGCAGCCACCTTGCAGGTGTACAGAGTAGGCTTTAATTTAGTTAAACCAGGTAACCCTGTGGCAGGAAGCTTTCAGCCAGCCACCTGCATAAATACCCTGAGGTGTTGGCAGGCTTGGTGGCTGTATGGTTGCAGTTTCATGTCTCTTGGTTGTAGTACAGACATGCTCTTTATTGCAGTCAGCATGTTGTTAGCCCAGATTTTTTTCTATTATGAAGTTTAAAAGGATGCTCAAGAAAGTATACTGCTGAATTTCAGATGACTAGGGTTGCCATATCAGATCGGGGTGTTAATGCATATACTGCTTAGAACGAGAGAGAGGGGAAGTGAAGATTTGAGATTTTGTTCCTTGGTCAGAGCTTGCCAAGTGATCTTGGATAAATCAGATAAAAATATTCCCATTCAGGTGCTTGCAGTTCACTGCCTAAAGCCCTGCAGAGATGCCAGAACAATTTTCAGTGGTACAGGGTGTCCTCAGCAACCCGTGAATCCAGTGGGGATTCACTGAATCTCAGTGCCTTAGCTAAGGCACTGGGGCAATTATTTACAATAATACTATGGATTTGGGTGTCAG
>NW_008824650.1:2635124-2640241 GCF_000699105.1 Pygoscelis adeliae
TCCCTAATCTCTCTGTTTACCCAGCTGTCAAAACCCATGGACTTCAGAGCTCCCCACCACCAGACTGCATTTGGTAAGAGCGCTAGTCTGGAGGGAGAGCCTCATTTTGCAAGAACCTCAGTAAATTCGCCATTGCCACCAATCTTCCCTAATTTAATTTATCTAAGCTATCACCACATGATGCACATTAATATAGGATGCCGATTTGAAGATTCATTGATCTGAGATGAATATGAAATGCTGGTCGATGCATTGTAAGGCTTTTGGAAAAGGAGTTGATATTTGCTCTCCCATGTAAATCTTTGCTGCATCCCCAGTGAGTTTCAGATCATCCTGCAGTTCTGGGAATGAGTCTGTAAACACAGCGTCCTCTGCCATAGGTATTTCCTTAGGTGGGGGCAGCTCTGCTGGAGCTCGTGGACTTTATTTTACCAATGCAGTCACTGAGGGAGGGGCAGGACGCCAAGCCTAGAGTCCAAAAGTCAAAGGTGTGCTGACGCTGCCAGAAAGGAGGTGTTGGTAGCACGAGTAGTAATGCAATGTGTCACCAAACAAACAAAAAAAAACCCCACCAAGAACAGGTTTTCTCCCCAAGAAAACAGGTTTCTGAGACTTTTCTGCAAAGGAGGAGGAAATGTCAGACTCCCAGAACTGGAAAGAAAGGAGCAGAAACTTTGAAAGTTGTTGGGTTTTTTCTTTCTATTTCCTTATATTTCATCCTAATGATTTAATGGGCTGTGGAAGGTACATGGGTGAGTTCTCGCCATCTAATCCACCTATAAAAATCTTAACTGGTCCTGTCAGTGCTCATTAGCTGACATACATACAGCTTCCTTCGTTTCAGCCTTTCATCTCCTGATAGGAGAGGTTTCCAGGTGGGGCCTCTGGGTTGGTTTCCTGTCCTGCCTCCTTCAGCACATGCCAAGCGTGACTCTTTCAAAAGCAGTGGAATGGTCTGGGTCCGGAGACAATGTGGATCAAGCTTATATGATGCTTGAGCACTGGTGGGAACCTGAAATACGTGAGCTATGGATCACAAACTTGTAGGCTTTCAAGCTCCTATGGTTTTATTTTGTATATAAAATATATGTGATTAGGCTTTCCCATTGTCATATGATTTAAACCCAAATAATATGCCAGATTAGGCACAGTATCTTAGAAGTGTTCAAGAAATGGTGCTTTAACTGGTAAAGCACGCTAGTCTAAAGCAGTGTGGCTGTACACAAGTTACTGGTGATAGACTGGGTATACGCCATCTAATGATATGACCCATTGTGCTTTTCAGTGAGTTATTCTGTATCCATGTGTTATTAATGCTGTAAGTAAATGTAGGTTTTCATTTTATTAAAAAACACAGCAGAATTTCTGGGCTTGGCTTTTCAAACACTGTAAGTGCTTCCTCATGTGAATAACTCACTGAGGGACTACTCATAGCAATAACCGCTCCTATCAGCTCTAAGGATTTCTATTTTATTTTGCATAAACCTTGCTATACAGACAGGACAGGGAGCAAAGCATCTGTCCTACTCATGTTACAGAATTCAGCTTTTTATAGGGAATAATACTGAAATACGGGCATGGGGGCGGATGAGTCAGAGGTGGCAAGCAGCAGAGGGACTTCAGGGCAGAAATGTACGGTTATTTCTTACTCTACAATCACATTTGCCTGGGCCTTGCTGTTACACCTTTTTTTTCCACAGAAGATGTAACAGGAGCTGAATTTACTTCCCTGCTTGCAAAGCATCAAACTGTACTTTTCCTCCTACATTTCCACTGTTTAAAACCAGCAGAGTTACTTTAACCTTCTTTTTTTTCAACCCTTATTAAAAACACAGGACTCGTCAGTCTGGCAGGCTGGGTTTCAGCATTTTGTGTAACTAAATGTTAAATTCTTGGTACTGTTTGGAGTATCAGAGCCTGGCAGTTATTGGTAGATGTCTGACAAACACTAGCTTGTCTTCAAATGCTCTCACAAGCAGCTTTGCTTGATTTCCGTGAGGGGTTTTTTGGCAGCCGCTTAGATGTAAGAATACATTATCAGTCTTTGTCCAGATCCCCGTAGCTTGTAAACCAGGCTTGCACCCAGGCTATCTGGAGGGAGCAAAGGGGAGAATCCTCTCTGCAGGCTCTGGAGCAGCAGCAGCAGAGATGATCCAGGGCCATGGTGAGTGTTTTGGTGGCTGTGGTTGTCTTTGCCCCTTCGTGAGAGCATCTGTGGCTGCTCAGGTCGCCTACCCCACCAGCATGGACCCAATGCATCCATAAATTTGATGGAAGGAAAAAAAGATTTGCTGAGGCAAAGCTGTTCCTCTGTCCCAGGAGCACGAGCACCCAAGGCCCTTGCTGGGGAAGGGGAAGGTCTGAACTCATCCCTCTGGCCCTCAGCCATGCTTTGGCTGGTTTAGCCCATCTCTGTCATTGTCCTCGCTGTTGTGGAGGGCACCAATGCCCCTTGCAGAGCCTTTCTGTGGCCTGCCTTCCCCAAACTGCGTTTGCCCAGTTTTATGGAGACCTTTTGCTTCCGTGTCTCACAGGTTTGGCTGTGGCAAGAAAGTACATGCTAAGTCCTCAGCGTAAAGCAAGAAATGTAAAAATGAGAGGTTTAACCTCAGGGTGGTTCACCCTGGCTTGCTCTAAGCCCAAGTGTCTCTTCGCTATTTAATGGCACAATATTTATCCCACTACAGCAAGGCTGCCAAGCCACGTGGCATGGCGATCGGATGTACACGCGGGTTATTCTTTGGCATATTTAGAGAAGCACACCTACCAGGCATCATATTTGCCCACATTTGAAATAATCCCTCTTGTTTAAATCAAGATTACGACATCCAGTTTTCAGTCTCAGGCTGCAGGAGTGATTTCAATTAATTAAATGGCATCGAGACAAGTTTGGGAATTGTTTGAGCATGTAAAATCAAATATAAAGGAATCATGGAAAGACATCACAAAGCAGCTGTGAAATGAGTGAGGCACCTTCACAGCCCCATTCTGTTTTGCATTTGGTGGTAAGGATTTAGCAGTGCCATTATACGTAGTGGCAATCAATTAGATAAATATTGTACGAATTTAAAAGTGTTTCCACTGTTTATAGGATTCCTCTTGCTGACTTTTTATGGAGCTGAATTCCATAGTCCTTCCACTAAAGCACACAAATACTCTTTGTACTGGCTGGTGGGACTGTAATTGTCTTCTCGTTTTCCACTTTATTGGTATATAAATGCTTCTATTTCCACTGGTGATGTGTTGTGGGTTTGTTTTTTTTTTTTTTTAATATCATAGGCCTTAGGTTAGCCTTTCTACTTCAGTTTCTCTAATACTCCTGTCATGCTAACCTCAGTCAGCAACTGGGCACCACACAGCCGCTCGCTCGCTCCCCCCCCCCGCCCTGGTGGGATGGGGGAGAGAATCAGAAGAGTAAAAGTGAGAAAACTCGTGGGTTGAGATAAAAACAGTTTAATAATTGAAATAGAATAAAATACTACTACTACTAATAATAATAGAAGAATATACAAAGCAAGTGATGCACAGTGCAATTGCTCACCACCCACCGACCGATGCCCAGCCAGTCCCCGAGCAGCGGCCCCCCCGGCCAGCTTCCCCCAGTTTATGTACTGAGCATGACGTCCCATGGTATGGAATGTCCCTTTGGCCAGTTTGGCTGTGCCCCCTCCCAGCTTCTTGTGCACCTGCAGCCTTCTCAGTCGGCAGAGCATGGGAAGCTGAAAAGTCCTTGACTAGTGTAAGCACTACTTAGCAACAGCTAAAACATCGGTGTGTTATCAACATTATTCTCCTAAATCCAAAACACAGCACTGTACCAGCTACTGGGAAGAAAATTAACTCTGTCCCAGCTGAAACCAGGACAACTCCTTGCTGGACATCGGAAAGAATGATTTTGTTTTCTTCTTTTTCTTGGACATAGCTTTATATTAAATTCCCCAAAATTAACTCTTCTAAGATGCAGTATAGTTTTATTCACAGGACATCTGAAAGGTGTCCAGCCTGGGTTGTTACATGTAATGGTTGCAAATCTGGGCTC
This sequence comes from Pygoscelis adeliae, assembly GCF_000699105.1. NCBI lineage: Eukaryota > Metazoa > Chordata > Aves > Sphenisciformes > Spheniscidae > Pygoscelis > Pygoscelis adeliae. The sequence goes on from NW_008824650.1 coordinate 2,639,164, forward strand.
TAAAAAGCTAGTTTATGATGGGCTTTTTTCCCTAATTTGCTTATGTCCATGTGTACACATGTACAAATACACACAGGTACAGGCAGCTGGAAGTTGGCCTCTAAGTCTGGTAATTAATCAAATGTCACAGCCAAATGAAAATACTATCCCTGGCCATAACCTAGGTAACAATACACATTGCTATAGAAACCTAATGCATGCACGGAAAAGACCGACTATACCTAAGGAGGGGGGAAAAAAAAAACCCAACCCTGAATATGGTAGTTTAAGTTCATTTGAATTTTAAAATATTGGGGAGTAAAAGTGGCAAAGACTGTGCGAGTCAGATATGTACAACTTTCTTTAGGAGTTACTCTGAGGCAGAGACTGCATGAGCATAGAATAAGTTGCTAACTTATTTGGAGTCTAGGTAAGGTTCGCTAGAAGCGCTTCTATTGATTTTTATTGGGAATTAGATCGAGGCCTTTGCTTGTGAGTGAAATGAGAGAAGGAATCAATCACAAACCATTTCCCCTCTCCTGAAGTACAGCTTCTCTTATGAACAACAATGATTAAACTTATTAGCCTATTGCCACTTGTTCCATCAATTCTGAAGACGTGGAACACCTATTTCATTGTTGCTAAGATGATGTAGTAGTCTATTTAACATTTCCCCAATATTTTTTGTGTAAAATTCAAGAGGCTTCATATACATTCATAGCGTCACATAGCAAGTCATAAATCACCGCTGTGTGTTAGGTAAGAAATGTCCCTAGCATTCACAGAAAGGGAAGTGGAATCAGAGGAATCAGCTTATTTGCTTGAGGAGCTGGTATCCTCTTTAATTTCGCTCCTTTTTATCACGTATACCATTATTTCAATTAAACATATTACAGGTATTTGTGATCAGTGATTTTTGTGATCATAACTCATCATAACCCCCTGAGCTGGAAGACAGGGATGGTGAGCAGGATGAAACCCCATAATCCAAGAGGAAGCAGTCAACGACCTGCTATACCACCTGGATGCTCACAAGTCTATGGGGCTAGATGGGATCCACCTGAGAGTGCTGAGGGAGCTGGCGGAGGAGCTCGCCAAG
>NW_008824650.1:2641553-2682313 GCF_000699105.1 Pygoscelis adeliae
GGAAACGGCCTCAAGTTGCGCCAGGGGAGGTTTAGATTGGACATGAGGAAAAATTTCTTTACTGAAAGAGTGGTTAAACATTGGAAGAGGCTGCCTGGGGAAGTGGTTGAGTCCCCATCCCTGGAGGTATTTAAAAGATGTGTAGATGAGGCGCTTAGGGACATGGTTTAGTGGGCATGGTGGTGTTGGGTTGACAGTTGGACTCGATGATCTTGGAGGTCTTTTCCAACCTTAATGATTCTATGATTCTATAATACTTACTGGTTTTATGATCACATTATATACAATGTAAGTCTGATTCTTGCTTTGTAAATAGGTACAAATCAGGAGTAAGTTGAGATATTTCTTTTTCGTATGCGTGTACAAATGAGAAAAGAAATCAAAAGCAATTTATGAATCAGAATTCCCAAGTCTAGATTTATTGCAACTTATTGAATACATAGCCTCTAATGTCCCTGGCTTCTGGAATCACGTTACTTTATAAAAGCTTTCATTTTCTTTCTTGGAAAATAAAAAAGAAAAGCTTTTTTTTTTTCCTTCCTTGGAATTTTATAGCCCCTTCTGGGCACAGAGAAATATTGGGAAGACTTAATGTCTCAAAAAAGAAAATGCAGATGGGAACCCTGACATTTATAGGTTTAAATACCGTGACACTTTGAGGGTTTAGCTGGTGGGGTTTTTTTGGCATTTGAAACCAGTATTACTGATGAATACAATATGTACATACAAATGTTGTGTTCATTACAGTAGGACCATATGCATTAAAATAGCTATGTAGTTACAATGTAATTTTGTTTGTTTAATCCTGGGACATATCAATGGAAGATCAAGCATCTAAACCAGAAGTTAGCTTCATTATCAGAGCTGCATTACGTTGACTTCACATGCACAGCTTTAGGCATGGTATTTTGAAAATATTGGCTCTTGGTTTTGGTTGTGCAACATTCAAGCGAGGTAGCTGAACTGCATGTGATGCCAATAAATGAATGAGTTAAAATTGGATTGGCTTGTAAAACATCTACGTCTAATCCAGTGTTTTGGTAGCTCTGCTGTGGCCATATCAAGGCCACTTATAACAACACAGCTATTGAAATGCTGGGTTATATTTACATTCTAGATGAGGAACAGCTTGTTAGTGTTGCTATACCGTACTCAGAGTGCGAGATGCAGCGTTTGTGCCAGCGGATCTGAACATACTCTGAGCAAAACAAGGCATTGGGAGCAAGGTCAGCTTGGCCACTCTGTGGCGTTATGGCCAGCAGAAGCTACAGTACTCGGCAATGATGGTCTTCCCTTCTACATGTAGTAGATCCACACAGCCTAAGAATCCAAGCCCAGATTAGTTGCATTGGCTTATTAATGTATAAATGACCCCCTGTGAATCCCAGAGGGAATTTTTGTGGAAAAGTGTTGAACAAGGGCAGCAGCTCAGTTTGGCAATCACAGAAAAACCCACCCTCATCTTAAGCAGACTGGCTGGGGAGATTTTTAGGCCTCCTCACAGAAGTGGAGCTGGACGCCAGCATCCTCAGCCAGAAAGGATAAGGTCTACATTAGAGGCGAGGCATAAAAATCCCCTGAGGGTAGGACTGGAGCAGGGGGAAATGAAAATAGCGTACGTGCTTTATTTTTGAAATGGGTATGTTTTACAGATGCTAATGCAAGGAAGAAGGTTTCATGACATTTCAATAAAAGTCAGCTTTCAATAAAAGGAGCTTCGCACTTGTGTGGGAGAACTGGGAAGCCAAGCTGCCACTTGGAGTAAGGGGGGATAAAATGAGAATCTGTTTCATTATCCACATGGGATGAAATTTATAGAAGATGGAAAGCAGATCAGATTTGAAAGCTCTCTGAAGTGAGAAAGCTTGTCTTTAGGAAATAAAAAAAACCAAACAAAGCCACGATTAGCCACATTACAGACTAGAGACATCCCATGTGCTACCATCATGATAAGCATGTGCTTTTCTCATTAATTTCTGTGCTACGCTCCGTTTTACACATTATCTGCAAGTTGGCCTCTCGTGAAGCCAAATATTTGAGCAGGAGTCATCTCCATGGTGTTAGAGGGGTCCGATTAGCAACTGAAGTGCAAATGGGGGCAGCTGAGTCAATGGCAGAGGCTGACCCCAGTAGCCTGCCAGGAAAGGGCAGCTTCGCATTCCAGCTCTGCGCTTTGGGAACTCGGCCAGCCCTGGCTGCCCAGGAAAAGTCATGAATTAATGCATGTCTCTGCCGAGGAATGGGGATGTGCTGACGGCATTGCTGGGGCCTCTTGGAAAAGGAAGGTAATGGACTAGTTTGTGCTTCTGCCCCCTATTTGAAAAGCAACTTTCAACTATTGGGAACATATAAATCACAGTTTAATGAACCGAGATGTGTAGGTTGTTATTTTGGTCTACATCTTATTGTGGATAATGCTCTACATATTTTATGTAAATGATACAATGGGTCTGACTCCAAAAGCAAGTGTGTAGCTGAAGGGATAAATTGCATCGATGTTCTCAGGGGAATGAGAGATGCTGCTCTGATTAAGTCTAATGGAAGCTAATTTCTGCAGAGCCCTATATACTCTACGGCTGATGTCTTGCCTTTGTTGGGTTTTGTTTTACATTATTAATTGACCATACTGCTGCTTCCAAGCACTTGAGATGCCTTTGAAGTTGCAGTTTGATCAATTGATATGCAGTGTGCTATAGGTATAAACACCTTATTGCATTAAACCGACACTTTAAGTAGTTCTGTTACCTAGGAAGAACTTCTCGGTGTTGAATCATGACGCCAAGTTCCTTTAGCAAAGCCCCCACCACCAAGTGTTGGCTTTGGTCTTTAAAAATGCCTGTTGTTCTGAGCAAATCTATTATCACTTTTAAGAGATAAAACATGCATTGCCACATGTTTTAAGGCAGTTGTATTGGCAAATAACTTTCTCTCCACAGAACAAGAAAACTGCAGCCTGGAAGAGATCTATATAGTGGTTAATAATCTGCTGTAGTAGAGCTCTATCGTGAGGTTTCTGGCTATTTTTTTCTGCAAAGTGCTCAGTAGTTTGGGATGATATAGCTGGTCCATGGTACTATTGCAGAGCTGGATGGACTTACTGTATTTGATGCCGATTCTCCTGGGATCTGCAGAAATCTGGCCCTGTGCTTTGAGCCATCTGACGTTCTTGCGCTTTGGCAAGGCCAGCTCACGTGTAGGTGATTCTACCAGTTGCAGGGAGGGCGATGGTGAGAGCACGCTGTGCTCCTGCGTCCTCTTCCCCAGCAAATCATGGGAGTAGAAGCACCATGAGTGCGGGGACGCTCCCAGCAGGAGGGGAAGGAGTAGAGTGCTGTAATCCCCATGGGGATATAGGAGGACATAGCAAAGTCAGCATTTTCAGCACAAATCGGCCCTGTAATCTTCACGAGGGAATGAAATCCCCCCCCAAGGACAGCACCTGGCTCCCAGCAAGGTCCCCGTCTCTGCTACTGATGTCATCAAAGGCACTTGTTTTCTGCCAGTGCAATTGCATGATTATTTCCAAACTTAGTCCTGAATTTGGGCCCTGTTCATTGGGTGCTGGAGAAGGGATCGACAGACGAGGAGGAGGGATGGGGAAGAGAAGAACTGGGCAGAGCACTGCTCCGGAAAGAGGGGGAACAGTAAAGAAAAGCCTGCAAGCAGCAGGAAAGGGGACCCTTGCCATCCTCAGCATCACTGCTCAGTGAAGAGGAAGGAAAGCCTTCTGGGGAGCCAGAGAAAGCCCTTGGCTAAAGATTGTAGATCTGCCTGAAAGGTGTCTGGGAGAGCCCAGAGCTGAGTAAAAGAGGGGTGAAGTGGCCGTGGATGATTGTGAACATTGAGGCATTTACTGCTCCCTTCACTTCATATATATATTGCTGGCAGATAGCTTCCTTGTGTTCAGCACACATTTCTCCTGTCTTGGTTCAATTTAATTTAGGTAAATCCCCAGTGTCAGCCAAACCACATGGCTCTAACCGCAAGAGAGGAAAGCCGACAGCTCCTTACAGAAGGGGTGGAGGAGAGGAAGGAGATTGAGGGAAAGGACTGAGCCAGTTTTCCTTGATCATTTTACGGCACGTGACTGAGAATCACAGGGTCCCAGGTTGCGTGTCCCCCCATCTACAGCAGCCGTCCACATGTCTGTCACACTCTGTCACTGGATCTGCAGCAACTGTTGCTTCAGCCAACTGCTGGCATGTATTTATCATCCATGGTGTTGAAAACAGAGCCAGAGCAAAATGTCATTAAAACTCCAACTCTAGACATCAACAAGAGAAAAATGGAAAAGGATTTATCAATGTGAATGAAAACAATGTGATATATATATTTTTAAGCACAGGTTTGGGATATTTTCTTTCGGATTTTGATTGATTTCAGGTGACAGATCAAAGGAATGAAACAAAATGTAGTTAGTAATTTGTTCTGTTGTTCCTGCATGGATTTATTTCTACCCATTTCTTGCACGCTGCCATAGTATGTAGCTGTGCAGTGGCCGGGAGCACTTTTACCACTGGTAGGACACGGGGCATGGGGAAGCAAGGTCATTGACTAGCGCCGTCATGTCTCAGCAATGACGAAGTTACATAATTATGTCCGTCAGCAATCCTTTTTCTAATTGCATATTGCTGAGGGACTAGCACAGATTGTGCCTTGTTTACCTTGGCCATTTTAGTGGCTAAGCTCGCTCTGGTTGATATCCTTTTTGTTTCTGTAGCACTCACCTCCTCCTGCGGCCAGCTGTGCCCAAGCCCCCTATCCAGGTCTCATTATTTTCCTTCACACTAAATAGTTTTGATTCACTGTCAGAGCCCTTTAATTTCATTGCAGCTTTGTTTACCGAGATGAAGCAATGCACTCAGAGCACAGAGTAACACAAATAATTGTAATTTTGGTGAAATTTCCCCCCCAGCTCCTGAGCTCTCAACCTTCCTGCTCTGCCTGCTCAGTACCAGTGGTACCAGCACACCCAGCTCCCGTCTCGTCTTGGTACCGCTCTTGCTTCTACCACAGTTGAATGGAAGTCAGTGCCTTCTCCAAAAACTGTGTTTGCTGGTCTTAACCCCGTAAAGTTTCAAGTCTGTGCTAGGAAGTTGCTTTCACCGAAACTCCAGGACTTTGTGGGGTGGCAGAACCTGGCACAATCTGTGCTTGGAATAGGGCTGAGCGCTCCTTTTGCATCATTGGGACGGACAGGGCTAAGGCAAATGCTGTCAGAGATCCCACACTTGGCTCCACATAGTGTGAATATCTTGGACATAAGCTCTGCAAGGCTAGAGGCCAGCCATGTGATGGTCCAGAGGTCTCAGCTGTCCTGGGCTGGTGTTCAGCTTGTACCAACCGTGGTCCAACACCGATACAGCTGAATTGTTCCATGCTGGATCCCGTTCAAGTTCAACAGAACTTCAGGGTGATACTTCATGTTCAATCCTGCCTCAAGAAAAATGTGTCAGCTAAGTACCAGCTACCTTCCACAAAACAGCGATTGAATTGCTTTTACAGTGGTAAAAATTTGGCAGAGTATATCTGTTTAATCAATGCAATAGTTTAAAAAAAAAAAAAAAGAAAAAGAAAAAAAAGGAAAAAAAAAAAAGCTTCTTGGCACCACAGCTTTACAGTGTGATGCAATGAGTGGTGCAAATGAACTGCTGAAGCCCCTGATGTGACAAGAGCATGTAAAGATAAATCTTAGGGAAACATCTGGAGAGCCTTGAGCATTATTCAGTACTATCCTGTCCTCTCTTGAAAGCAGAACATTGCAGAGCTTCCTGATGTTCTTTGCAGTCAGTCTGTAAGCTCTTGCTTGGTAGGAGTTAAGGATTGTATGTTCATGCTGTCTCTGCAGTATCGCCTTCTATTTTTCTGGAGGTGTCAGGAACATAATCAGCTGTCAGAAAAAATAGAGGCTCAGGAAAGCAAAGGATGTGGTTTTCTTGGCAAGTAGAGTCCCCTCATTTTATGTCCTCTGAATCTGGACTGGAAGGACTTAGACACCAGTCCTCTTTCTCAACTGGTTTTTCCAAGACCTGGCTCAGCTAATGAGCTATCAGCCACGAACCCTTATCTAGATGACTCTTTAAAACCAGCTGGTCTTTCACCATCTGACTGATTCTTTTTTGTTGAGCCGCAGCAGATGACTCTCAGCATCAAATACAGTTTCGCCAACGTTCAGTAAACTGGGGTAATATATAGTGGTTTACTACTTGCAGAAGTGCCCAAAAACTTGTCATGGTCTGTTTGTGGTGGCAGATTCCATCTAAATGGCCTTCTGAATGGGAGTCCTGGGTATCTAGGGGATATGCAGGGATTGGGGTAGTGATGCTCGTGTCCAGAGCTGCGCGTGCTTCGAGGAACAGGTTGCAGCACTGCCTTGCTTTAACAACTGAAAACAGCCAGCTTTCCAGTGCAATAGTTACTTGTTACAAGGAGAAAACAGCTCATAATTTATTTTCAGAAATGAGGTCAAAATAGTGCAGCTGGGGAGGGAAGTGACTGGCGCAGCGGGTTGGTAATGAGATACAAAGCCTTTCCCTGCTAGGTTAAATCCAGCTCCAGTCAGCAGTGACTGCAATCTCTTATCATTTGACAGTTGTTCACCGCGGCCTTTGCGGTGTTGGCTTTGTTCCGTGACATCTGAGTCAGTACTTGCATAACCAGCACCCTGCTCAGCTGCCCGGGCATCACACGGACCTGTACAGGGGGCCGTGGCAGGTTAGCAGGGAAGCACCCGCTCCTCTTGCCAAGATCACACTTGTCCTGCGAAGAGGCCTCCTGCTCTTCAGAAGGTTTTAGGTTGAACGTACTTTCTTCCTGGCCTGAAGCCCTGAACCCTGTCTGTTTCCAGCTGTGTCAGGGGACAGGGCGGTGGGGTAGAGGTTGTAGTAATCATCTACTCTGAGTTGAAGAGCAGCATTAGGGTGGCTCTGCTAGGGCTGTTGCAGCAGCCTCACCAATTGCTCGATCTGGTCCTGGCTGGTGGAGCCATCCCTTCCCCAGGAGGTCTGGTCCTACCCTCAGGTTTCCTCCTCTCAGCCTCCTCTGAAGCCCTTCTCCACGTCTGCCCCTGTGTGCACAGACTCTTGAGGGGTTAAAGCCTTAAATAAAAGGGCATAGATGTCTTCTGTATATTTCCTTTCCTTGACCATTGTAGAATTACAGAAAACAATAGGGCATATGGTCAGATCACTGCCCACAGGTTGTTCTCTAATGCAGATCATCTTCTAGTAATGGATGTAGCTTTCTTACTGATCCATCTAGGGAAGGAGATACTGAGATCAGATATTTAAGACCTGTCCATAGTTTTCTTCTCTGCCACGTTAGCCAGAGTTGTTTCTGCCTTTTCCCCTTGTAGTATATCTAAAGTTCATATCATAGGCTTTTTCTGCATCTCTTAATCTGAGTTCTCAGATATTGCCTTGCCCTAGTCAGAGAGGTAGCAAACTTGGAGGGCCTCTGCAAACGTAACTGCTTGGAGATGCACTGAGCTTTTGCCTGATGCAATGGAAGCACCAAGCACTCTGTTTGCCTTATGTGATTTTTATGGCTGCTGCATTTGCCTAGCTTCTGCGGTTTAAAGTGTGCTAGTCCTCTGGGTTTGTCACTTAGCAGTTTTGTACGTGAACAGACATGGCTCAGCCTTCCTGAGTCTGAGGGCTGAAGCGGTGGCTGCGAAAGCCTTACCCCACTTTAGAATATTAACTTGAGTGTGAAATGAGGATAGTTGGAGTGTCAGTGTGAACTGCCTGTCCACAGCTGATGCTGGTGTGCAGGAATGGGACCAAAGTCTCCGGGGACTTAGGGAGACACCTGCAAAAGGATGAGAACTGGGGTGAAGGGGAGGAAAGGCAGAATGAAAGGGCAAAGGTAGATCTGCTTAAATAGATCAGATTTCCCCACTGTGTGAGGGAAATCTCTGGCACGAAGGTGTCCCCTGCTCCAAAGAGTCTGCTGTTTAGGTACTGACTCTCAACATGCTGAGTCCTTTTGGCTCCTACTGTTTTCATATGCTTTATAGCAGGATGACAGCGCTGAGGAGTAAAACAAGCCAGGAATGTGACTGCTGTCATGTGCTGGAGGCATGCTGTAATAGTGACCTGGGATGGGCTGTGGGGTGAAGCTGGGGTTGGATGACAAGGGAGGGGAAGGATTTCCTGGAGAGGAAAATTGCCTGGCCAGCCCTTTGGAAAAATGTAAGCATGCTCTGCTGAAGGGCACTTGTGCTCCTTCCTGCCAGAAGCTTGCAGCACCACAGAGCTGGGTGTTGAGAGGAGGTATCGGCTGCAACCTGTCGTGCAGCCAAGCAAAGGAAGCCACCCTGTGGCATGCTTTTGGGGGTTGGTTGCAGGTGCTCTAGTGAGTAGGCAAGTGGATGAGGAAGGTTTAAATCAGCCTGCAAACAGAAGGTGAAGTAACAAGAAAAAAGGAAATGTGTGAGGAATTCCTGTAACTTATTCAAATAGCATCAGTCTCTAGTGGACCTGAAGTGCAGCATTTAACATTCTAGAAGGAAGCGTAGAGAGGAGAGGAGATGCTTGATCTGCAGAAGGCGGTAGATCAGGAGTCAAGAAAGCGTATGTGGATGGTAAGGCACAGGCCAACCTTGCGTCATGTAGTTGATGCAGAAATATCAGAAATGTGTGTGGTCAATATAAACACTTGGCAACAGAGATATAAAATTGGACTAGGTGTTGGTTGATCCAATGCAATGGACATCACTGAAGTTTAGTCCCCTCCCATGAGTTTGAATTTTACTCATGGGCAGGTAAGAAGAATAAGATGATGGAGTTTAAGGGGACCTCCAAAATGATAGAATCATTAAATATCCCAGGGTGGGTGTTTTTTCATTTCACGTGACTGATATTTATCCAGGTATGTGTTTAAAGTTCCCTTTAGGCTTTTGTTAACAAAGTAGGGATTAATTTCTGGATGAACTCTTTCTTTAAGTACGATGGGCCCGAGTGCTCATGGCTCTGTTGAGCATGTAGCATGCTTGCTAAGCATGTTTGACTTGCACAGTTGTGGCAACACCAGCATCTAAAACTTTGTAGACATACCTTTCAGTATACCTCGGATAGCCTCTTGGGGTACCTCCTGGCTCCATGCTGAAGTTTTAATGTACAGATGTGATATTGCTGCTCTTCAGCCTCATTTCATTGCTGGGTATCATGACAGTACTTACTTTATTGGTAAGAGTGTGGAGAATCACGGCAAGAGGACAGGGCTTCATTTATTTTAAGCTTACCCAGCTTCTGTGCTGGGAGAAGAAAATAAGATGGTAACTGATTCATCATATATGGGAAGCATGGACTTGCCAGTGGTAGATAAGCACATCCCAATTCAGGGCATATTTTAAGTCTTTTGATATAGTTGTGGTTTTAGTACATGGTTGTGCAGCTGCCTTCTCCCCTTTTTTCTCCCTTGTGCCCTCAACCAGATCTTAGATGGACAACTCTGTTCAGAGCAATTGTTAGAAGAACTTGGGCTGTAGTTTTCTGTACACTTCAAGTGGTATAAACCAGCAATGCCACTGTACAAAGTGATTCTGCTTTCTTCCTGGCCCCTTTCCCGCTGCCCTCATACTTGTGCTGCATCAGGAAACTGCTCCGGCTTAGAACTAACCAGAAGGACAGAGATCTGAACTTAGTTGTAGTCTACATCACTTCAAGATCTAACTGTGAAAGGCAGAAGAAAGGCAGAAGAAAGCCAGTGTTGTGTGGATCATTTCATGGGAAGGAGAGGGTTAGTCTCTGAGCAGGCTAGTGTCTAGAGAAAGCAGCCGTTTACTGCACTAATGTTCAGCTAAAAGCATGATCCAGTACCAGCAAAGGCAATGGAAATTATATTACCAAGTGGCATAAGGAGCAGGAGCAGGCCCATAGCAATTTATTTTCAATCAAACAAGAGCCATGAAGTCATTAGTTATTTCTTCAGAAGGCTTTGGTAGGTGTGCTAGAGAGCACTGTGCCATCTCTGCTGTGCCATATGTGCACAAAAAGATTAATTCCCAGGTTAGCAAGATAGGAATTATGATGAGACAGAAGTCTGAGTCAGACACAGTGGGGAGAGGCAAATGCCACAGGCTGAAGCAGTGTTTGGACTCCTGTTGAATTTTGAAAAGAGCTAGAATGAGGGAGATTTTTTGTTCTTTTAATAAGAGAAGAACAGAGGGTTTGAAAAACATGAATTTCAGAAGCAAAGAAATTGCAAATTATGGCTTCATTCTCTAGCTACAGCCTTTCTGAGGATTTGGAGTACTTTGCAGATATTTAATTATTCTCACCTCAGTGCCCTTGTAAGCATTGCAGAAAATAAACAGAAGTAAACTGTGCTGCGAGACTTGCAATCCAGCTGTAACTCTGATGCCTTTACTAGCACCTCTAGAGCTATTTTCTTCCTTGTAAGAGTAGAAAACTGAGGCTAATATAAGCTGATAAATTAAACAGAGAGCAGGTCCCAGGACCTGAGTCCTGAAGACTCTGCTCCAACAGCCTTATAACCTGCTATTCTGAACCTCACCAAGTGGCACAGTCTAAATGCTTGCCTTCTTGCTGCGCGGCCGTGGCTGTGTGCAGCATTACAGTATGCATTCTCCTGGCGCCAGCCCTGGAGCTTTCATGCGTATGCTGTAAATGGATATCCTAGTGGTCTTTATGTGCATGAATATTCTGTCTCTCGGTTACACAGAGAGTAGATGTACTATGCAGATGAAATCACCCACAGTAATTTCAGTGGGGTTTTGCAGGCTCAGATTTAGACTGTTCTTTTCATTAATTTGGACCGCTAATGACATATCTGTAAAATGTTTGGGGGTTTTTTCAGTTTCCACAGGGTGTTCGTCTGCTTTAGCACGTTACAGAAATAAGGTACACAGTTAAGGCACTGATTTAGAGCAAGCGAGCTAGGAAAATCTTTGCCTCAATTCCCTAATTTTTTAAATTTACGTTGGAAAAGCGTATCATAAATCATAGGAATAGCAACAACTTACCCTCTTCTGCAACCCCCCCCAAGCAGCTGCTTTTAAAAAGCTGACATTTAGTGCAGTGATTAAGTATGAAATCCGTAAGTGTGAAATTAAGCATCAGAACAAGCAAGTAATTACTTCCAAACTTGTCTTTATGTGTTGTGCATACATATTCCTCCTCCCACCTTTCCCCCCTTAATTTTCCTCCTCTTTTCCTTTGCTTGTCAAAATGTAAACCCTTCAGGTCAGGGCCTGTGTTATCTTTTATGTTTGTGAAACATGTTGCACACAGTGGGTGGTACCAGAAGCAAAACACGAACGATGATGACGGTAACTGTGGTTTGGAAGCTTTGCTGTGCAAAACCAGGGAGAGGGTGCCGGGGGCAGAAAGCAGCTATAGCAGCCTCTAACAGAGGACGGGGTGATGGAGAGACAGGCAGTGCTGGCCACTGAAATGTCACCAAAGACAGCCAGTTTGCAGCTTTGTGCAATGCCAGGGGAGCATTTAGCTCAGCTTGGCTCAAAACAGCAAAGAAAGCCTAGATAGGACAACCGAGGTTAATGTGGAAAGAGCTGTTAAATGTTAGCTTTAGCAGCCAGACGTCTTTGCTAAAACAGAATACAAAAGTTATTTCATTAAAGCCTCTGAACACAAAGTACTCTGTGAAAGTTTAAATGCCAGGTGGTGTATTAAGTAAATAAAGTAGTCCTGCTGTAGGCATTGTTTCTCACAGCAGCCGGCTATAACCAGCACATAGTACAAGCGACCATGTGAATCTCTGCCATGTGATGTAGTGCTATGCCTGGCTAAGGTGCTGAGACATGGCTGGCAAGTCAGAGGGGACTTTTCTTTAAGCAGTTATCAGTATGTTGATAAGGGCCAACTGTTGCATGTGGCTTATTTGCATGGATTGGCTTACGCTCATTAGTCATCTGGTTTGGATCAGAAAAAGAAACTTGGGGTTTGCACAGATGCCATGTATCTTTCCAGCGCAGTTTGAATGAAGAGGAGTGATTGATTTTCATTTTAGTGACTTTTTAGATTGGTATCATAGTACTGCGCAGTTAGCTTTTGTTACAACCCAGCAGTTACCCTGAGGCAGCGGTTGCAGAATGTCATGTCCCGTTACTGGCAGTCCTGGGTTTGTGTACAGCTGGAGCCATTTGGAAGGTGGCACCCTTAAACTCCTCTTGCTCTGCTGTCAGTGGCAAGATTGGAAAGTTTGCCAGGTGATTCAGAAAGTGAAAAGCCGGTATTTGCAAGCTTCTTGACCCCATGCGTTGTGGGTGATGGATGCACAGGAGGATAAAGCATTCTTTGCTCACGTGCGCTCCTCATAGAGATGCATGCCCAAACCTCCTCCTTCCGCTTCTTGTGGTTCTACAGGATGTTTCCCCATCATGCTGTTACCTGCTGAGGGTCACTGTTAGTCCTTTACTCCTGTCATTGGCACTTGTGCTGGCAAGGTACATGTTGCCTGGGTTTCTGGCAGTGCGTGCTGGCCACAGCCATACGGTGTCTGGTAAAGTCTTGGTGCCGAGTCTCTCAATATAATTACCATGCTGAGCTCATGTCTGGCTCAGGCACTTACTCAGTGGCTACCTCAACCATTATCAGGACCTCTTCATTCATCACCTGTCAGGCTGTCAAACAGCAGTGGAATGTGCATTTGGCTGTCTCAAAAACACAAAACCAAAAAAAGCCATTCTTTGCCATTAAGCTCGTTGGTGATCTCTGTTTCTTTGCTATGAATTATTTGCCCATGGTATTCTCTCCAGTATTTGCAAGACAAAGGAGAGGGGGTGGCAGAAAATTGGGACTTAGAAGCCAGGCTGGAACCTTCCTGCCAATGGGAACTAGAAAAATCCCTCCCCATTGGGAGGGATGCTCTACTCCAGGATTCCTGGTCCCTGCTTGCTGTGTTTGGATCCCATGTATTTGTTGCTTTAAAGCAACGAATTCATAATTGTATACATCTGTGGAGCCTATATACTACTTCCTGCAGCTTACCTATAGCCCCAAGAGCCCAAGTTCACAGCCCTTGACAGCCACCTCTCTCCTGACAATCAAGCCACCTGGTCAACTCATGTACTCTGATAGAAATTTGTCTGCTGAATAAAGGAAAAATGCAAGTCTGAAAGCAGGCAATGCAAAACCGAAAGTGATGAAACTCATCTAGTTGTAGAGAATAACTATTAAGAACTAAGTGTGAAAACACAGGCTTACTGTGGAGGTTTCAACCTCAAAAAGGTGCTAAGCTTGGAAGGAGAGGGTAGAAACCACCTGCAAGGGTGCTTACGCAGTGGGACCAGGGGAGCTCTGCAGGGTAGATCCCCCGTGGCTGGGAGCCTGTCAGACTGATCCAGCCTGATAGTGCAGAGGGGATGACTGCTTTGGTAACGTAGCCAGAACCTCGCAGTGCACTCTGAAAAGGCAAAACAACACAAACCCAAAACCTCCCAAGGCCTGCAAAGCCCCCTTTATCTGAGACTGGCGGTGTAGCCTGCTTGCAGTTCCCAGACGGTGGGTATTTGAAAAGTTGCTCTAAGGAAATTAAATACTATTTCAGTTATGTTCTGTAAGCTGCGCTGACATAACGTGTCAAGTCCTTCCAGATTTGTCAAGTACGTTTAACAAATGTAAGATAAGCAATGTACAATTCTGGGCCAGGTGGAAGATCCTCTGTCTAATAAGCAGTGCAGGAGAAATCTGCAGTAAACCCTTTAAAGGATACAGCGCTGGGAAGGTGTTTCTCCTGGTCAGCCTTTCCTCATAAAGGGGCCTCAAGATCTTCAGAAAGAACAATTCTCAAAACTTTACTAAGTAAACTCTTTGGCTCCCTGATTTTCTCAGTTTTATGAGGAAAAGGTGTTACATTGCAGATTCCACAGATACAAGTGTTGTTTAGGCACGTAAATAGACCACAAGCAGAGGAGAATGGGCTGAATTCTGGAAACTGATATGGCTTTGTCTAAGGTTTTACAAAGTGAAATAGCTTCTAAAGCAAAAGTTGGTGCTTTCAGGTTCAGGTATTTCTGTGGCTGAGACCACTCAAGGAGTGCTTTCCTTTACTATGTTTGAACTAATATAAAGAAATTAGATTTTTACTGAAAAAATATACATTTCCCTGTGAAACTTTTCAGACAGCATATGATATTTTAATGACTTAAAGGGTGTATTTTACTCTTCCTTTGATTAATAAAAAAATCTGAAAGGTGCTTTTGGAAACAAGTAAGCTTCCCATTGAATGGCGTACCAGCTACATGAAAAGCCATGGAGTTGTTTCAATATGACTGAAACAAATGTGCTTACTAATGCAGCTAGGATAGATGCTGCTCAGCCGGAACCAGGGAGCTCAGGTGAAGGACTGGAAGGCCTGGCCATTGTACGAGTGATGCACTGTTGATCACAGATATAGGCTATATGGTTCAACAGTAGAAGCTGTAGTTCTTGTAGGGTGGGAGGCATCCTGAATTGGTGTGTAAGTGAAAATGCTAGATACGGCAGGAAATTTCCTGGGCAGTATCTGTCACATTTTTTGGTACAATAACTCTTCAGATTACTTTTCAGGCTTAATTTTATTATTATTTTTTTTTAACTAACAGGTATTTTGCAACATTTAGTGTCAATATCACCAGTACTATTTGAATAGAAACAGCCAGTAACCATTTACCTGCTTACGGGTTCATAGTTTTACTGCCATTAAGTGGCATTAAACTTAATTTCACATAATTTGCATCAATTTGCTTATGTGTCAAAATTAACATAGTATTGTGTCTGAAGAGTGATTCAGCTTAATGAACAGCCGGCTCAACTCAGATTCACTTGTGCTGCTAACTACTTAAAATTCAGCAGCCACAGCCTGCTGCCTCCTCTGTTTCACTGCCAGCTGAAGAATGGAAATGAAAGGACAGTGTTGTCCTGGGAAGGAATCAGACAAAAAGTGTCACATGGAGCCACTGCAAATGGAAATTAATTTTGGTTTTTTTTCTGAGAAGTTTCAGTCTAAATGGTAAATGAATATATCCCTATATATAAACTTGGAAAGCTATTTTAGCAACAGCTTTATATGTTAGCAATGGCATTATCTGCTTGATCATGTACAGGATGAGAGAATACTGAAGTGTGATTCCTAGGAAGACGTAAACTGCAAAAGTGGTTTATTTTTCACGGCCAGTAACTCTCACCAGTTTTAGCAACTTCATCTTAAGTGCACAAATACAAAAGTAAAGTTTGAGGGCAGGCTGCTGGCTATATTGTTTGCGCCCTCAACAGGGGAGCGCGACTCTATTCCGAACCACCCGAAGCCAGGCTTTTGTACAGGAGCACTAGCACATCCCTGAAAGCCCTAGCGGCATCATTTGTGGGCAGGTGGCTCCAAAGGTTCATGGGGGCAGGGGCTGTTTTTCTTTCTGGAAAGGGGTTGTCTGGAGTTCTGGGCAGAACTACATGTAGCAGAGCTGATAAATAAAAGGGAGGCTTTGGCAGGAATCGCTGGGCTGTGAGCATCCTTCCTCCCAGAAACCACCAGATGCATCCTGCCAGGTCAGGCATGAAATGTAGGTGACAGAACTAATTGTGGGTGTCACCCGGGGAATGTAGGAAGTGTAGGAGGGCAGCCACCCTTCTTCCCTTGGGAGTACGCGAATGACAAGGTAGCGCTTTATCCTTTCCTGTTATGTATCAGTAGAGGGCTGGTTTGGATCAGAATGCCCAAGTAGGTGGGTGGAGAACTTAATGCCATGTAGAAGAAGGGCTTTATTTAAAAGAAATAGTTGCAAATACCTAGAGAAACAAGTGAAGGTAGCAACATTATTTTTGTATGTTTGTGACCAACTAAATACCAGCTAGTGTTGCGTGCTAACTTGGGCGAAAGCTGTGGGCTCTGCTGTTACAGCAGTACTTTCTCGGGGCTGTTGCATCCAACCTGTGATGTGCGGCTAGATCCCAGCTGAAGTTGCTCAAATACAGGCACAGAATTGAATACCGGGCCATCGCTGCGTGCCGTCAGAGACAACACTGTCACAGGGAGAAGGCAACTGGAGACAGCCCCATTTTGCTCAAAATTAAGACTAGTGCTATTTAGTTCTGTTAGGATCTCACATACATATTCTGAGTAAAGTTATACTATAATATGAAAGTTGTTTCTTTACATTAATGCAATTTTGCACCACGTATTCATATATTCTTATGACTGTTCCTATTCATATTCATATTCAATTATGCAAATGTTAGGACTTATGATTCATCAATATGGAGACCACAAAGTTATCCTCCTTTTTCACTCTTGTTTTGTCTCCAGAAAGGAAATGTCAGGATGAATCAGAACAAAGCAAAACTCTTGGACTGTTTTAAAACTGGACAGGGATGATCAATAGAAAGCATAGGACAAAACCTTGTGTTAGCCAGTGACACGGTAACTGATCTGCTAGATTTTTTTCTCTCTTTTTTATTTTTTTTGTCTAAAATTCTCATTTTATGTTATGGAAAAAGGAAGAGCTATTTAGTTTCTTAACATGAAAATATCACATTTCATTATGCATTTCACTGTCTGATGAAAGAAACATTAGTATAAGAGATAATTACTTGCCATATCAGTTCATCTTGTTACCAGAACCAGTAGAGTTTGCAGCCAATCTCAAAGATTGTTTCTTCTCTAAAATCCTACATACATACTGAATTTTTTCAGCTTCATTGTAGAAGACTCTAGTATTGCTGGCTAGTTTTCACTGCTTAATGGTTTTATGCATACTTTCTCCAAAATGAACTGTTTTCAGCCATGAGATAGAGCTGTATCTTGTCTCTTCAATGGACTTCTTTTATAGTAGAACAGGGCAGCTACTGCACATATAACTATATATATGTATAACTATATATACAAAACTATATATTTACACCAATGCTGCCTGTTTAGATGGCAGTCCAATAGGATTAAAGTTAATACAAAGTTCTGTTACTCCTGAGCTGATTTTGGTCTGGGGATATATTACAGATTTTCATTCTTTTATGTGGCAGGCTTTTATAAAATCCTTTGTAGGGTTTAGGATGTTGAGCTGTATCACAGCAGCCAAAAGTCTTTTGTTTTAATAATCATAAAAATATTTAACATTTCCTAGGGGATTATTCCTTCAATCTCAGTATTGTACAAATGTAAATAACATAGATACCACAATAATGCTATGAGGTAGGCTTTTAAATACCAAAGACTGAAAAGCTTAATTACATAATTTAATCAAATACCCTGCAAAATAATTATAATTTTCCCTCCACCTCTGTGCGGAAACTGAGTCACAGAAAAATCGACTCTCAAATGTATTAGGGTGTGCCTCACAGTGAGTACTTTTATGTTTTAAGCGCCTAGTTGAAACAGACAGTTCTAAGGCTCAGAGTGCTCCCAGTAAAGTTGCTGGAGGCACAGATGCTCTTCATCCATAAAAACTCATGCCAAGTGTCCAAGGCTGGCATCCAAAAGGAGATTCACCACCGGTGAATGTTCTTATGAAATGGAAACCACACTGTCTGTCCTGGCTGTGCTGTTACACATCTATAATGAGGTGGCAGTAGTTTTCATGGAATGTAGGAGATGTTACTTCCACTTCCTTGGTCTCCTTTGATCCACATCTTCCTGTGTCCTATAGATGTCCTCTACACTTGGTAGGCCAGCCTTGATAGGGTGGTGAATATGTGGTTTCCTTATGTCTGGTAATAGCTCTTTTGGCAGAGCTTGTTGATACTGGAAATGTTTTTTGTAGACTTGTTGAATACATTACTGCACAGTGAACACATCCCAGCAGCAAGACTTTAAGATCTAATGGTGTTTTTCTCCCTTTTAGCGGTTTTACATTTGCATCAATTACAGCTACCATCCACCTCAAACCCCAGTCTGAGTGCTCAGGAAACATTTGTACATCCATAAAAACACAGAAGATAAGAGCATCTTCCCCAGAACTGTTTTTCTAAATTTGTAAGCAAAAACTGAACAGGCAAGTTAGGTGTCCTTTTAATCCTTCAGGGGGTGGAACACTCTCCAGTCCCACTAAAATCAGCAGAAGTTGAGAACACTCAAAATACCAGGGTTATTCTTCTTGCCTTACCCCATGGCATGTCACATTAGCCAACTTTTGTATTCCTACAACACCCAGTCTCCACTGGATCTGTGGTTATTGCTGCTTGATTGGCAGAGCTGCAGGTCTCTCTATGAAATGAAATGGAAGTCCTTGGAGGGCAGCTGCAATTTTGGAAAACGACTGAAGAGAGGGACTGAGTAGGGGGTCCTTTTTGATTCCAGCAAAGCTAAAATTTGTCAGTGAGAGTTAGGATTTTCTTTGAAAGAAATAAATACATTACACTGCACCACTAAAACCACTACAAATAAAACACATTAGAGCCTAATTATTTTGCAGGTTTCTTGATGAGTGATTATGTTCTCTCAAAGTTAAGTCTCTTCATAGGTAAAAACCATCAAAAAGGTTGTTTTCAATGAAGAATGATAGCTAAAGAACAGTTACCTAAATTACTCATTAATTCCTTTAATCGGAAGATATGGTAACTCTTCCCCAGATATGTCAGGAGTAATCGTTTCTTCAAGTAACAGATCCCTTCCTGAGTTATTGGATTTCTAGTCTTCTGAGTCTAGCATCTTTGTTATTACTGACTTTTATTCTTACTTTTCCATCAATACAAAGTTTTCTTTGAAAATGCTGTCTGCGAGATAGAATCACTGAGAGGTAATGAGTATAAAGCGAGTTGTACTAATGCACTTTACCCTGGGTTGAAAGGAGGGGCAAGTGGAGGATGCGTGTACACCAGTGCAAAGCTTTTGAATGGGAGAAGGTCTCTGGTGCAAAAATCTCCGGTGGAGCCGTAAAAACTCACACCGAGAAGATGAGCTAGACTTATCATGAAGATGCATTATCATGTTCTCAAACACTTGTTTGAATGGCTTATGATTTTATGCTTATTAAATGCTATCTTATCTTCTCCCTTTCGATGGCCTTGAGTCCCCTCTGGACTAACTGATCATCTGCACAAATCTCTGGAAGTACAAGAAGTGAACCAAATTCAGAGATCTTATAGCCCACTTAAAAATACGTAGCTCTGTTCAGCCTCATAGTTTTTATGCATTTAAGTCTGTCCTGATTTATGCTGGCGTAAGAGAATCATCCTTTGTTTGCTGACGTACTTATAGATATAACAAGAAACACGGATGTTGTAACTTGAATTTTCTAATTGGTTGTGGATGTTTGCTGGTTCTTAAATGGATAATAAATATAGCTTAAATGATCTGTTTGATCACAATTCAGAACTGCCCTAAGAATGTAACCAAAAATACAGCTGGGGTAGATACACATGTCAAATAAAAACAGGATGCTCACAAGAGAAATGATCTGCTGCTGATATTGATTTTCAGCAAAAGAAACGAATAATCTTTCTCCTTAAAGGCTGCTGAAAACAGTTCTAGTTTGTATAAAGGCATTGCCAAGAGCCTTATAGAAAGCAGAGTGAGGCCCGTGGGAAATATGCCCTGTCTCTTTTTGCCTCTGCTCCTAATTTTATTTTAACTGCTGGCTGAGATACTGTTAATAATGAAATAATGAAAAAGAAGAAAAAGCAACCATTAAAGCTGTTAAGCTGTTTGCCATGAGACAGAGGTAATCCTGAGACTCACAGGAGTATTAAAATTATAACAATAAAGTAATACCAGTGCTGAGGATCATTTTAGAAATAAGCAATCAGACAGGATCACTCATAGTTCGTACAACACAAACCTCCAGCACTCTTGTCTTGCCACTATGCCTCCCTGTAAATGGATCAGGCAGTTCAACCAGTTGAATGATTGAAAGAGTTTTAATGGCAAGGCGGAGCAATTCCCTTTCATAAACGAGGAGGTGAGATACATACTTCTAGTCTGGGGAAATGTGATGGAAAAATACAGATTCACTGTAAAGCTGAGGTTTCTGTCTGATTTTCTTCTGAACTGATCTTTGGTAATTATTCTTGTTTACAGCCTCTGGCCTCTCCTCTTCTCCATCTACCCCAACACAAGTGACCAAGCAGCCCACGTTTCCTCTTGAATCCTATAAGCATGAGCCTGAGAGACTAGAAACACGGATTCACTGTTCTTCACCTCCGGACACAGGGCAGAGATTTTCTTTGCCTCCATCTCAAAGTGCAGCCAAGCCTCCTATCATGACACCAGCTCCCTGTGCTACCTCAAAACCAGTAAGTAAAGCATGTGTCCAGTTTTCCACTGGGAAATGTACAGGGTTGTGTGTTAACTGTTTCTTGTATTACAACCGATGGGCTAGAGCGTGTGTGTCCATACTGTGGAAGAGAACGAGAACAATTTCATGGGCCTTTTATTTCAGACTTGTCTCAGCTTCTCCCAGTATTCAGCTGACAAGGCACTAGGAATCCAAAGGTGGTAGCTCCCCTTCTGATTTACCCAAATAGCAGCTAATTTTTGCACTATTCTCAAGAGTGAGTTTTGCAGTGGCTACAGATCCCAGCGTACCTTGCTGAGATGCCGCTTTAGAGAAGGATAAAATTTTATTTAGGATTGTCTTTATCTCCCTTAGGAAGAGCTGACGAGAGAGCTAGCAGCCAAGGAGAGCATATCAAAAAGAAATTCACAGTATGAGCTGCAAGGGGTTCAAGCTCCTGCTACCTCTGGAGTCTGAGATGACTGGGACAACCAGTGACTAATGGCGCTAGTTGCTATCACACCTCCTGCCCCAGCTCAGAGAGTAGAGGAAGAAGGGCAGCACTACCAGGGTATTTATCCAGCCCCCCATGTAGTAGAGGTGTCTTCATAAGAGTGGTTTCTTCAGCTCCTGGGAATGCGTGAACTCAGTGATTCCTGGGAATACATGAATTCCAGCCTTTGATATTTTCCACTGCAACATCCGCACTGCATGCCGTTTGTGCCTCCTCCCCTCTTCCTTGGCCAGCCTGAGCCTCAGAGGCATCGCTGCTCTTCTTCTCTTTTTGTGCTACTCTGCCTTTTTGCTCCTTCTTTCTTTTTCATGTTAATGCCTTTGCATTAACTATCTTTCCGTTCACTGTTCCCCTGCCTCATGGAACTAGCAAACTGTGACCTGTCACCAGAGTTAACTACCCTCCATCTGTCTTTTCCCAGCTTTTTTTTTTTTTCTTTTTCCTCAGAATATAAAATCTTTTATATTTTCTGTATCCAGAAATCTAGAACTGTAAAGGACATAAAGGTTCATGAGGTCTGTTTCCCTTCAAAAGCTGTTGAACGACTACAAGTTCTGTTTCATTCCATTTCTTAGTGATTTATTTAAAAGCAGGGAGTTTCCTCCCACTCGCCCATGGGAAAGCTGTTCCAGGATCTGAATACGCTAACACAGCAATCCCCAAACCTTTTTGCTTTTGTGTTAGGTACCTCCGCAGCAGCAGCAGTTGTTATGCTGAAAATGTTTAGGTACTGGATCAGTGTTCACATACTACTTTCAAGTTGTTCACACGCATCCAGTAAAACACATGCCCTATTTTGGGGACCCCTCTCTAATGGTTAGGAAGCCTCTGATTTTTAACCTAACTTATTTCATGGACAGGTTATGACCATTTGCTCTTATAATTAATAGCCATTTTCATTCATTGTTTGTTTCATCCTGTTGTACCTGTAGCCAACCTTTGTTTTTCTAGATTAGGCAAGCCAAACTCTCCCTGCAAAATACAGACTTTCTGTTCTGCTGCTATGCAAAAGTGAATAATTAACCTATTAAATAAAATAAATCCTACATTTATAGTTAGGGAACTCCGGCAGTAACTTTTCTCCAGCCAACTCACTGCCTTTCCATGTAACTAGTAGCCTTGGGAGACATAAATTATGAAACTCAAAGGCTTGTAGGACACAAAAATATTTTCAGTAGATTTCAGTCAATCAGTTATATTATTTGCATATGAATGTGTTTATCTGTGTTATGCGGCTACAGAGGAGTCTTTTGTACCTGTTAGAATAGAAATGGGGAAACAACATAATCTTAGCACATTCCACTGACCGAGAGACTGAAAAGTTTGTTTTGTTTTTAACTATTTGCTGATTCAGACAATATGAAGTTGGGTAGAAGATGCCAGAATAAAGAAACAGAATTCTCAGCACGTATTTATCAACTGTTGTGGTTGTATATATGTATGAGAGAGTCTGGATGGAAACTCAGTACGTTGGACTCAATTATCTCCTGTTCAGAAGATACAGAAATATGTGTATATATATATATAGCTATAAATACATAGGATGCATAGCGCCTGATTATCTTCGTTTTGTACCCTCTGTACTCTCGTCTATCTGAGAACAGTGAGTGTGCAGGGCTGCCAGTGAATCATTAGTTTTTTGGTTTACTTGGGAACAAATGTCAGCAGCTACAGATCTGTGAGGAACAAAGCCCTGGATGTTTAATTTTTCAACAGAGACCAGAGAGAGAGATTTGCCACGCTCTTCTAGTAGGAGAAACTGTTAAAGGAGAGAGAGGCTAAGTTTCTGCAGAAGGGCATGAATCTGAAGCTGATAGGTGTTCACTCAGGACTGTTGTGTCTTTCGATCCCTGTAAGTTACGTACCTAGCATTCCTTTACAAATATGACAGCAGTAGACCAATATGCTTGATTTGAGTACTGTATTTCAAACATTTCATTTATTCTGAGCTGTGTGTTAATAAATACATGTTTTCACAATGCACATGCCATAAACAAATCTGTAAAAGGCACACTCAATTTCTTGTTTACTTAGATCACCATTTCTTGGCATAACAATTCCAATTATCTTAAAAACACACTATAAATTATATGATAAATGGTTTCATAGTGGCCATGCTGTTAGATGATCAGTTTAATGACAAGGAAGCTTCTATGTTGACATCTGAAACAAGAAGTTGACTCTTATCTACAGGGCTCTGTTAACTTAAATCTCATTTACTTATTACATTGTTTAACTAGTGATGATAATGTGTGAGATCCCAGAACTATTATAAATGATTCATGATTGCTATATATATTGTAGTAGCAAAGAGGAACCCTTGGACCCAGACCTGGAGTTATTATTAAAAAAACCCACAGAACAGCAGATAACTGTAGGAAGGTGCAGTATCAGGACTTGGAACTAATCTTAGCCCATTTTTATAATTAACCGCATTTGAGGCTGATTGTGTACTTGTTTTTTACGTGTCTGAGACTGTGGTGCAGAATGGTTAAATCTGTCCAGTAAGAAAGAAGTCACAGAGGAAAGAATAAAAATATTTATTTCCCAGCAGATGTAATCAAAACCTTTCATGTTTTAGTAGCACTTAGAATAGTGTATATTTTGATGTAATTTTTAAGCCTTAGATTCTGGCGAGGGGAATAAAAAGTGGGAGACAGTTCCTGACAGAGGGAGATCCTCTCAATACAGTATACATCTCAACACAGTATACGAACCTAAGCAATTAACCTCATGCTAAACGGATGTCTGTGATAATCACCAAGGCCTGGATTTATCCTACCTAACTTTAGAAACCTATCCGAGCCGCTTAAGTTGGGAGTATAGTAGCTCTAGTTGTCTCTGTATCCCACAGAGAGGCATTTGCAGGGGATGAATCAGATCTTCAGTGGGCTTAACAGCCTTTTGTGCTGATATAAAGGGAGTGACTCCGGGTGTTGCATTTCTAACTGAGGCACTTCTATTAGGTGCCCAAAGCTAGATGTGATGGGGCTGTGACACACCATTGCAGCAGCTCTTACAGGCCTTCCTCTGGGTGTGTAGGTGTTCCTAGTGGTTGAGTTAGAAGGTTATAATGAGAAATTCAGCTGATAAGAGATCAAAGCTATACCAAAAGATTACTGTGCGCTGCATTAAATGGGGAAGGAGCAATTTGATTTTTCACAGTACAGTTGATGACTCTGTACTTTGGCCTTGTGTTGTTGGGACTGTGTAACCTTCAGGCAGTAAGTAGTAAATGATAACTCTTCTCTAATGTGACATTACTAACCATGAAAGGAATGTAGAGAGGTTGCAAATTCAATAACGAACATGTCTGCCCTGTTTCCGCTTTGCCCCTATTTTAAAGTGGAATGTAGTATGTTGAGCTTAATGTGGTTGTACCCTTTTCATTTCATCCTTTCTTCTTCCACTGATGCATAAGACACTGTGAAAAATAGCAGTATTCCCTGTGTACTGCAAACACAAGCATTTTTATGGTCCATCATTTTGTGGCCTTTATGGGTTTCCCCTTTCCTGGCATGAGAAGAGTCCAGGCCAGAGAAAGAAGATGCTAGTTCCAAATTGAGGAGTTGCCTTTGAGTTCTCTTTTGGTGAAATACAGGGCTGGCGCTTCCTCTGCTCAGAAGAAGTGACAAAGGCAGAACATGCTTACAAATGGCCCTTTCCATATGATTGTTCTCCAAATAACTTCTGAGCCAAGTAATTTCCCAGAACGTTCTTAAAAAGAGGGCATCTCAGCCAGAACGTAGTCTAAGACTTACACTAAGCTTGCGTGAGCAAGTCCTGTTAAAACTGAAGATAGAGCACACAGGAGGGACTGAAAAAGTGCGGTCTGTATCCATTTTGCACAGTCCTTGCTGCTCCAGCATATGGAAGAGGAGAGACCTAAAGTACAGCTGGGACTCTCTTCCAGTCCTAGATATAGAGAGGAAAACAAGATTGTTTCTGCAGCTACCTGCTTGTTAAACAGTAGCACTTCCCTGCAAGGCTATTCATGCTGTTTCTTAGCCAAAATGTAGTAAACTCAAAAACAGGGCTGTTAACTTGTTCCGCGTGAAAGGCTATTACATCACACCCTGTGGCTGGCAAGGAGCCTGGGAACCAGGATATGTGCAGCAGGTCCTTCAGTTTGGCTCTCTCCAAAAAGCCATGCCACCTATCAGAGCTCTATAATCTAGCCAGCTGATTAAAGAGATTTAAATCTGATGAAGAGAACAGAAAAGTGTTCTTTGATTCTGATGTCGTCTTAAAAAAAAAAAAAAAAAAGACAGGCTGGGAAAAAAGGAATCCAGTCTGCAAATGTACAAGAATTCCCTATTTCAGCATTCATGTGGTTTAGGGCAATGTATTAGAGTGCCAAGACATTACTGTGATTCAGCTTTGATTTACACCGCAGTAAACCGATCACAGAAATTAGAGCCAGAAAGGCTGTCATTTACCAGTGAAGAAAGCTCTTGCAGTGGTGTTGTGTCCAGGCTAGTTTTAAGTGCCTTAATACCAGCTCTCCTTCTGGGAGATGATTCTGTTCTCTAATAGATCCCGTGCGCTGTAACAAGCCATCATTGTTTAAATGTTTCTCCCTATGGGAACTGTTGCTGTCCACGTAAAAGTGTGTTTGATTTAAAAATGGTATGTATTTGTCCAACAGTTGGCATGTAACTAATTAGTTGCAAACATAGTAAATGAATAGCTTTTTGATGAACTACATAACAATTAGATACCATATTAATGGAAAAATGTCTTGAGCCTACCTGATTGGATTTCAGTCTCCTTTGACAAAGCATCATGATGGCTCCACTGAATTGAATACAGGAGAATTACTTAATATGGCTGGAAAGTCCATAGTGAGATTCAGTGGGACACAAAGAATAAATGAACCAGTAAATTCACGTGGAACTGAACATTACAAAAATAGAAAGCTTCAGCTATACCATGCTACTTCTTTTTAATTACAGTTCCCATTTTATTAATACTCTGTTCTCTCACTTCACCTTCTCCCTATTAGTCTTATCTTTTGTATCACATTTGGTATTTTCCTCCCCTCTTAGTATTTAAAATATGCAACAAACATCTTACTAGCCATTTTCTATTGGTTAATTTGCTTTTTTTTTAAAGCCATTTATTTGGTTTAGAAGAAAAAATGTTCAGTCACAACCTTCTGAAACACTAGTTTCCTAATGTATTTGTATTGTGGTTGTAGTGTTCAGATTCATGGCAATAATCTTAGGGTGCAGAGAAATTCTATTGCATAAAGATGATTTTTTTCTGCCCTAAGGAAATGTGAGTCTGTGTCAGCTTGTGGCTTTTTCTGCAGCCACAGAGATAATTTAATCAACTATCTATGGATTCACTCAGTGGAGCGTTTATTTTAATGGCATAAAGTCCTACAATTCCCGTTCCTCCTAGTCCTAGATCAAAAGGAGAAAGGCTAGGTGGAAAGGATGAATAGCCAGAATGCTGAGTCCAATCAATTCCCAACTGCTTTGACAGCTCTCATAAGGCTATAAGTAGCTAAGATAATTAAAACTAGAGCATCTATGAGTCTTTTTTAAGATACACATTGGTACCAAAATCATGACAGCAGTATCCTGAAGACAGAGTTAGTGGCTTAAAGCTAAGTTCCTTTTATCACCCTAAGTCCTGCACTATGCATGGTATAAAAAGGCTAAACCTAAGGATCTGGCCTCATGTGTCTATATAAATTGATATCTTTTGAATAAGTAACATGACGTAAGAGGGTGCTTTAAGATTGACAGCCTGGTTTTACCCATTGAACTGATTTCTCATGGCACAGCTTATTTATGAATTTTAGAGTTGTTAATTTAATAAGCATCCTGTTGTTTTGCTAGAAGATCAGAACTTCTCATAAGAGTAAGCCCTATTAGTGACTAGAATCTGGATACATACTCCCTGATTTAATGTAAAGCTGCAGCTTAATATAGGATCGCTGACAGTTTCTTACCAGCTATATCTGGGCAATTTTGGAACAAAACTTATTTACCATCTAGGCTGTTTATTCACAAAGTGGTAGGGATTATAGACCAAAGTCTTTGCATGAGAATGGAGGAGAGATGCATAGTTTTGAACCTGTTCTGTTGCACCATGCCTGCTTATGTATTAGACTAGAGGGAAAATACAGCTAAGAATAAGCAAAAAATGTTATAGAAGGGAACTCTACAAATTCCTTGTCATCTTCATCTCTCTCAGCCCGGTTTTGTCTATATTGTATTTTTAGATACACTGTCTTTAATGGCCAACAGAGCTTTAAAAAATGTAAAAAGCTGGTTGATACCAAAAGGACATGGACTATATAAGGCAGTGATATTCCTTTCTCACTTCCTCACAACATTCCCCAGTCCCTTCCTCTGACTGGATGAAATAAACTGTTGAAGTTGGGAGAAATAAGGGGGACATCACAAACAAAACTCACTTCTGTACGGCTTCTTTCCCCCAGCTTTCATATTTTATAGTGTCACTACCTGCTTGTGCATGAGGAGAGCAATACAGCTCTTTAAAAATGCAGCTTGTGTCTGTGTTTTTTTCTTTTAAGGTTACAATCAAGCAAGTTTGGCCATTTGAAAGTCAGCTGCGTGGGCTGCTGACTCAGAAGAGGACTAGATACCATCTTGGCAGCAGCTTGGAAAAATGTTTCCATTGTGCTGGTGAAATGAATGCAAAATATTTATTCTTTGAGCTTGTTCACAACAGCATTCTCAGCTGGAACTGAGGGTGGGGCCATGTGGAAGACATTTGTAGGAAGACAATAATGATTTATACAGTGCCCAAGGTACACATGATCTTATTTTATGATTAACAAAGGACAAGGCTCCTACCATATGGGGCTTATAAACTGAAGTGTAAACCGGTGAAGTAATCAACAGAGAATAAAAGAGAAAAGGTAACGGAGGCAGAAGGTCAGCAAAAGAAGGGGAGGGAGCAGAATTCAAGAGAGGAGGTTTTAATTTAGTCTTTTTGCATGTTTAGGGTTACAGTAAATTGCCAGTGATAAGATTAATGCCTTAGACTTTTCAAATTTTTATCTATCATACTTTTTCACTTAAATTGCACAAGCCAGGGTATCTGCGGTACATAGAAAGTCTTCCTTGTACCTCAGAACAAACAGTTACTAATTGCTATTTTGTAGTATATGAGCACATATGATTCAAGCAGAAAAATAAACATGATTCTTGCCCTGAGGACCTTATTGTCCGAAAGCCTGATCTAGCAAAACAGGCCAGGCAAATTCTAAAACCATAAGAAAGCATTGGCTTAAACAGGATTGTTCCTAAGCACTACTTCCAGTATAGGCTTGTGGAATAGATTTTAAGTGTAGCCATAACATAGCTAGCAATGACAGAAGGCATTGAAGAAAGGTAACCTGAAGGTTACAGCACTGAGTTTGGTTGAGGTTGCTATGTATTTATGTTGCTGAATCTCAGGTGCTGTTTTGTTTTGGTTAATGTCAATGTGATGATGGCCTTGATCCAGGAAAGCACTTAAATGTGTGGTTAATTTTAAGTATGTTTGTAGTCCTGTTGGAGTCAACAGTACTAGAGCACTTAAAGCTATGTGCGTGCCTAGTCGCTTTGCTGGATCAGGGTCTTTGTACAATTTTTATTGTCTATTAAAACACGTACAAATAACTAGCACAAATACTGAAGATGAGAAAGGAAGCTGACGGACAGACAGAGGATGGAAAAAAGAGTTGGGGAAAACATTAAAGGTTCAGAAAAGACTAAGTGAGGAGTCTTTTGGGAATCAGAAAAGGAGAGCTCCTGGCGACAATGGGAAATAGCTGATCACTGAGTGGCAGGGAGAGCAGCAGCTGCAAGATTGCGATCTTCCTGTTGTTGTGTGTTTGGCCTTTCAAGCTTTGGGTGTTGGGATTGTATTTACTTGGAAACATTCGTGGTGTGTACTACCTCAGGATCCAGCTCCTTACATAAATGGAAACAGCTACTGATGAAGAGATGGCTTATGAAAGAAGATGACAAATTCCTCTCCAACCCCTCTCCCTTAAGCATGCTGATAATGACTGCACAAGAGTACATCCCAACAGACCTGTTGCACACAGGGACAGGATGCTGCCAAAGCTGATTTCTTAGGGAGCACTGTGAGGAATAGTTTCTACGGAGAGTGCACGACTTTCTTTCCTGGAATACGTCTTCAGAAAAAGACAGCAAGATGCCACCGAGCATGGCTGTGGTACAAAAGGACATAATACAAACTGGTCACCAAGTAGTTTCTTCTATCATTCAAGATTTTACAGGTATAGAGGTTACATTTTGAAGAAAATGATGCCTTCCTCAACCTTCCTTCTTTTCCTCACGGCCTCAAGCATTTGGCTGTTGCTGCTTTAGAGAAGAAATCTTGGAATTCAAAGAGCATTTCAGTTGCAGAGTTTTTAAGGAAAACAAGAGTTTAGAAAGGAGAAAAATATAGTGCCAGTAGCTAGGGCATGCTTTAGAGATCAGAGAGAGCTGGCTTCAACCACCTGCCCTACCAGAGATCACTTGTGCAACTCTAAGTCACTTGGTCAGTTTCCCATTTATAAAAAAAATGGGGTAACGCTTCTCTAAGTCAAAGAGA
Source organism: Pygoscelis adeliae (assembly GCF_000699105.1). Taxonomy (NCBI): domain Eukaryota; kingdom Metazoa; phylum Chordata; class Aves; order Sphenisciformes; family Spheniscidae; genus Pygoscelis; species Pygoscelis adeliae. The sequence continues at coordinate 2,670,824 of NW_008824650.1, forward strand.
TGTTAGATCATAAGTACACAAAAAAGTTCTACAGAACTCTGATATTTCTAGAACAGGAGCTGCAAGTGGCTTAAGATAAGTTAACCATAGATAGCATATATTGTATTTAAAGTTTGTAGCAACATGCTTTTACACTGCAGGCTGTAATTGTGTATAGGAAGCTGTCATGTTTTCAGAGCACATCAAGATTTACACAAAAGATCACTGTAAAGTAGGCTGCTCTTCTGAGTTCTGTGTTTATTTTAGAGCTTCCTTTAAAACAGTTCAGGCATTCTCAAGAACTGATAATTTTCAAAGAATTATCATAGGACATTCTGTCCTGTACATTATATAAGGAATAGTATATATACACACATGCCCAAAACTTGATGTTGTGCACTGTAATGCAGACTTGCTCATTTTTACTTGTTTTTACCACAACTAGTCATGAAATTACTTTAAAACCATGAATCAATGTCATGTCTAACGAAGCCTATTAATGACCTTAAATAAATACTTACTGTTTTTCTAGAGATCCATAGCCAAGCATCTATTCCAAACTCAGTGTGCCTTTCCCAAGAGCTTAAAATATCATCAAAACAAACTAAAAATGAATATAACAACCCCTGAAATGTCAAAGCCAAATCAGCTCCCCTTCTTGCAGGAATGTCCCATACTGTCCCTCACAAGGCATTACTTGGGCACCTCCTGAGAACAACCTAGCTGAAACTCCAATGCTTAACCCAAATGGCCAAGGTTAGAGAGCGCTCTTGGGATTGCCCAGCCAGCAGCAGTTTCCCTCCTCCGCTGCCAGCACTCCTCCATGAGCACTTTCACGGGCTCCCTCTCTGGCAGACAGCACAGGACACAGGTAGTCTCCCTGCTACAAAGGTCTAAAGCTCTGAGAACTCTTCACCTCTTTGTCTCAAAAGATTATTAATTTTGATATATGTCCATTTTGGCAGAAACAACCACTTTAATCTCAAACTACTGACTGCATTATTTAATTTAATATTCAACTGCTTTTTGTTTTCATTTAAGTTAAACTGATGCTGAATTTCCAGTCTGCCACTTGTGTGCTTGAGAAGCAAAGAGGCATCTCTATAGGGCTTATACACAATTTAATGTACACTAAATAGAATTTAATCCTGACTCTACTGAAATCAGTGCCAATTTTTCTATTTACTGCAGAAAGGCTAGATTCTCTTATGACTTAACTATTACCTTACCTTGTAATGACAACTTAAACAGTCCATTTTCATAGCACTGTTAACTGGGAGGTACCACTCTATATTAATACAGAAGGCTACTCAAACAGGCTGTTGACTACTGAATGCAATGCTTTATTTCCATATTTTGAGAGCCTGTGATAAGCTACAACGAAAAGCCCTAGGGAAGCATGTCAAGAAATAACTTCAGCTCTTTGCGGACATTTAACTACAGACTGAATCTGCATCTAAGCTTATGTGCTTGTGAACCCAGTGTTTGCCATATCCACACTATAAGCATCCACTGCCCATGAATACACTTTTGTATCCGCATCTCCACAAGCTCTGCCGTAACATGAGCATGGTGGCAGGCTTGCTGGAGGACCATCCCTGGTCCATAGCGTGGAACTAATTTGAATTTTTTTTCAGTTCTGGTTCCTGGAATACAGGGAAAAGCCTTACCAGTATTTCTGTGTCTCTTTATGATATTGTTTGTAGTCAAAACATTTAGCTCAGACACTTGATATGCTTCTTGCTTAGCACAGTCCTTGCTTCAGTCCTTCCAGACGGCGTCAAACTACAGAACCTGTACAGAGGACGATCTGGTTTCACCTGTAGTGTACCTGAAATGATGGAAGAATATAGTTAAGAGGCTGTCAAAAGGGAAGATATCCATTGCATGTTGCTGTCATTGCAGATTTCTTTTGTGCATAACAGTAAAATGAAGCAGCGCACAAAAATTAGGCCTGGAGTGATCAGCAGTAGACCTGGAAGTAACTCAGGAAGAGGGTTAGGTTCCTCAAGCTACACAGATTCAGTATCATCTGAAAATCAGTTTTTTGTCAAAAATTAATTTATTTGGAGATTACAGGTCAACCATAGGCTCTGTGGTGAAGGAAGTTTATTAATATATTGGTTTGTCTACGCATAATAGTAGCTACTCTGAGATAACAGACTTCACAGGCTTTAGTGGGGCCACTGATGGCACTCATGCCCCGGGTTTGTCAGCTGTGGGGTGGGCTTGAAATCTAATGCAACCACGCAGCCCCTGAGTGCTACAAGGTAGTCCTTCTTAGGTGTTTAATGTCCTCTTAGAACTGCACTGAAAAATACTTCATTATCTTTGCCTGCCTCTTTGAGATAGCTTTCAAATACTCCTTCTGGAGTCCTATTGAGTATTGAGATTGTCAGTCATGATAAGCTCTGCAGAAAGTGGCCACCTATAGCGCAGCCCGTTTGCTCCATGTTTCGCCTGCAGTTACCTGCTTCTTAGTGCAGCTCCTGCCACAGAGTGAATTATTTGTTCAGTCCAGGCCTATGTAAATTTCTTGAAGAAGTTTTGTCGAGATTGTGGGTGATTCAGCTCTGAGCTGAAGGTTGTCTCTATTTTTCAGTAAACCACCCTTGTAACTGACCTGCATCATCCTGCTAACGTCTAGGCTCAATAGATCTGCTTCCAGCCTTTCAAAACCGCTGATGATCATGAAAATTGCATTTTAACGGTAGGCTACTAATAGGTTACTAGAATTTTGCAGAGTTTACTCAAGCCTGAAGTGTGGCATCAGTTAACTTCAGGCTTTGTTATGGAAAAGGTGTTTCATTTTAAGTTTAAAAAATATCATCATTGAAAGCTGGTGTAATGTTTGCACAGTGAAGTCGCTATCCATGACTGAGGCTTTGAAATATAACACTAAGATGAAGAAAGCAAAATGGTGTATAGTAAATGTGTTTATTTAAATCAGATTTGGCTCTGAGTATTTTTTTTTTTAATTTGTTATTCTCAGTGGCCTCTGTTCTGCACATTACTCATCAGTACTCTGGCCTCAATCCAGCTAAAGTACTTAAGTAAGTGCTTAACTTTAACTAACACAAATAATCCTATATTCAATGCCAGTGAATGAGCACCCATGTAAATGTGGGCTCATGCTTACTATTCTTTTCCATTCACTTTAAATTAGGGATGCTTACCTGTTTTTTACCATTAGTATTATCTTAATCTGTTCTTTGGGGGTTTTTAAATGTATGTTTGTCACAACAAAGTATCTACTGTAATCATGCTTATTACCTGATTACTGCAGCTCTCTCCAGCAATAATTTCCCCTTGCCCTCAACCATGCCCCACAGTGTGATAAGAGGTAGGTCCTATTTCAAAGAGACTAAGGAGCTCTCAAGCATATGTGTGAAAACAGCTATAGTATATCTTTTCGAGCATATACGATAACAAACATTTAAGACAAGAACACTTAAAAACTCTGGAATAGATTAAAACAGTAAGTGGCATCCCTGTGTTTGCAGAACCAGGTAGCACCCTTGTAACATCAGTATTCTTAACAAAGTCAGGTTAGTTCCTCACAAGTACTTAACTTTTTTGAACTTTATGTTCAAAAGGACAGAATTTAAATTGTTAGGTTGTTTGAGTAATAATGTGTCACACTGATAATATTGATTCAGACTCCACTCTACATGAGTGATCTGAGGAATGAATATTGGCCACAGAGACTTATGTAGAGAATGCTTCTGATATTCTTGACTCAAAACTCTGCCTTATCTGAGTTGCAGAGTGATACAGGATCAGACAGACAGCTAGAGATTAGAGGTTATGTAAACAAATCCTGCCTCTTCTCCACTTCTGCCTTGACTTCTCTGTAAGCATTTAGCTGAGGATCTAGACTAGTCTTTGGTCTTTTGCTTCCTTTGAAGTTTATTTTTTAGAAGTGCTTAACTCTTCCGTCACTGGTACCATTTTTTTTTCTCAAGTGAGGTGCTGCAGGACAGTGTTCGTGTATAGGATAGGTTCCTTGTTTCTGGTGTTAGATCAAAGGCAGTTTTGTAAATCTATCCTGTTTCTCAATTAAGTCAGTGACAGAACTTACTGGGATCAAACTGCAAGTTCATTTCCATACAGAAATATTTAGGAAGGCCTCTTTACTACAAATGTGAAATCACTCTGCACATTCAGTTCACATGTCTTCAGGGAAAACAGATTTCAACACTCAGTACTGTAATTGTAGTGAAGATTTAGTAGAAATGCAAGGTGTCCATTTCATCATCTTTCCTAGTGCTGAATGCACTCCTATATTCCTTTTTTTTTTTTTTAGGATTTGGCTAAATTTGATTGTTGTTCCATTTACATTATCCATTTAACCTACTAAAGATCCCAACTGTGACTGCTTATCACTAATAATTAACTCTGTAAACTAATTAATATTACAGCTACTGTTATGTGGGAGGATACCTGCAGTGGGAGGCTAGTTACTAGTTCTAAAATGTAAAAGCAATATATAGTTGATCTGTATTCCATGTCAAAAGGCTGCTGCTTAGGACCACTGGGCAATTTGTATTCTGATGATATTGGGATGAAGAAAAAAAAACCTTTCAGGGTTTAGTTCTTATCCAATGGCAAACTCTGTTTGAGCTGTTTTAAAATGAAACCGTTAGAGCCACCTTTAACCTCACCATACAGTATTAGAAAGATATATAGAATATATACACTTGCTCCATCCCTTTCATACCTGCTGCAGGATAGTTGTGTCTATTGACACAACTTGCAGATTGAGGGCCTTGCAGATTAGTGACAGAGCACCGAACTGACACCAGTAAGGATCCAGTAAGGTGGAGAAAATACAGTGCCGAGACGGAGTGCATTTTCTATGCCAGGTTTTGTTATGGGATTTGGTTACTGTGTTCTAAACAAATTGTAATCTCTGAGTTGTCACTGATACCGAAATAACACCTTCATTCATACATGCTACACATTGACGTGATTATAGCATCTAGTATTTCAAAAGCCTTTTAAGACTAGAGCAAATTTTATTGCATTCCTTCCAGGTACAGGAAGAAAAAACTTGAATCCAGTATTTTGTATGAGACATCCCCTTCCTTACTAGTTTGTATGGTGCTGGAACAGAGATTCCTTAGAATAAGTGGTAGAAACTACAAGTCCTGCACAGCTGCTCTGTTCACTCCAAGCTTTTCGAGGTAAGGAGGACTTTGTATCAGAACCGGGCCCAGAGCTCTTCACTGGGACCGACCATGTTCTCTAACCATGTAAACAGACTTTGGACTGCCAGCCCACAGTCAGCCTTTTCATCATGCAGTTAGCATTTTTAAATACAGAAGGGATCCAAGATGGGATCCTAATCTGAGCCTCACTGATTCTAGTGTTCTCAGCTGTCGTAAACCACTGGTATACACTCTAGCAGAAAACAACTAGGAGTTTAATTTACAGTTTAACCAGCAGATGAAACCTTTTTTTCCGATAACTTCTGTCTTTTGCCACTTCCTGAACCAGACTAAATGAAACCAAAAATAAGCAGTAAGTGTTTTAAACTAATTTTGCACAGATTGCAACAGAATAAGGGTGTCTGTGACATACATTTGGAAAAATTCAAAGTTGTTCATTGACAGCTCATCAAGAGAAGAGCTGTTAACTACTTGAGTTGTACAGAACTGTAATTGTAGTAAGGAGCACTAGCAAATGGTGGGAAAATTACCATTTGTAGTTTACTCTTGCATTCAAAATGGGTTTGCCTTGATTTGCATTTAGATGGGAATTCCTTCTTGTTGCTCTTCAATCCATTAGGTTTTATAAGGTAAGTAGCTTTTTTTTTTTCTTCTGAAGTACTTCGAAGGGCATCCAGTTTTACTGCTGAACTATGAGCTGTGCAGGTGGCACTCCTAGCATATCAGTATTGTGTAGAAAAGTCAGGAAAAGCTTTAAGACAGGCAGCTTTGAATTTATCTGGAAATGCCTATTTCTAAATAAAGCACAGGTAACGTTTTTGTTGCAATGCTTGAGTAAGTCTGTTCCACACAGACTTGTGATTTGCAGCAGCATTTCTTTTTTTAGGTTGTTCTTTCTATTCCTACCCAGTCATCAAAGACTAACACGTAATCTTTATTATTACTCAAACAATATTTGCTTTAGAATTTTTCTAATTTAGAATTAAGGCTGCTTGTTGGGGGGGGGGGGGGAAAGGAAAATCCAAATTTACATTTGTATTAGATTGTTAGTAAACTGGCTTTTGTACAAAACATACATATAAAGACTTCTCATTGAATTCTCATACTAAGACTAAATATATTTTTCTAAAGATTGGACAAAAATAGAAACAAAAGAAAATAAGTCTGGAAAGGACATTAAAAATTCATTTCCCCCCACAGCACAGTCAATTATATGTAAATAATTCCCAACAATTTTTTTTTTTTAACCTGTTGCTAAAAACCTCCCGTGACAAAGATTTTAAAGTTTTTTTTCAGCAAAGCGTGCTGGTGCTTCATTGTTGTTACATTCAGAAAGTTCTCTCAAAGTCCAACCTAAGACTTCTTGCTAAAGGCTAAGTAGATAACTCCTTATCCCATAACCAGTGGACCCAGAAGATAGTTTATCACTTTCCTTCTTGCAAAAACACATTATATTTGGAGACTGTTGTTACATTTTCCTTCAGTCCTCTTTTTCTTTTTTTCCTAGACTAAGAAACTGGGAGGTTTTCAAGTCCTTCTTTACAGGTCACATTTTCTGAACTCCTAGATCATTGTTGTTGCTTTTCTTTGGACTCTCTTGGTTCATTCTTGAGCTCAATGCCCAAAACTGAATGCAGTATCCCAGCTGGCATCTAACCAGGGAATGTGTAGAACAGATTCTCTGTGTCTTACCTATAATGCATTTGTAGATAGTGTGATTTTTTTTTTCCCAAGAATCTGACATTGTTGTCTGACATTTAGTTTCATTCTCAGGTCTTTTCCTTGCATGACTGCTGCAAGCCAATCCTTTCCCATTTTATTTTTGCATTTGATTATTGTGTAATGCGCTCTACTTGCCCATATCAAAGTACATCCTGTTTTTGAAGGCATTGCAGCAATTCTCCAGATAATTTTAAGTTCTAAGGCTATCCCTAAAAGAGCAGCGTCTCTTAGCATTGAGTCATTTGAAAATGCGATCCGGTTATTCATTATTCCTTCATCAAGTCATCAGTGAAAACACTGAATGATATTAGATAGAACACAGACCTCTGTGGAACCCTCTCTTAAACCCTTCCAGTTAGATAAAGAAATCTTACTACCTTCTTTGTGAATATTGTTGTGACCTTTAGCAGTCATTTCATTTAGACTATCTGGCTTGCTTATGTGAGTGTCATGCAAGATAGTGTCAAAAGTCCTGTTAACTCATGTTGCATCTGCCTACCACAAGACTTCTAGCCTGTTATTAAAGTGACTGAGATTGGCTTGGCAGTGTTTATACACACTGGCTGTTACTGATGATCTTTCTTTCCTCTAACTACTCAAAATGGGTGTATTTGTTCTCTTATCCATCTTGGAACAAAAGTTACGCTGACTATTTTATAGTTTCTTGGCTCCCTCCCCCCACCTTCCCTTACAGATAGCTATGCTAAGGGGAATGAACCTGACCAAATGAAGATGTAGATGTCTAATCAGTACAGTGACTGGAGTCCAGCACGCTTTTATCCCAAATAGTTGTCTAAAATAGGCCATGTGAATGACGTCCTAGAAACGTTTGTTTCTCCGCTGGTTGCAGAAGCAGCAGCCTAGGGTAACTCGTTCAATATGAAAAGCTACACAGTAGGTGTCTAAGCTCAGCTGAGGTGAATCTCGTTCAAAGCATTTTGATATAGCTGGTCTGATGACTGCCAGTGAGAGATCCCAATGGATGCGTTCCTGCTAATTCAGGGAGGCAGGATGGCAGGAAACTACATAAAAAAATAATCTTCTACAGATGTTAATTGCTGTTCACATCCTTGAACTGTCCCTACAACTTAAATACTTAGCATGTTCTTATGAAAATAATGGGATTCCTTCAATAGGACATAGGACTAAAAGGACTCCTAGATTATCAGATAGGTTTTAACATATTCATTATAAGTGCATATATAATTAACAGGACTGATTTTACTTCTACAGAGTATTAATAACTCCCTTTACCCTAGAAAGCGAAAGAAAACAGGCAAAGTAAGCAGTTACCTATTAAAATTTATGTTCTAGCCTTCCCAGAAGTCCTAAAACCTCTTTTGTTTACATCCACCTTTTTATGACTTTTGCTGTTGTATCAACCTTGAGTTGTTTTACTTTGCCTCTACAAAGATTGCTGGCACTGCTGTATTAGCGTTATGTCATAGGTCCATGTTTTTGGCATAAGTAATGCCCCTGTAAAAACCGAATTGAAACCTAGCAAAGAAGAAATGTATTCAGGCAGTTTTGTTTTTGCATGTATTTCTCTCTAAACTTTTATATATAAAATTTATTTTGCTTAGCAGTATTCAGTATATGAAGTATATACTGTCTTGTCGCACTGGGTATCTCAAACAGTTAAAATGGGTTACCTGACAAGCTCTTATAGCAAATATTTAAACCATAATCTAGACAAATCCCTTGGTTATAGTTAATAGAAACCTCCTGTGGCAGTAGCATAAATAGTCACAATAAACAGATATCGAAATGTTACAACATATAATATCATCTTGGTGGGAATTATAGGTCCTTTGAAAGACGGATCTTTTCCCTATCTTTAACCAGTAATCCTTTTGTAAAATGGCAGGCAGAGTTTGTAGAGAGAAGCAACACTTAAGACCGTTGAAAATATCTGCTGCTTTGTCTAATGCTGTAGTAGTTCACAATGAACAAGACAGTGTTTTCACCACTGATTTAAGCAGACTTAGGAGTGGGTTGTTTCCAGAAGGTGTGGTCCCACTGTCACTCCTGCCCTTGGCACTCCTTGTGCCAGAGCTAGCTGGTACAACTGCACAGTGAGTTGGATCAGGAACTGATCTGGACAAAAAACAGTCTTTTCTTTTGGTCCGTTTGGTTTTCAGCTGCATCAGTTTCCTGTTCTGACTCACTGTGTTGCCTACAAGCCAAAAGGAGCTAGAATGCAAAGCGAGGAGCAAAATGGAACACCATGATCAGCAGCTTGTTCCAAAATTGGTTTAAACAAATTGCGAGACTGCAGGCAGCGTGAGGGATGGAGTTTCAGCCTTTACTTCTCAATTTCCTCTGGGTTTTTTTGAGCAGTATGGATGTTACAACATGGCTATAATGTTTCCATTACAAATCTCTGCTATATATTAAATTACTGCCTTTATATTACCTTGAGTTTCTCATAGTACTCTTGGTCTGGATATATATTCTGTCACTGTAAAAGCCTGATATTGCAGTAAGCTGTGAGGTTCACAGTGCAGTGTAGCTCATTGCATGAAATAGGCAGGCTTAACTGACTTCTTGTATCTGTGTTTTGTAGCAGGTGAAATGCAATGCAACTTTGAAGATTCAGTGTTACTTCCAGATACAAACAACCTCAGAGTTGTATGTCCTCATGGCTGGTGCTTACTAGATAATTATCGGGAGTAAAGAATTGTTGTTTTAAAAAAACAAACAAAATCATGACAGTTATTTCCAACCAGATATGTCATCTTATTCTTCTCTTATCAGTATCAAGGTACATGATAAGGAAGATAAATTATTTAGAGCTTTTAAAGATAGCTCCCAGAGATAATTAAAAGCTTCCAAAGCATTTTAATTAGTAGGCTGAAAATATTATAAATTAATATGAACTGCTTTGGTATCTTCTGTGGCTCGTCAGTTAGAGTATTTCTTGAAATCCTAGAATTCTTTTAAAAATACAACTAGCAATGAAATATTTTAGGATTTTCTTTCCAAAGGATCTTTACAGTAAAGAAGACCTGGATATTGTTAACTTCCTCATCTAACCTTAAAAGTGTCCCTAGAAAGAGGCAGCTTGGGAAGAAGAAGCTGTCACCAGCAGTTAGCTTCCTTGCTTGAAACTTCTCTGGACTTGAGAAATGACAGACAGCTTTCTGTTTTCCCATAATTTTTGGCTCTCTCCTCCCGTCATAGTTTAATTCTAATTATCTTTCATACTTTCCTATGTTCTATGCACATCACTGTGCTATCCTAGATCTATTCAACCATCCCTCCTTGAAGGACATGCTGAACTTTTGAAGCTTGAGCGTCTCCTTAGGGACCAATGGATTTTAAATGTTCTCTAATGGCTCCTGTGACTCCTTTGGAGCACCATGCATGCGTGTCTGCCCACAAGGTCTGTTGCCATTGCCAAAGAAATAATCTGTTTATCCACCCCTGCAGCATCCATGTCTGAACTGGTCCTGCTGGGCTTCCTAAACAGTCAGCGGGGACCCATTCATTATAGTTAAGGAAACCTAGCTATACCTTACCACATCTCACTGTCTAAATAGATCTAAATGATGAATCTATTTCAAATATTTCCTTATTTCCATTGATTCTGCTGTAGCCTGGCTTACAAGCTCAGGTGCAGACTTGTAAAGCTGGGTGCCATAAATCCCACTCTTGGTAAGCAGAAGCCGCCCATGGTGTAAACTCCATCCTTCAGACACTGGTAACAGCAAGTGGTTCGAGCTGTCAGCATTATAAGCTCGGGTGCTTGAGGGCAAGCTCAGGGCGTTACACCACCTCACACCCAGCGCCGTTGAGAACAGTTCTGAAATACCAGGCTGTAGTGACAGCAATGGTGGGGCAGACAATTTTTTTGTTTTGTTTTTCAAGAGTGATTTTGGAAGTAGGATCATCTAGTCTGATCTGCTGCGTAACGTAAACTAGAATTTCACTCACTAATCCCTGGGTCAAGTCCCCCCTAACTTCTGGCTGAGCTGAAGCACGTTATGAGGAGGGCGCTCAGCCGCAAGGCCGTCTCCGTCCTCCTCAGGAGACCGCTCCGAGAGTCAGCGACCAGCTTTGATAGAGGCGCGCGACTTACAGGGAAGACGCCGACATTCGGGCTAATATGAATTGTAACTTCTCGAACGTTTTAAATGGAAACAAGCGCGTCTGTTCCCAGAGCGGGCACCCCGGGATGGCGGCTCGGCTCAGTGCGGGAACTCCCTGTCACACACGGGGGAAACCCCCTCAACATTCACCCCCTTCCCCCCTCCCCTGGAGGGCAGTGGAACTGTCGGCTTCCCCACCGCTGCCTTGCAGGTGAGCGCACGGGACCATACCAACCCCGTCTCGCGGGGGGAAAGGAGGGCTTTCCTCCTCTCCGCCTCCTCTTGCACCGCTCTAGTCCAGAGCGGCCAGGCGAACAGCCGAGCCTGCAAAGCAGGCTGCGAAAGGCGGTTGGCCTGGCAGAGCTCTTGGGGCAGTAAACCTCTCCCTCCTGCCCCTCCCTTTTGCGCGCGGAAGTGGTAGTTACCTTCCCCTCCCGCTGCTGACCAACGGGCTTGACTGCAGCAAAATGGAACGTACCAATCCCTCCACCGGAGGGGGGGGCGGGGGAGCGGACGCGGCGAGGCGG
>NW_008824650.1:2683210-2717137 GCF_000699105.1 Pygoscelis adeliae
GCCCTCGCACGCCGCCTCGTAGCTGATGGCAGCACATGCCTGCGCCTGCCGGGCCGCGGCCGCTTCGGCGGTGCCTGCTTTTAATCTGCAGTTCCAGTCAGCCAGGGTAGGGAGCCTGGCACTGGAGGGAGGACAACCTTCGTGGCATCCCCTCCTCCTCCCTTTAAAACACTCATTCTCCTCGAATATGTCTGCGATACCAAATATAGACTTTGAGAGCGAGGTGCGGGCAACGATGGAAAGCTTTTTCAGCTAAAGCTTCTGCTCCTTATGGGTATGCATACATCTGTTTAAGGCGGACAGCTGTAAACTAAATTTTCCTTATGTGGCTGCTCTCTTACGTTGTTCTTAGCTGTCCTGTTAAAAGCTGCAGTTTTAACGGTGTGCTGTTCTTGATAGGGGAGCTCCTGGCAAGTTTTTGTATCTTGCAAGCACTAAACTGTGCTGTGGAAAAGCATGAATGTTTTTTCTTGAACTTGCACAAAGCATTCGCTTACCTCTGAAAGATCCGTACTGAATACCTCGAGCTTTCGTTTTCAGGAGGGATTAGATTAGTGGATGCAAATGTGGATGCATAGTTAATCTCTATGCTCAATACTGTAAAGTGGCTAAGACTTCATGGGATGTGGGTTTTTTTGTAATTGGTAACTGCTATTATAAAATGTAGGACAAATATTTAAGGAAAACTTTGAAAATAGTAGGCTGAGTCATTCTGTGAAAAATATCTAAGCTGGTATGCTAATAAGCCAGCTTCTTGGTTACTAGCATGCTTTCTACAGTTGTGGGACTGGTCTGAAAAAGTAACACCTTTTATTTTAAGCTTTCTGTCTGTGAAAAAAGGAAGCTCTTAACAATCGGATTCTTGAAGCATTTTTTTTAAGGAGTTCAGACAGAGTTTGAATTGCAATGAAATACTTGTGTCTTTGTGAATCCTGAACATGATTAAATATTAATATTTGGTGCAAGGGATTTGTTGCTAACTTGTAGCTTTTTTTTCGTCACACTGTTTAACTATTTTTAGGTAGGCCTTCATTTTATGCTTATGGAGAGTTAGGAAGTTACCGACTTACGTATTTCTTTTTACATAAAGCTTGTTACTGCTAGATAGGAGATCCTAAAACCTGCTGAATCACTAATGGTTAAGCTATTTTAAAAGCTATTTTAAACATCTTATAAATTTAGATATCTGAAAAAGACGTCTAGGTTAAAAAAACCACCCTCAGTTTTGAGATGCCTTTGCAATTTTAACAGTGTAACATAGTATTATTTGGAGTCACTTGGTTAGGCTGATTATCTGTATGTGTCTTCTAAAACATTGCAATAAGATAACCCAAGTTCTTCAGAAAGTTTGGTAACTTTTTTTTTTCCCCCTGGCTTTCAAGCTTCTGTTTTGCTTTGTCTCTCAATTCATTTAGCTTTAAAACTAAGGCTTTGTCTGTGGGTACTCAAGCTGGGTGGGTGAGAGCAGTTCAGGGATCTGTCAAAAAATAATGCCTAATAGCAAACCTGTGACCAGTTTAAAGTAGTGTGTGAATTTTGAAAGGAAGCAGTTGCCTTGCTAGCCTTTCAGACTTAATGAAAACCTAGTTTTATGCCTAATTTTAAAGCCAAGTGGAAAGGATGTAGAATGCTGTATTCAGAAGGTAAGATGTAAGTAAAATCAAGAGTGTGAATGTCAGACCAAAACTTAACTGTCCAGAATGCTTCTATCTGAGGAGGTCTACAGAAGGAGTATCATAGAAAATTGAGATGCAGATGGCAATGCAGCAGCTTAGTTGCAGTACGTGTTTTATGACCTAAATTTTTGCATTAGTTGCTGTAGTTGTGTCTGTGCTAATATTGGGGGTGGGGGAGTAAAATGACATCTGATGTGGTGTTCGCTTTTTTTGTTGGATGGCAAGTAGTAAGTGCTCAGAAGTTGAGGAACTTCTTTGAAATCTTGGTAAGCTTTCATCAACTGGCTGTAGCCACACTGTAACTGATGATCTTTTGTCAAACTTAGTCTCTCTACTGATACCTAAAACTGTAAGTTAAATGAGAAATTTGAAACTTGTTTTGAAACTGCTTTTCTGACTGCCTCTACTTGTGAGTATTTCCTCTTGCTAGCTTTCCAGTTTCTGTATCCATCAACAGTTGCCAACTATCTGGTGTATCAAATTATGTTGCAGTTCTCTCGAAATGAGCGCTTAATAAAAAGAGCTGAAAAATAAGGCTCAATGTGTGCACTGAATGCCATCCGGTATGCTGAAATGGATTTTTGTTTGTCATTCTCCTCAAAGGTTACACAAATGAGAATTTGAAAGCACAGAAGGCATTCATTTAATTTGGATTCTAATTAAGAGGGTTAAATTAAAAAATGGTACTAGAAAGATCTGTAGTGTAAGTAGTACCATAATGAAATATGCAGAGTCTAGCCTGCTGATGTGATTTCTAAATAAAGTGGTATGGTCAACTGAAGGGCAATTTTTTTTTTTATTATATGCATTATATATAAAGAATGTATATAAACTGTTTTGTACATGATTAGTGTGGATGGTATTAGACATGTTATTGTTGCAGAAAGAAGTGTTGGTCATCTTTCTGGTTTAAAACATCTTTACTTCATATATCTGGCTGGATTCTCTAGGATCAGTGCAACCTCTTATTGGTTGGTCACTAGTTCTGTCTAGCATTGGCTTAATAATACTGCTCTTGTGATGTGTAAGAACAAATCTTAGTGAGATGCTGTTAAACAGCATCAGCTGCACTACAGCTGAAGTGGGACGGGCTGTAGGCTGATTATGTCCACAGAGGAGAAGGACTGGATAGGCCAGTGGATATTTATTTTATTTAGGACTCCCTAAAGGACCTTTTTCCTAACAGCAATCAGAGCAGGAAAGCAAAAACTCTCACGTAAGAAGTCCAGAGTCTCTTTTTAACTGGAGGATGCTCTAGAGTAAAATATTCTGAACTCATCCTGCTCAGTATTCCTTGAATGGGAATGTCCTACCTATGTCTCCTCAAAAAGTATGAAAGCTACCTGTTGATGGGGGTGGAGTTTCTCATTGTAGCCTGAGATAGATTAGTGCTGAGACACCTCTCATGAATGTATATAAATGATTAAAAACTGATTGTTTTCATACATACTGTGGGCTTGCTTGTTCAGCTCTAGTGTTTGTGCAATCATGTTTCTATATTAAGGTTGTTTTTACTTCTGACCGATGTCAAGAGTAGTTCTGGGTTTTATTTTATGGAGGATACGATGAGCTTGGAAAAGAGCAAGCAGAAATTATTCTGAAGATCTAATATGAAAAAGGCTTTAGTTAACGATTTACACTTACTAGCTTTAATTTGTTAAGCTGGAATTCCAGAAATGGTTGTGTTCCAACAACTGCCTGTGCTGTGAGAGGAGAAACTGGATTAGAGTAGCAAATGAGTAGCAAACACATGCCTGCCAATTGTATCGATTTAATTGGTATAGGTTTAGCATGTTATTTTGGAAACTAGTTTTGCTGCAATGTTGGTTCTCATCCCTGTTAATCTCTTCCACTTGCTTAGCTTGGGTAATAAAGTAGTAGCTACTGAAAGCAGAATTAACTACTCTTCTGTAACATCTGCTAACTCAGGGAGTCTTTCTGAGGTATGTTGTGCAGACAGAGTTTAGTTAGTTGCAGGGTTCTCCTGTATCTGTGTTCAATTCCTAGTCTGGAAAAAAGAATTCTGCAAAGTGCATGCAGCAATTGTAGTATCAGCGTCATGGGACTGATGCGCTCGCTCTTGAATGCTCTACTTCTCTGGATTGTTGCACAAAGCAGCATTTAGACAGTTATTTGATAAACAGTTTGCATTAGAGTGGAATCTCTCCTAGTAATGCTCTGGCCTTCATCTCACTCTTCCTGTATCATCCATCTCTTCTGTCACGTGCTCATTTCTCGCTGTCTCCTGAAATAGACTTTCACCCATAGTTGCATCTCCTCTTCACTAATTGTTGTGTCTGGGGTCATTCCTTCCCTGCTCTGTGGATTTTCTTATTGTTTCTTATTAAAAGTAGTTTCTTGTTGAGCTCTTCCTGTCTGCCAGCCTCCCGCTGTCAACTGAAGATCTGAATCAAGGTATGAAAACAGATGTCCCTTTGAGGCCAAAAATAGTTAAAAGAAGCTTGTAATAAAATGCATGTTAATGTGCATACTAGATTTTGTTTAATTTTTAAGACTGAAAGATCAAGTGTTCAGTTTAGGAGATAGTAAAGGCATTCTTTTGCAATTGTAATTAATTTCTAATAAACATTCATTATGTGATTGTTAAAGCTGATGCTCTCTGGAGTACAGAAATGGCATTTTGCCTACAAGATGTGCTTTGAGATATTAGGGTACATGGTGATAGTGATAAGGGATGTTTTACATTAACTTTTCCACAGCAGATTAGAATCCTAAGTGGAGATAGCAAAAAATTACTCAGCAGGGATGATAACCAGTATTAATAGACTTCACATGGCCCTAGAGTTTGGGATTATTTTATCTTCCTACTTTAGAGTTACTTTGTGGTGCGATATAAGAGGCACAATAGCAGATTCTAAAAAAAATCTTATTCTTGGTGCTTTTTGTCCTGGCTGTCTGAGCTGAAGTAATACTAAACACTTGCATGTGAAACTATAGAGAACTGCTTATTCCACTGAATTTACTCAGCTTATATTTTTCTGTCATTTTGCAACAAAGAGTATCAACGGGATGATGGGCTTTCCTGTGATGTACTTTCCAGAGTTGTTAAAGAATAACATATCCGGAGTATCCAAATGTTCAGCTTTATTAGTTTATACAAGAAATTATGATCAAGTGCCCTGCCGTCGTAGGCAACCTCATGTCCTTTGTCTGCCAATTTGCTGTATAGTAACGTTATAGATTATTTATTTTTATATTTTCTCCTGGAAATTTCCATCTTCAGAGTTGAAAGATGAAAATTATATATAAAATGATAGATAATTGAAAGTATAAAACTTTAACTGAGCAGTGCAAAAGAAGCTATTGGGAGCTTTGTTGTCTTAGATGAAGACTGTTCCCGCAGTCCACACACGCATGTTTACCTTGTGCAAGTATTGCACATGGTGGTTCTTGTCAGCCCAGCAGCGCTCACTATCTCCAAGCAGTCCTAACTGTTTTCCTGCTCCTACGTAAGGCACGACTCTCTCATTCTTAACATGGTATTTAGCCTTACAATGAGGAAAGCCCTACTCTGTTTTGACTAGGAAATAACCAGTTCATAGCAGCTAAAGCATGCAGTCTTTCTCAGGAAACAAAATTTTTTAAGGCTTACCGATCTGGGAAGTGATGTTTTAGTACAGCGAAAGATACAGCCCTGTTACACAGGGTGTGCTCTAAAACTCTCTGCTTTGGGTCTTGGGGGATGCAGGAACTTCTTGATGGAAAAGCTTTCATAAAATTTTAATGTGGTCAAAACATTTATTTTCCCTAACTTGTTCTTGGAAACAGTGAAACCATTCTGCCTGAGACTTCCTAGAAAAAAACAATGGAAAAACGCTTACCATGGCAATGAGTCCATGTAATTGCTTTGGCAAAGCTGCAAGCAACTGAAAACACTTCTACAGGAAGTGTTGGGGCTGACTGTGTCCAGGTAGTATTGCACCTGCATGATTTGCAAACATTATCTTCCAAGTGAAAGCCAGTATGGGCCAGCAGCTATCTGTGAAGAATATTAAGACAACCTGGTGTTCTCCTACACTTGAAAGACGCTACTGCTTCAGGTGTATGTATAAATGTTAGTATCTGGTGGCCAATGTGAAGTACTGTTTTACAATAATCTTTACTAGTCACTCTTGCTAGTGCTGTCACTTTCATCTGCATCAGATGAGGGACAATGTCAACTCTGCTAATAACTTACATGCAGAACTTCCTTGATCCAGAAGCTGTTTGGTTTGATAGTGGGCTATCATGGTTGGTAAACAACTGCTTGATGTAAGGTCAGAGGCTTTGGACAATATCGTCTCAACTTCCAAGTGTCCCAAGAACCCTCCGACTTAGAGGTATTGGGTTTACAGCATTGCGTGCTTGAGTATGTGGAAGATGTGACAATATCAGTGTTGCCTTATAGGTGACTACAAGATGCTGTTACTTGCCTGTGACTGCTTTGCTGAGCATTACCAGGGTTGAATAGGGTGACTACAAAGTCCTTTCCTCAAGAAACTTCCTAGGTGGGGGTCTGCGATGTTCTATCTGATAGACCTCTCCAATGCCCTGTGTATACAGGGAGAACAGTATAGATGAAACAATACTACTGTCTTGGTAGTTTGATAACCTCAACTGTTAAATTTGGCTGTCGTGGTCAAGTCAGAGCTCTTGGAAAACTTAGTGCCTTGGGGCATGACTGAGTACTAAAAGAAGGTGACTTGGTTTAAACTGAAGTAATGCCAATGTGACAAGAATGATAGCGAATATTTGCATAAGTTGGCTCAATCTAGCTGTTGCTAAACAATCATAAGAAATGTTTCTGCTTACTAATCATCTGCAACAGATGTGACTGTCCTTTAAGATAGGACTTTTTGTAATGTGTACTGTGTTTTCGATAACTTGAGGGTAGATGATCACAGGGCTTTGTCTGTGGAGCCCTTCTTTAAGTCAGGTCACTTACATCAGCACTGCTTTCTGTTAGGAGCTTGCTCTTCGGGTAGCACTTGAGCTGTCTGCAGTTACTTTATTGATTTTGAATTATTTTGACTTCCAGAACTTAGAACTATACTAGCATTGCATGGGTTTGGGGGGGAAGTAGAGAAGTCGGAAACATCTTAAGGAATGTAGCATTTCCAACGTAAGTACAGGAGTTGATGGTACTGTTTTTCATAACAGTTCTTGCATCTTGAAGCAAAGTGTACCTGTCCATACTGAGACTGTTTGCCTTTGGATGCATGTTGTGGTGGGCTTTACTGTGGCTCTTCTATGAGTAGAGAAGACTGACAAAAGGAAAATCTGGGAGTTTAGGGGAAAATCCTTCCGTGGAAGGGTTGCACCAATGGCTAGGATTAACGTATAGCCAAAGCAGTTTAATACAAATACAAGCATAGCTATGTTAGAGCAAAGTTGAATTTGACTTTTAGGTGTCCAGCTTGGCATCTAGACAGAGCTTTGGAAAGCTTAAATAACCCTATCCTTCTAAGAGTGAACCACATCTAAGAGGTTTCTGAATGTGATGTGGATATCTTCAAGGTAGCTTTCGAATACTATTTGAATAAATCTGACGTGTTTTTAGATTCTTTCCTCCTCTACTGAATTTTATATGGATTTTGCTGTTTTACGTGAACCAGTTTGGTGAATTTGCCAATTTTGACTGTGGCAGAAGTTAAATAGCACTCCTACATTTTGTCTAAAACCAGTTTTCATATGCTGTAGACCAGTGGTTTTATTTGTGATGTGAAATTTTTTTTGCTTTTTTTAGGGTTTTTTAAAACTTTTTTTGACAATATTATTTTGCTTTTCTCAGTATATTGTGACTGAGTATTTAGTTCTGACACTGGGCATTTTAAGAAACAGAATCAAACTTCCTTTTTTTCTACTATTCCCTTACACTGTGGTATTCTTTTCTGCTGCTTAGTTTGTTTGATGAATTTCTACTGATGCAAAGACACAGAGGAAGAAGATATCCGAGGTGCTGGAGAAGGGAGCAAACTGGGATAGGCGTAGAAAAGTGCCATTCATGAGACCAGGAATATAGAACTTTCATTAAAGGAGGAAACTAAAAGTCTTTGCTCGTTTAGTAAAAGGAAAGCCAAGAAGGGATGTGATAACACTGTACGTATGAAAACATCCTGTAAGGGGTGGGAAGGGGGTAAACACCAAGGAGGAAAATTAGCTGAAGAACAACATTGGCACAAGAACAAATGGATATAAACTCTTCCTGTATAAGCTTTGAAATAGTACTCTAACTTCCAGCATAATTACTATAGGAGTGAGTTTGTGGGATAGACTTCTAATGCTTTGAATCACTTCAGGATGGAGTGGGATCACTTGGTGAAAGGGATTGTGTGGTTGCCGTTAACAGAAGACTGAATGCCATAGAGCAGAACGTGAGTGCTTTGCTCTGCACAAGCAGTTGCATGTATCCCTCCTGCCATAGTCTTGCTTGAACTCCATAGTATTTTTGAGTCAGTTCCTTTAACAGGAAAAAAAAAACAAACCCAAACCCCAAAACCAACAAAAACCCCAAAATGCACCACCAACAAAAAAAGGCAAAAAACCCAAAGAAACCCAATGGTGCTCTGTATGGACATCATATGAGTTCAGAGGAAGATCAGCTTTGGGTGAAGTTGCAGTTTTTCTGTGGTATAGAGAATGGATCAATAGAACTTCTAAACTAGGTTCCAGAAAACTGTATCCAAACAGACTGTATTAAATGCGTGTTGGAACTCGCCTACTTTAGTTAGGAAACTGCTAATTCTTTTTCTGTATAGCTTCAAGCTACACCTGCCATTAGGTAAATGTCTTAATTAGTATACTGAAACAAAACACTTCATAATCTATTAAAGTGTGCATATAGATTCCTAAATTCTAATAAGAAATAGCAATAATAGCTATTTAGAAAATGTTGGCATGCATAGGGAGGGAAGGAAAAGAAATGTGTAAGGGGTGACTAGAGAGAAATGAAAATGTAAGCATTGAATTACTAAAAGCTTCAAGTTAAGATATTGTAAGTAGTCATTCAGGATTTGAGACCAACAGTTTGTTAGACCTGACAAAACTGTTTCTCCAGCAAACGTAGTCCAAAGTCCTTAAGAGTTAAACCTAAAAATTTATTTCTTCCTTAAAGCATTATATAAATGATGCTTTGCGTTTAGATTGTTAGTCTTCAGTGGAAGATCTAAAGATTAGGTACTTGCCCTGTTCAGTAAGGATACGACTGTGGCTTGTGAAGATGCTGTGTACTCATTTTGAAAATGCTTGTCTTGTGAATAACACTTTGGTTAAGATGCTTGTTTAGGTTTGATCTTCAACTAATTCCTAAAAGACTTAAATGGCTATCTCTTTTCTAAAGTGTGTGCAAACTGTGTTATGTAATAGGACTTATGCTTGCTTTAAAGAAATAGCAAAAGTTTGAATTGTTTACCAGTCTTCCAGTATAGATACTAAGGATGCAGGCTGGTTTATTCTTTCATTAATTGCATACCTTAAACCTTCCTTGAATTCAACTCTCCACCGTATGGTTGCTGATACTAATATTCAGAAGCTTAATACCATTTTTAGTTTCTTGTGTTTTGTGGCCTGCATCTCGCAATCGTGAAGAGCATGCCTGCATTCCAGACAGGCGACATCTTAAATTAATCTTTGTTTGGGATGCCTAGGGAAAAATAATAGTGTTTCTTGTCAAGGGAAGATCTTGAACATGTTTTAGAAAATTCTTCAGGTCCACTTAT
Organism: Pygoscelis adeliae; assembly: GCF_000699105.1. Classification (NCBI taxonomy): domain Eukaryota; kingdom Metazoa; phylum Chordata; class Aves; order Sphenisciformes; family Spheniscidae; genus Pygoscelis; species Pygoscelis adeliae. Next base: position 2,692,605 of record NW_008824650.1, read on the forward strand.
TCTTTATTGTGGTGAAAAATCTTAGAAGCATTATTAGGTTGCAGGCTGAAGTTGCTACCTCTATTCACAAAACCACGGTGATGTAGCTTTCATCAAAGTACCAATCTTTAACTTTGACCAAAAGTTGATATAAGTGATAGTGGGCTGTTTCAAAAGTATTCAGTCGGACTTATGATACTGTTTACCAGTTAGTCCCTAAACAAGGCAGCTCTTGCTTGTAAACAAATAAGTTTCTCTGCCTGCCTGGACAAGAAACTTCAGAGTTACTATGATTAGCTCTGGAATGTGAAGTTTCTTAAGCTGCTCATCACTTTCTTGTCTGCCTCAAATCTCACTTAATCATTTGGTTATCCACACTGCCAGTGGAGAGCTACAGGAAAGAAGTATTAACTTCTCAGCCTATTTACCAGGACTTACTAACTCCAAAAATGAAAAACAAAATTCAGTGCAGGATTTTGAACTGTGCTATGAATACAAGAAAGACTGAAACACAATCTGAATCTTTTAATTTTTGAGGCAGCTATTTGTATTAGTTTTCTCTTAGAAGTCTTAGCTACTACTGAAGTTTGAAGAAGCGGCGATATTGAAATCTCAAAACCGGAAAAGTGGGTCTTTTGAAGTAGTCTCAGGAGCTAATCTTTTTTGTTCTTCACTAAAGCAGGATGTGCTTTTGCCATTGCGGACACTTGTCTCATTCTATGTTTAGGACCCTTAAGGAAGGAGACTGTACAATGTCCTAACGTTGCTTTGTTCTGTCTAACAGCTTCTGGAATGCATTAATAGCTCTCTAACAGCTGGCGTCGGTTTTTTTTGTTTGCTTGTTATTTCGTTTAAGCAAACTGTGCTTTTTCTTCCCTACTTATGCTATAGCAAATCAAATTAATAAGAGGGTAGCTCTTTCTCAGTAGTAGTGATATTTAGTCACTCCTCTAATTTGCACTTAGCCAACTGAGTGTTCCTTTCAGATTCTGGTATTCTCTAAAAGATTGTATTAACTCCAAACTACTTATGAATTTGGTTTGAAGATATTATGAGGTTTAAAGTCTTCCAACCATTTCTAACTCTTACTGCAAACTCTTTGAAGCATGTTCTGTTCCTGTTTTGAAGATCACTAAGGAAAATACTGAATAAAATGAAGCCCCGATCTTCTGAGATTCTCTTGCAATGTTTTCCCTGTGAAATGCCAAGCTACTGGTCAAAAGCTCTTCCAAAGTGACTTGTAGAAAATTAAAGACATGTAGTATGAACTTGCATGCTATTCTGCACTAGCTGATTTGCATAAGGTGGACCTTGCAAATGTTCCAACTTTGAGAATAGTTTGAACTGGAGTTCATATCTTCTTAAAAACACATAGTTGTCATCTAGTCTTGCAAACCCACTGAAAAAAAACCAAAACATCTTACTAGTTTTGCTGCAGCTGGGATTACTTGTTAGGCAGCTACCTTGTATTGATTCTGCCTTATCTTTTCCACATGTGGTAGTATCGAAGCTTGCTTTCAGTGTCTCAAGTGTACTGTGATTTTTTTTTTTTAAATTATTTTGTGTCTGCCCTCTTTTTTTCATCCACTTGATCATTTTATCCTGAGTAAAAACTGATTAGACTGAACTGTTCTTGATGCAACCATGTTGGCTTTCTTCTTTGCTTTTGATGAGCTTCTTTTGTAGGTGCTTACAACTACACCGGGTTTAATAACTTGCTTCGATACGTACCTAAGAATTCTGACTGGTTTTGAATTTGTTTGGCTCTCCTTTTGACTGGTACTGTATCTTCTCCTTCATGAACTTGCAGAGTTCAGGAATGGTTGTTTTTAACTAGGGTGACTCCTGTTTACATATGTAATAACCTGCTGTCTCTGCATCAAGCAACTCCTTGTGACAAGGAGAGAAAACATCTCAATTACCTTAATGATCTAAAGTGACTGAACAGTTGCACAAACTCTAGAATTCAAAAGGCATACTAAAAGGTGTGCAAAAAAAAAAGGTGTAGAGGCAAGCAAATCCTGAATATTATGTTCGAAAGTGTCTTAAGCAATTACAAATATAATTCTTGAACTGAAATGTTTTAAGATATGTTACGGTTTCTTTTAGCTTGTCGCTGTTATTAGAAATGATTAACCTTTTTCTGAAGACTCGACCAACAAGACAGTATGCACTTCTCTATTCATTTTTATTTACATTTGTCAGTGTACCTATTTTCCCCTCTTATTTTGTGTACCTCTAGACCCCCTTCCTATTTGTAGGATGAGATACAGTTAGCAGGGTGGAGCTTACTCTAATGTTGTCCCTGTGTGCTCATGCTTCTTTTTAAAATCCTATTCTTCCTGTCATGTCATATATTCATGCTGTAATATGTAATTGGATTCATCCTGGATCACTGAAGAAGGTTCTGATACTGATCTCTAGATATGCTTCCTATCGCTTCTTTGTATCAGAGTATCTTACATCTGTAAACTTACTGTGATCTTTCTTTAGCTGCCAGCTCATGCATTCCTTTAGATTGGGGTGGGAAATGTTCAATCCGCAACATCCATATCATATAGCCTGTGGCTGCATGAATAATGCTACCGTGTAACTTTAGTGTGTGGTCTGCCAGGATATTTTAAAGCTCTCTGCAGCTTTCAGAAAGAAAAAAAAAAAAACAAAACAACCACCAACCTTGTCTATGTCACTACATCCTCTCTTTTTGGTTCCTTGCATATGAAATCCTTTCAGCTTATGATGGAATAGTCAACTCCTATCACTGTCATCATATTACTTCCTATGTATTAGGCTTTAAATCTGTTTTGGTTTTTTTCCCCTGGAAGTAGTCCTTTGCTAGCTGTGGTTGCCATCTCTGCAACAAAGTTGTGCCGAGCATGTTCTAAAAACTTAATGATGATTTATCTCCTGCCACTTAGAGTAGGCATCCTTGTAACCATCTCTTCCCACTTTTTCCATCTTTTTTTACCACTCAGTCTTATCCTGTGACTGATTACATGGGTGGTTATTTTGGTGGTGGTTTTTTTTTCCCTGAGAGAAGTTTCATCTTGAATAAACAGAAATCAAATGATACAGTACAACATCACTTCTTTTTTCTGTACTTGCCCTTCTTAAACTATGTTAGTATTCTTCTCCTACCAAGTCTGACATTGATTCAGCTTCTGGTGTCTTGTTTCTTGTCCACTGTTTTCACTGTTCTTTCACTGTTCTTGGCTCTTTAGCAGGCAGCTCAGCAGACTGAAAAGTCATGCCCTCTTACTGCATTACTCTGTGACAAAATTGCATTTTCTTGTTCTTCTCTCCCAGTCCGTCAGTTCCCATGCTTTTCACAGGATATACCATGTAAATTTTAATTTGTCTGTGTATCATTCAAACCTATCTAACAAATTAGTCATATTTCTCTTATAGAAGGTAGGTTGAAGTAAAGCTGTTGCTCATGATCACAGCAACATACTGTACACAGCGTAGTACTGGATTCCTTTTCAGAATCTGTTCCTGTCTGTCCCTTAGCTGAGGAATGCTGATAAAAATCCTACCTGAACAACTGATTCCTGGAACGTTGTTCTTGAAACCCCACTTCTTCATTCAGATGCCTCCATTTCCCTTAAAAGTCATGTTTCGGGGGCTGTCGGTGAGCTTGTAGAGACATCTGAGGAATAGTTTGTGGTTCTTGCTATGTAGTGTCACTGTTGCTCTTGGAGTGGATTAACTATATCCATTCTAGATGTTTTTTCAGATCTATTAGAGGTGTTGCGTTAATGACTTACACTAGAACTACTACCATCTCCTGCATTGTGGAAGTTGTGGGAGAGGTTATCAAGGATACTAAGGAACTCATTCAGTAAGTTCAGACTGGGGGTGAACAGAAACTTTATAGCCAGTTTTGGTGACAACTTTCAGATAAAAATGCAGGCAGAAGAACAATTTACAAGGTTAATGATATCTTTTTACCTATTGTATACTCTGCCAAGGGTTATCTATAACAGTAGGGAGAGAGGGTAACTTGCGTTGGCTTATTTAAGTGATTAGTCACCCTGGTGTCTTCTGGCACTATTTGACATAGCTAAGCTGATCTAATGGCTAGCTGCCACAGCAAGGCTGGTGTCCTTGTACTGCATAGCTTCTAGTGTAAGGAAAGGGCAGGAATAATCTGCTTGCCATATGGCTAGATATGGGAGCTGAATAGACCTAAAACTGGCACTATCAGGAAGCCGATAAATTTAAACAGTTTTGTATAAATCCAGAAGCAGTGTGAGGGAGGGATGGAACCACACAGCCAGTGGAAAGGGATCAGCAGCTGCTGCTACTATGCTGTGCTACTGTTTATGCTGCTGTGGAGCCACATCTTTAGACCTGGCCTTTGAAAAGGTGGAGTTATTCTGTATTTGCTGACAAAGGAGTGTTGGCTAGGGATGTGAAAAATTTATCTTTTAAATTGCAGCTTAAGCTAGATGTACATGAAGAACTCTCCAATTCCTCTTTTCACTGTGACGATATGTGTTTGTCTAAGTTGGGTTTTTATTTCTATGTTAACAAAATAATTATTTTACTTGATTAAGTGATATGAGAGAATAGTGTAGAGTGCTTTTGTTGCTATAACGCTTCTTTTAGTAAAGTTTATCAGTATAATTATACCAATAAATTTCACCTAATGTATTGCTGTTGGATCAGTTCTGTAGTAAACGTTGGGATGAAAAATATCTTTTGTCTCTAACAGTAACATTTTAATTCTCTAGCATCTGAAGTGTCATATTCAACATACTACTTGGCTTTTTTAAAACAGGAGTGTGACTTAGAGTAACCTAAAGTACAGATATGTATGTGTGCAGTAACTGAAAAGAAAATGTTTTCTCTAGTAACTAGGTTATTTAGTACACGTGAGAATATCACAAAAGTACATTTCTACTCCCTTCCCCATTTCCCTTTATCCACCATCTGAACTGGCTGCGGGGAGATAGTTATGCTAATAGTAGTCAAGCTGAAGAGTGTAGTGTTGAGTGCTGGGAGTGCTTAGCTCCTGCTGCTGTAAGAAAACTCCAAGCTTTTAAAGTTGCATAGTTTCCCAGGCTGATTCTGATTAAAAATCAGGGGGGATGGTGGAATTATTGTGTACATAGGTGGTTTCTGTTTTCCTCTAAGTTGTTCACTTAGCTAGACAGTATGTTAAAAAAACAACAACAAAAAACCCCTCAGCTGCTATCGGCTGTTTTTTCTCTGCTTTTTAAAGGGCTTTTAAAATTTGGTAGTTAATTTCATAGTAAACTTAGAAATGTCAGTTATACAAACAGTTGTTTAGGCCTATGAGAAGGGTTCTTTGTGTTCTTCAGATGTTTGAGAATTGCTAGAGCTACCAGCTCTCAATCTAACCATGAGGAGCAGGGGTGCTATAGAGACCTGCAGCGGCATGATTGTGGTCTGTGGTGGAATTTACTCTTTAAAGCAGATGAGAGAAAACAGTCTCTGTGGAAAACCATGTCTTCCTTTCAAACGTTCCTGGAGCCACAGACTAAACTTGAAATGTGACTGGATACCAGTGCAGAAATACAAGGAGCATAATACAGCTATAATAGAAAATATAACAGGAAAGGTCATGATTTTGTATTGTTGAAATTAAGAAGCATGTATGGTCCAGTATCTCACTGTTGGGCCAGCCCAGTATGCATATAGCACAGAAATACAGCCTGTGGTTTGCAGTAAGCACTTCTGAGGAACTTTCTATAGGTTTTTATGTCGCAGTATTTGGAAGCTTTTCAATATGTGTTGACCATATGTTTTACTGCGTGTTCCTGTTCTCCATCTGCAGGCGCTTCCTTTTTTCTCTCCTTTTTCTTCTTTTGAAGGCCTTGAAATTCTGAGGGGAAAGCTACAGTAGAAAAGTGCCCGGCATGGTGGCAAAGGTATGAGTGGAACTGAAGGTATCTGTTCAGTAGGTCTTGGAGGAAATGGCTTCAGTAATGCTGCAGAAGTTTCCCTGTCATTTTATGAGGAGTATTCAGATGATAGCTCTACCTTTAGAGCTCTCTAAATAGACAATTATACTTAGTACCAAGTCCCATTGCAATCTGAGTCAGTATTGCTGAATAGTTAATGTTTTTAAAAAAAAAAAAAAAAGCTGTGATGTCTTTGTAAATATTTACTGCCTGAAATAAAAAGCTAAAGCATGTCTCATGTTACAGTGAAGGGTGGGAGAAAGGAAGGGAGTAAAAATCATTTGGTCTTAAGTGAATAAGATTGGGCAGTTTAGTGGCAAATATACTACTCTTTAAAGGATCTCTACCTGTAGGAATAAATAAAATGCTGATGCGGAGAGAGAATTTACTCTGTAAAAGCCTGTATGACAAGGCTCTCAACTTCAGGTGTTAAACTGTCAAAAAATCTTGTAACCTTTCAGGTGACTTCCGTTTATGCTCTATTAAAAATTGCAGAAAACAGCACTGGGGATTTTGGTGTGGGGTTTTTTTTTTTTTTTTGCCTTCACCTATGACTTGAGGAGAGGGGGTGCACATGGAGAATGTCCACTTGCAAAATAACTTTCAGATGAATCTTCAAGAAATAAGCTTTCATGAGTGAACAGCCACATGGAAATGCACATTCAACTACTTATTAGTGGACTCTTCTCCTCCCCTGATCCTGCTCTAGATTAAGATGCCTCCTGCTGGGAATCTGCTCTGTCTGTGAGCCAGCTAACTTCCGGATCATGAGCTGTAGAAAGCTGAGGTTTGGCTGGAGGCAGTGTCCTAAGTCTTGGTCTAGACTTAAGCTAAGGTCCAGCAAATGTGCTCCATAAGGCTTATCTGCGACTGCCTTGCCAGGGCAATTGTAATCGTCTAGTCCCTTTCCATCTTCCCACTCCTTGCATGAGTTGTTGCAGAAGCAATATCAGAAAGGCATACATCGGGCATCTGACCAAGGGAGAAGGAATACAATTGACAGGAATGTCAAGGACAGGCAGTGCTTAGCACAGTTGTGACTCCAGTTCAGCTTCCGACAAGGAGGACTCGCTTAGGAGGTCCCTGATCTAAGAAGTTGGGCTGTAGCATGTAGTCCTTCTCCTCTGTGGCCCTTCAGTGTGACACAGCTTAGGACATGTTAAGCATTAAATTAGTGTAACTGGGGCTTCTGTAAATGAGGCTTCTTATGCAAATCTAATTTTGGATACCTCACTCACTTCCTCAAGCAGGAGCAGAGATTTTATGTTACCTCTTGTTCATGTAGTACACCATTGTCATATCAACATCTGAATATGTTACTGACTTTATGGTGAAAGAATGGCCAGTATATATTCATAGCTCCTGCATGTTGGGTGGATGATCTCCTATGCAGATCAGAGATGACATGCAGAAACTGAGTGAGATTTTTAAGTCAAGCTGAAGGGAGTACTGCTTTGCAGGTGCTGGGTAAGACTGCAAAAGCTTAATAGTAGCCAGAAAGGACGAACATTTATCAGAAAACAAGTAAGACTGGAACTAGAAAATAAATAGGTAATAAAGTAGAAATATCCTAATGGAGATTAGGGTGTTTATATTTGATTACTTGTATTTGCAGCACAGTGGTGGCTGGATACAACCAAAAGCAGTAAGTTTGTCCTCTGGAAGGTGAGAGGAACTGTAAAGAAGACTATGCCCTGTCCACTTGTGCTCTGCAGGAAAGGTGGATGTGAGTTGCACCCCTGGGATGTGCTAAGCTTTCAGCTTGAGAGATCTTTTCTTCTTTGAGCAGCTGTATATACATAATGCACATACAATACCTGTAGAAAGAACTAGGGTTTGGCACCTGTTTAGTAATCCCAAGTAGTTGAAGGTGTTAGAAGGTCTTAAATATCCTTTGCAACAGGCACTTGATGAAGTCATGTAGGACATACGAGTTAAATCAGTGCTGCTTGTTTTGCATGTTTAGTCAGTAACTAATAAATTGGTGCATTATACTTATTTATAGTATAAGGATCTTCTGTAGAAATAAACCTCAGTTCTAGCTGGACAATTGGATCCTTGTTCAGATCCTGCTAGAGTTTCCTAGCTATTTATATGGGTGTTAAACAGTGCTCACAGACAGCTATCTCATGCTTCTGAATATTTTTAATTGTAACTTTCCAGTGTCAGTTTGGGAAGCAGTGTGGTGCCTCCTCTGAGTTGGAAGGCAGCGTAGGGTGGGATAGCACCTAACCAATCCCATGCATCCTAAATTGGTGAGGATTGTTGAGGTCCACTTGAAGTTGTGTTTGGAGAGTGGGAGTGTGTGGTAAGTGAGAGGAGGGTTTATAGGCACACCTCCACTGTGCTGGTCAATAGAGTTCTTAATTGTGGCTGCCATTAACAGCCTTACCTGATTAAATCTGGCAACATGTCCTGCTTCACAGTTACTGTGCTTGCTATTGTGATACATTAAATTTGCATAATTATTGGTAGGTTGGCAAGACTGTATTGAGCAATGATGTGCTCTGCTAAGAGTGTAAATTTTTTTCAGCTAAAAATAGTTGGTTGTTTTGTAGTTTATCAACTATTTGAGGTGTTCCTGTGCTTGTTTCTACCTGTAGTATACTTAATTGTACATAAAGTCACGTTGTTAAGGCTACAGACTCAATAGGAAATACAGATTCAGAATTAGAATAGTAACTTCCCTGGATATATACACTTGTAGTAGTTTCTGGGTACTTGGTGATGGTTTTGGAGAACCTTTGTTTCAGTCAGCGTGGGGAATAGACTTGGTCTGCAGGTGATGCAGAACTGTTGGACCATTATCTTGCTTGCTGCAGCAATTGGAATGTATCTACTGAAAGAGGCAGGGGACTAAAATTGGAAGAAACTAGTTTCGTCCTGTCCTGTAGGCTAACTTGTAGTTTTTGCAGTGCTGGGAAAAGACATGACAGTGCAGTGTCAGAGACACATACTTAATGTCTCTTATGAAGAGACATTTTACTCATGAAATACATTCTCTAATGGTTACTGATCATGTTAGTAGCCATGATCAAGTAGTCTTATTTACTGGTGATTTGACTTACCGTTTCAAGTGCAGTTCTCATTGTGTACTGTCCCATGGGAAAAAGTTGAGATTAAAGTAGATAAGGACTGATACTGCACAGAGGGACTGCATTTATGGTTATAGAAGCAACCTTAACTTCCTGAAGACCAGAGTTCTTGGTATGTCATCTAAATGTTCTTATAATATTGTTTTCAATGCTTAGTGTCTTGTCCTCTCCCTGCTTCTACTTTGTGTATTTAAAAAAAACCAAAAAACCCCACCCAAAACAAAACCGAAAAACCCAGCAAAAAAACCTCCCAACAACTCACTGTATCTCAGGGTCATTAAATTCACTTCAAACAGACAGTAGCTGTTTATGCTGTTGCAGAAGTTAGAGGATGATAAGATGTTAGTATATTATGGAGTTATATAAAGGTTTCTCTGTCCCAAACTACACTTTTTAACCTCTTCTATACATGCCCTTGCTGAGTCAGTACCAGTTCCCCTTTGGGATCATCTCATAAAGGTTGCTTCCCACCAGCATTGTCCAGGTCTGTCTGCCTAGTCCTTTCCCTATCAGTTTGCTCACATGGTTTCCTAATCTCTTACCAATTTTTCCTAGCTCTTGCTATTTTCACTTCTGGTCCTGACCTTTATAGGAACATAAATCCAACAAATTATTTTCTCTTCTCCTTCTGCTTTCTCCCAGTTGGACTCTCTTCTGTATTCCTATGAAAACTTCTATTTCACATTGCTTGTGTTTCAGTGGGGAAAAGGCTTTTTTTTAGAGTAATGAGAGTTGGAGATGAAGGACTTCCTTAGTACGTAGAAGAGACTGCCTGTATCCTAGAGGAGCCACTTGCAAGAGAGGTCCAGCTTCGATTCTGTAGAATTGGACTAAAGAAGCTGTGCTGAGCCACTCTGTGGAAGTGACAAATAATTTGTCCAGTGCTAGATGATTGATTTTGAGCAAATCTAGCAAACAAGGATTTTGAGGTTTTTAGCTTCCTAATATGAAGTTCTTCAATGATCAGTAGGTATTTCAAGGTTTTTTTGTTTTTCTTTTTTGTCCACTCTTTAAAAGTTTAACATATGACCAAGTTTCTGTGCGTTATTACAGGGTCTAAAGGGTGCATATCTGATGGAGGAGTTAACCTTGACTAAGTTCTAGGTACCTGCTGTAAAGAATGGAGGGCCAAACTGCTTTTTAAAAAAAAAGTTAACATACCTGAGCAGATCTGAAGAATGTATGCTTATGCATCTAAACTCTGACAAACTGAAAGTAAATTTAAATTAATACGGACCGGATTGCATGTCCTTGCTACAGACATGCCACACTAAAAACACTCCAGCCAAGTGGATCCTGTTCTTATACATAAAATGTTGGATTCGTGATGCTGTATGTGAAGTAGGCTGAAGAGAACGGAACCGATTACATAACTTGCTTGCTGCCTCTTTAGAAAATACAAAATTACTACGTGAAAAGTGGACTGGACAGAGATGAGATTGGAGAAATATTATTTAAGGAGCTTGAGTTAGTCAAGCCTGACAGTACTTAAGCTTTAAACTGGCTTCCTCTGTACGTAACTAGAGTTCAGATGCATATTCCAATAATTTGCTGTTAGAAAAATAAGATTTTTTTTTTTTAACTATAACTCTTCAGTACGGAAGTCCTTTCTCATGAAGGAAGAACAATGCATTTTGTCTTTGTTCTACTTAATTTGGAAGGAAAGATGAGTCTGAAATGCAGAGTGCAAAACTATGACTGTCTGTCCAGATCTGAAAGTGTGAATTTGAGTTTTGCTTTAGGGTTGTCCTTCTGCAGTGGTGTTCAGTTGATTTGGCATGTTTTTTACTTTTTTTTTAAGGTTACATAAATAAAACAACATAATGTTTTTACTTACAGCACTTGAAGAATCGGAAAGTGACATTTATGTGCGATTCATGAGGTCACACAAGTGTTATGACATTGTTCCAACAAGCTCTAAGCTTGTTGTTTTCGACACTACGCTACAAGTGAGTATTCTCCTTTCAGTCTGCCTTTGCTTGTAGTTCATTTTTTTTTAAATGAGTGTTTCCTGAGTGTTAAATGAAATTTGATCTCTTGAAGAGAAATTCTCCCATAATGCTGTGCTTTGACTGTACAAAACCATGTTGTTTCAACTGTATCTTTCATGTTATACTAGAGGAGGAGCTGGGGGAAGACTTCCTAGCAGAACAGAAAGAGAGGATATAATTTGTTCTGCAGTTGGAATCGCTATCTAAAAAACTTTCAGACGAGCCCAAACTTATATTGGCTTCTTCATGGCTACCAGAATTTACATAAAGACATTTTATGTAAAGATCCCTGTGCAATAGCTAAAGAGTATCCAGGTGTTTTGAGCCTGTTCTGGCTATATTGGTAAGACAATTTAGGACTAAAATGGATGGCTTAATTATGCAAATTATTACATTCTCCAGAAAATTTTTGTTTTCAGTTTCTCATTTTGCTTTTAATCAGTAAATCATCTGCTAGACTCTTGGCTCTGTCTGAAGAGTTTGTTTGCCAAAAGAAGGCATTAGCTGCCTGCTATAGAAACAGACTAATCTGTTCTGCAGCGTGGTAGAAAGCTGTGGCTTTCTCTGTTTCCTGGATTTTGCAATTGGTGTTTTTTGGCTTGCTTTGGTTTTTGTTTGTTTCGGTGTGTTTTTCCTTTTAAAGATGGTCCAATTCTGGCTTAACTAAGCCCATTAAGTAATTTTGGTCTGGAATGTACTGCTCAATTAGACTTCAGCTTTCCACGGTCAGAGGCAACAATGTAATAGATACTTAGTCCCAAAATGTTCATAGAACCGTCTTGCATATCAGATAATTGTATGTAATGCTAGATTGAGTGCTGTGATCTAAAAGGTGGAAAGCCTACATTGCACAACAAGGCAAAGTAATGGGGTGGATCAAGAGCACTGCACATGTATTAGTCTGTTTGTACAATGACCAACAGCATCCTCCTTGAGTTCTGCAGCATGGCTAAAAGTACTGGAGCTTCAGTTACTGCTCAGTACAAAAAAAACAACTTTGTAACTTCAGCACTGGACTTCTTGGATTATCCAGGCATCTTGCTAGTGAGGTAGTTTCCTTCATCTCTTGACTCTATTTAGACTCTGAGCATACTGTGGCTTCAATGTGTTGGGTCTGATACCTTGGCTGAGTCCTTAAAGGTAAGTATCTTATCCAGTACTAGTATTATGTTAAAACTTGAGCAGGGCTGTAGTTAAGATTCTGCCCATGTGCCAAAGGACCTCCTGCTGCTAACTGATCTGGTAGCCAAGAAGGCAATGCTGAATGTAACAGTTGGTCACCAGTGTCTTATGTCAGATTATTTCCTCCTTTACCCAGAAAGCCAGACTTCTACTGGAGACTTTTTATCCTTAAGCACCTTGGTATCAATGGAACAGTCACTTTTATTTCCCCAGGATTCTTCCATGTGCTTTACTGGATTTTGTAGTGAAAAGACACCTGATCTGTGATTAGAGATGGAAAAAGGTAGCCTGTAGTCTTAGAGGAAGAGCTTTCAAGCACACAGACATCAGTCCTACAGAGTTTAAACGCTCATGTTGTTGATTTTCTTTATATATTCCACTTCCTGACTGATACAGTCTTTCAACTGCATCTGCTCTTGCATTTCAGTTTAAACGTTCATGTTGTTGATTTTCTTTATATATTCTACTTCCTGACTGTTTGATACAGTCTTTCAACTGCATCTGCTCTTGCATTTCACCAGTCACATGGACTCTGTGCAAGCACTGTAAGCTCTAAGGAAGAGTATCTGTTATGTTTAGATATAATGCTAATGAATACTTTTTGCCACATTCCTTTTCAGAGATTTCCTTCTCTGTCTCTCAGAAGCTTGCTTCTTTGGGAGGTTGATTGTGTTTACTTTTTCACCATCTCAGAGGGAAAAAGTTCTGCACATTTTCCTTTCTTCTGCCCAAAAGACAGAATGACTGTCAACTCTGGACTAAAGAACTCAGACTCCTTTGACCTGAAAGGTCAAATTTGGGATGGTAGTGTTTACTGTCACTCTCTCAGCTCTTCTCAAAGACTATTGGCTTCCTTTTGATTCCCGGGGATATTTGTTCTCACACTATGAGATAATCTGTTGGGAGTTGGTACCTGCAGCTTGTTGGCATGACCCACAACCTGTTGAGTTCTCAGCTGTCAGTGGTCACCTGGGACAAAGGCTTGAGCTCGGTCACTGTTGCAATTGGAAAGATGAATTCTCTTTATTCTGGTGAACCAGTTAATCTTGGGGCCCTTGGGGCAGGTCACCCATTCCTTTTGGATTCCCCAGATCTCTTGTGTGAGTTACATAAAATCATGCCAGATACCAGTTTTCATTGCTGGAGCTGTGTTGAGATAATGCTATTAACGTAAAGAAGTTAGTTTCATTTCCAGTTGGTGAGCCAGTGTGAGGTAATACTTGGAGAAGCAGAGTGTGAGTGAATGAACCTTGTGAATTTTCACCATAAAGGAAAACAGGTAACTTTATGGTAATGGAAAAACTTTCACCAACACTCCACCAAAATCCCTGTCTTATTTGGGATCTCTAATGATGGTCATGGATTACAACTGGAGAAGAACAAGGCATGCCTTGGTCTATGATCATGGGGTCATATTCTCAGTCTGCTTCTCCAGGTATTTGAAAGCAGTGGTGGTAGAAGGGGAGTCTGTAGTTATTCATTCGGACTCTAGTATATGACAAATGTCTTGAACCTCAGTTACTGGTGAGGAGCGTTTTTTATTTTCTCCAAATCACATTTTTTGGACTTTGCACCATTACATTTAATCCCAGTTGCATTACTCTTAATTTATAAAGTCATAATATTATTGTAAAGCAGTAGTCCTCTTCCAGCATTGGCACTGTCTTCCAACTTCGCAGGTTTTGCAAAACTGGTAAATTACAGGGTTATTTAAGAAAACATTAAACAGGTTGATCTGAATGCTCATCCTGGGCTATACTGCTAGGAGGTCTTATAAATACTTCTCTTCAGTATTTCGCTTTGTAGTTCTTTACCTAGCACCTTGTATTAATGTTCTACCTTCAGTATCTTCAAAACACGTTATATTTCTTCAGCTTGATCAGTGTGGCTTTTTTTTAAACAGCTAAATAAGTCCATGGTGAAGAATGTACCTAGTAAGGGTAGTCAAACAAACTAAAATGTTCTTTGTGTTTTAATTTTTAATATATATGTTACTTATTTTCCAGTACCTCAGGACTTTGTATTGGTTCTTATTTTGAAAATGTAGCACGCAGCTTTGAAACATTCAGTGTCCATGAATCCTCTCAAACTGAGAGGATTTTGCAGATATTTGTCTTTCCTGGATCTGTTTCACCCCTACCCAAATCAATGTTTCTCCTAATTTAAAAAACAAACAAAAAAGCTTGGTGCCTTGAAAAAGTTCTCCAAAGATTTGAATTCAGGTTTTTAATAATGCTAGAGCTAAACCAGAATATGTAAGAGCTCACTTTTTGCCTCCCTTAGTATAAGCTAGTAGCAATCAATGGAAGAAGAAGGAAAAATGGAGCTGCATTGTGTTCTAATGGCATCCTTTGAAAGATTCTGCTGCTGGATTCTTATTTGTGTTGGATTTTTATTTGACTACAGTATCCCATCTCCCTCTACTGGTCAGCAACCACAGCGCACATCACATGTTTCTACCCTGGAAAATTATTCATGAGCTACTGTGGAAAGTATTCTAAAACTGTTGTTAGCTGTGGCAAAACTGGAGATGTTAATGTATATAATGTGCTGCAAGTCATACCCCTGAAGCAACATCTATTCATAAAAGTAAATATTTACTCTCAATGTCTTTGAGGGATTTAGTGTAACGATTTGTAAGGAATCTTGTTTTAACCCTGAATAAGAGAGGAGATGATAAGGTGCCATTACATTGGAAACAGAAAGAAGGCCTTAAATAGCAGAAATAGTAGCTAATAAAGGGCAGGAATGGGCTGACAGTCTCTTCAGTCCTGCTTATTTGTCAGTCAGAAGGCATGGGGTCTCTTGATTCCAGCAGCTACCAAACATCTTGCTGCTTCTAGTGCTAGCACACCAGTCTGGTCTTGCATGTGGAGAATACACCTGTGCAACTGGCACCTACGCTTGGCTGTTGTGAAAGCAGTGGTATATCTCCTGCACCTCCGTTAGGCATCAGAGCATATGGTAAGGGAGAACTGTGCTGTGCTTCAGCTAGAGAATGTGTCACTTGGCACAGACTCGAGCAACATCTATACTAAATAAATAAAATGTACTGAGCCAGGGTCTGTTTACCTGCCTGAGGCCAACTGGCACAGCTCGGTTTGACCTCAGTATAGCTTAGCTTATGTTTCCCCCAAAAACAGAGTATCGACATCTAGTCTGCCTACCTGAAATGGTCCCTAGCTTACTGAACCCTGAGAAGTGGCAGATATTGTCTGGGAGAGCGCTAGCTTGCACAGTTCTCTTGATTTAGACTGACAGTGGACTGTTATTTCACCCTTTTAGTTTACTAATGCAGATGTAGCCTGTAAGTATTTGCTCCTCATAAGGATTTATAGAATCATATTGAACTCCAGTGCTGTGGCTTTCCCCTGCCTGTGACCCATGAATACTCCTTGCTCGTGACAAGCTTCAGCCTTTTGCTTTTCCCAGAGAAGATGCTATCTTTGCTTGACGCACATTAAAGAAACATTAAAGTCTGATCTGACCAGGAAGGGAGTCAAGAGACAATTAGATGTTATGAGCTATCCTGTGAAGTTTGGAAATTTGTCTCTGTGGATGGTGGGGTAAGCAGGCAAGTTGCAACAGTGTGCAGCTCACAGTGGATAAACTGTCTTTCTAATCTCTTGCACATCTCCCAGGATGCAAACAATAGGAGAACAAATGCTTCACAGCCCCTTTGAGGAGGTTAGGAGGGTTGTCCCCTGAATGGCTACTCTTTGAATGAGCATTCACTGATTGTTCTTTATTATAATTATTCAATAAATGGATCCGGATTATCTTTATAAGAGACTCCAGGGAAACACTGAGCTGAATGCAGATTTACTGGTTACCAGCTTGTGTCTTCGGCACAGTATTTGAGTACTCTACAAGTGTTAATGCATTTAATGTGGCAACGATCTGGGGAAATAAGGTGACATCCAGATCTGCCTTTACTTTCTGTTTGTTGGTTTTAACTTGTATCGGGTACGTACAGTGACACAGCAATCTCATCTTTTCCTTTGAAACCGATATTAAGGCCTTGAAGGAAAACAGGAATTATAGTAATTCCTGTATTAAATTCAAATGTCAACACAATATAGCACTTTGCTCACATTCTGTCAGTCGGATTACTTTTCTCTAGTAGTACTAACATCATCTGCTACTGTGACTTCACTGTTTTCCTTGTTACTGCATACGTTTGACTTTTTGATGTTTTCTTTAGAGACCAATGCATTCCCCCCCACCCCCATCCTGAACTCCATTTGAAATTTTAAGGGAAATGGCTCTTACCTAGCTTATAGCGGTCTCTGAAGCTTAGCTCTATAAGCTCACTTAAGGCCAGATTTTTGACTGGCCTTCAAACAAATTTATTATTTAATTTGTTTTGACTTTGCCTAGCCTATATAAAGATGAGAAGGATTAGCTTATTTTGTAGCACAGAGCAATTAACCCTCCAAGAGGAAAATAAAGGTAACTGTAAGACAGGGACTTCCCACTCCATATCAAGCAGCAATCTGCAATCCCAAGAATGGTATGTTAGCAAATGTCGTGGCTGTGTCTTGTGAAGTTTGTATAAGCTCTTGTGGGGTAAAAAACGCTATCCAACCTTTGGCTAAATGATATTCTTAACTGTTAAAAGTAAATTTATGTTTTAATACTAAAACATATGTAGCTTTTGCTCACTGTGACCTTGAAGTTGTTCTTAAAGTATTTGTCCAGCACTTTTTTCATAAACTAATAAAAATCATGTTTATGTGGAAACAGTCATCAAAATAAGCTTTCAGAATCCTAAAGGCTCTTTCCTTTTATATCCTGAAGAAATCTAGGACAATTTTGTGACTTGAAGGTTAGATAATTTCATTAAACAGAAAGGTTAAATAATCTAAGTCGGTAATGGACCAGATGTTGTTACCACTAATGTAGGCTTTTGTCAGTAACTGTCAGACACTAGTAAGAGCTCAAATACTTATTTTTCTACCATATAACTAGAAAAATATTTGGAACAATCTTCTGGAAACTTCTTTAGTGGTTTAACAAGCTGGAAGTAAATATAACTTCTGCAGAGCATGCAATGGATTCCACACTAGAAGAGTGGAAGAGGATTTGTATTTCTCTTCCTTGTGCTGACTCTATTCAGTAAATGGATTTATTATTCTTGTTCCCTCCAGGTCATTCTTGACTGGGGTGTTGCCTCTCTCCAAGGTAATGAGATAGACCAGACTTCCAGTAAGAATGCTGTAGAATCTTTTGCTTCCAGGAACACACAGCAGACTCTGGGTCTGTTGTCGCAACAGTTCTCACAGCTTTGCAAAAAGATTCTGTTCCTTAATCGGCTTTGAGGTTTTTTCTCAACGAAGTTGCTGAATTTAAACTAATATACTGTCTGCATTTCTGAGGAGTGCGAACACCCCTCCTTGCTTATCCGTCCCACAGAACTGTACGAGAATAATGTAATTTAGCTTCTAACTGGCACGTGGGCTGAGGCAGTTGAGCAGGCCACATAAAAGCTCCCTTCCTTGAGAGCAGGCTGGAATCAGTAGCATAATATGGGAAGACTCTTGTGGGGTTTTTTTTAGAGCTGCTCCTGTTGCTTGTACATAACAAGCATAGGAGCTTAATTCCTGCAGCTCTCAAAACCAATAGGAAGCATTCATTCCTGGATCTTGGACGAAGATAATATGAGTTCATTGTACCAATTAAGTAGAAATTTTTTGGTCTACACAGGGCGTAGGTAAGATGTTTGTGCTTGGCTGAGTGAAAGTCCTGCATCATTCTTCTTGCCTTCCCCGCCCCACCACCACTTTTTCTGGTAAGATCTTAATCTGTGAAATAATTTCTGTACCCTTCCCAATGCAGCTGGTCCTAGTGGCTCTGCCTATGAGGCTTACCTAATGTCTTACTCTTAGCCCATTGTGGCATGAAATCTAGCAGCAGAAATTCTGGCTAAAAGTGATTTCCTCCTCCTCCCCAGAAAACAGAGCTGTGCTTTTTTTTTTTTTCACTAGGGTGCTTAGGCTCCCCTCAAACAGCAGGTGGAAGTAAGTACCAGCAGAGTACTTTATTGAGATGGAATAACAGAGTTGACTGTAATCATGGACCAGCGGCTATCTAGAAGAGGTCCTGATTAAATCAGCACATGTGGTGTTAGAGGGAGAAGGAGAGCCCTTAGTTACTGGCTACAATATGGGCATATTGACATAGAGTATGAGTTAAGGTTTCAGTTTGGTGTCTTCAGCTGGATTGGAACCTTTTCATGTTGATATGGTGCGGGGAAGATTTCTGCACGTGGACATAGTACCTGCTCTCTGAGGAGAAATCTAGAAAATGTGTCTGCATACTTTAACTTGAGGATAAGGTTCTACCTATTATTTCTGGGGTTTGGCTTGGGTCTGAAGGGTATTACTCCATCAGCTCTTAAATTTTACTAAGTGCTCTACGGCCATTAGTGGTACATCATCTACCAGGAGTGTTCACTTTCCATCTCCTGTGAATGGAGAAGAGAACTGAACTTTGATCTGGTTTCATGTAAGCTTTCCAAAATTGAACGTGAGCTAGAGGAGCTGCTTGTGGATGTTTGTTGGTTGGGGTTTTTCAGGTGTTAAAGCAAATGTAGCCCCTCAGTTAATAACAGGTTTGTCCAATTTTTCTCTACTTGAGGGTGTGATAAGCTAAAGGAGGAAATTTTTCTCAAGACCTGCTTGGCCCTCGCCCTAGGCAAAAGTCTTTAAGTCTGTAAATAGCCTTTTTTTTTTTTAAAGGCATAGTCCTTCAGGGAGGAAATGCTTCTACCAAAATCATAGACCAAAGAAGAAAATAATTGGAAAATAAATCTGAATGCAACAGTCATCACGCTGAGATAGTTGGTTTTAGCCTTGCATACTGGTTTAGTCCCTCCAGACAAGCCAATTTATAAAAACACTGAACTATATATATGCACTACAAAAGAGGGTTTTAACTTTTCAAAATAGCTCCTTTACAGGACTGTAGTTTTCTGTAACTTAAAAAGATGTCTGGATTGGACGGTACAGCTTTATTTGAAGGAAGAAAAAAAAAAAGGAATTGCAAGTTAATGTTTAATATCCTTCCCAATGTTTTGTTGGCCACTTTTTGGGAAACATAAAGACAAAGCAATTAATGATCCCCTAAAAAAGAGAGCAATTCCTGTCAGAACTTCAACTGTTTCCTGATAGTAGGTGTCATCCCTAGATTACAAGTTAGGAGAAGTGTTTTTCAGTTTCCTTTTGACTGCTTGGAAAGCTGATGTGGAGATTCTCTGGAAAATTGGTCTGCCTCCCTGAAATTTCTTTGCTTCAGATCTTGTGTTTGGGAAGAATTACCTTCTCCTCAGTTGAAGGTGTTTAAAAGTCATTGCCATCTGGGTGTGAATTGCTTCAAAGCAGAAGCACATGATGTATTTGGAGAATATTTAGCTTGTACTGTTTTTGTATTATCAAGGTCACGATCATGGGATCTGGGGATGAATGCTGGAGTCCTTGATTCCAATTTAGTTCACAAAAATTTTCAGGCTATAGAAATAAATCCTTTGAAGATGATGCTGACAGTGTGGAAGAGGAGGGATGACCAAAGAGCTTTCTGTGGCCAAGTTGTATTTTCAACTTAGTATTGTGTTGTTTCTATGTTCCCAAATACTGTACCACAAGCCTCTGTTCAGGTGAAACCTGTGTTCAGGTTAGCCTTCTCCAGTGGACCGTATTGCACTACCTGGGATCCAAAGACTTTCAGTAGAAGCTGAGAGTGAATAACACCTCCAGTCGTTGTTGAAGAGTATTTTTCAGATAAGAAAAGATTATAATTTGCTGGATCTGAGAGCAGACTCGCACCCCATTTGACACTGTTAGTAGGACTCAAGTAGTTAGTCACTTTGTTTTGCCTCTTCACTGTCTGTATTGTCAAACAAGTACACAAAACCAGTGATTAATTCCTTGTATGAGATCTGCCTTACAGCCTCTGCTACAGAAGAAGCACTAGCTGAAATCCTAGTGATGTGAGAGAGTAGCAAGGGAGATGCTATAAACCTGTCTTATTGCAGCTAGATCATCAGGCTTGCCTCTCCCTCATACGCAGTAGTTCGGACTCTTCTTTTTTTTTTTTTTTTCTCTTTTCGAGATCTGCCAAGATTTGGGCAGCAA
This sequence comes from Pygoscelis adeliae, assembly GCF_000699105.1. Classification (NCBI taxonomy): domain Eukaryota; kingdom Metazoa; phylum Chordata; class Aves; order Sphenisciformes; family Spheniscidae; genus Pygoscelis; species Pygoscelis adeliae. Next base: position 2,712,914 of record NW_008824650.1, read on the forward strand.
CATAACTTACCATGCTACTTAAAGAAATACAGTCCTGTTTATGTTGGGCTAGAAACTGTTGCCCCATTCCTTGCGTTTTTATATCAAAAGCATTTGAGAGTCAGCTCATAAACACATTTAGACCAAGGGAGTAAAGTGTAGGTTGCCCAGTTTTTATGCAGTACAAAGGTCACAGCAGAGGCCTGATGGTTTTCCTGTTACAACAAAGACCGGTTGTACTACTCTTGGTGGTCTTACTTGGTAAGAACTATTGAAATGCAAGTGTTTAGCCCCTGAGAGAAGTCTCGGGGTAACTTTTTCTTGTGCCGCCTTACTCTAACAGTGAGAATAGAGACTGTATTCTAGAATGACTTTGTCATATTTGCTCATATTGTGAAGATATATATGCTGTTATCCCTTGAAAAGGGAAAACTTTTTCCCCTTTACAAGGCACGCATTGAGAAGGCACTCCATGCCTTGCTGGTTCATACTTAGAGCATGTGAGTATATGGGTATATGAGTTTAACTTTCTGTGGTACTTCTTCAGCTGTTCTTATCCAGTTTGCTAAGACTGAATAGACTGAATGTCTTCCTCTTGCAAATTTCTTTCAGCTACATATCAAACTTTGTATTTTGTTATGCTAGGAAGGGTTATTGTTTCTCAGTGATTGCCTGAAAGGTTTGGTTTTAATACTGTGGTCCACATGTGAATTTTCTGAGGTGTGTGTTCCCTCTAAGTTTTGTAGCCCTTAAAAAAAAAAAAAAAAAAAAAACATGAGATAAGACTGGGAATTTGTCAACTTATCCAGTGAAAATGACTATGAATGTTCTAGCTCACCGTTGAGCATCCATTGGGAATCGGAGATAAGTGTGTCAAGGATCGACTGGGTCTGATACTGCTTTTATGGGAGCTCTGTGCCAAAAAATAAAAGAAGGAGCTTCTTCCTTTCTATTCTATCTGATAAAATAGACATTTCTTGGGGTTACATTAGGGGCTTTTCAGGCAAGTAAAGCTAATGCTCTGGTGTTGGTTTATACAGTGAAAGATGAGGCAAGAGAGGTACACATTTGTCATCATGCCCTTGGATGACAGCCATACCACAGAAGTTCTGGCAGATCTTTTAACATTGTCCATACTGCTAGTCTTTTGCATCATCCTCTTGCTTGGATCTGGCAAATCTGAAGGTGTTCCATAACTATATTTCTTATTTCTGTTACCTTCCAGCTTTTCCAAGTTAACTTTGGCATTGGGACAATGGTGCTGAGTTGTGTATCTTTCAGCACAGTAGCATTCTCTACTCTACTTAGCACTGACCACACACCAGGAACTGTGATTGCAACAGCAGCAGTGTCCTCGTTTCAGCCTCCTTACCTTCTGGGACAGTCCTGGAGGACAAGTTTGAAACCCACTGGTCACTTATGCATATAGTTACAGTTTTCATAACATAGTGTTAGGTGAAACAAGATAAAAGTGTGCGTGTGTGTACACACATGCTGAATTTTTTTAAACAAGCTCATCCTCAGTTTTCCTTTCAGATGCTTTCCTCATTCATAGAAGTTTACTTGAGAGAGCATTTCTGCAAGGGCTTGTAAGATTACTGGTCTGGTATATCATAACGAGGAGTGTCCCTTTCAGTATTTCCTGTCAGTGAGGGAAAACTTATTCTGTAGTCCGGTGAAATCTTCTGTCTGCTACCACCGTTTCTGGTGTCACTGCGCAATAATCAAGCTATTTTGGAGCTCACTAATCATGAGGGACAAGCTTTTCCAGATATTCTACTACCTGAAAAACAGGACTTCCTATGTATGGGTCTAACTCGATCTTTCTTCATAATGACTGTTATATTGGAAGAGGCTACATCCTCCTTAAGACTTACAGTGGAAATACTTGAATGGTCTGCAGAAGCGATGACCTCCCGAAGTCCTGTCGAACCTAAATTAGTCTGTTCTTTTATTCAGCATACTCACAGGCAGTATAATGAGTTCCTGTAGTACGAAAAGCTTGTTCCTGTTCTGCTCACTGTAGTGTAATAGCACCTATTGTTGAGGTCCTTTATGATACATGTAGGATTTCAGTTACTGTGTTCCTTTGCTGTAATATGACCCTTCTACTTCAGGGGCAGAATGTTGGAGAAGACAAGTAGTCACATAAAATGGGATTCCTGATCTAATTGTAAATGTCTAGACATCTTATAGTCAGTGAGGGGGGAAATGGCATCTGTGGGATACAACTTAATCTCTGTCTAAGGCTGGTGAGTCATGCCACAGAAATGACTGTTTCCCCCGGTTGGCTATGAAGAGATGCGGTGAATATGCAAAGTGAGCATATATATCAGAACAGCCTCTAAATTTGGGCAGATAAATCCCATTTTATTGGTTCATTGTGTTTGTTAGGACCACTACATGGTTAATAAGAACAAAAGTGCTTTGTTTAAAGAATGTTTGTACATGGTGTTGAACAGCAACAATCTATGGCATCTGGCTGATGAACAATGGTTTTGTGAAGGTCAGGCCAGTCCAACACTCAAGATCAGAGAAAGAACAATGCTGGTGGGGCCAAGAATTAACAATGCTGTTGGAGGTCCAAAGATGAGACGTGGTAGAGATATTCAAAGGCTACAAACTATATCTAATCTGAAAGGAAGGTCCTTGTGGGTATTTTCTGCATGAGCATCACTGAAACATCTAAACGTGCTGGATGGAAGCCCAGCTCCACACCCCAGTGCTTTGGCTGGCCACCAAGCAGTACTTTGGGCAACTGAAATTGGTCAACCACAGAAACTAAAGGAAAATGTGAGTGGATGAGTGTATGTTTGTGCTTGCAAGCAGTTTTAGCAAATAAGAATGAAGTTAGTTTTTTGCTTTGTAATTACCTTACTTAAATAAGAGACAAGTATTAACATTAGAACTGGTGGCATTGTTATTTAAAAGGTAACTGTATAACAGTTTCTACTATAAAACTGAAGAAAACAATAGGAATGTCACTTAAGCTGTGGTCTAGGAGGACAGCCCAGAGGGATGAGTTTAAGTATTTCTTTACTAAATTTTGGCAATTTATTACATCAGATGTTTAATATCCTAATACCCAAGCTGAACTCATTGTCTTTTATGAAGGATTTAAGTCTGAGCTATCTCAGTAGCTGTAGCTGTTCAGCAGCCCTTAGTTTTTCCAAAACCTGTCTTTTAAAGCTAGGCAAGATGACATCTAACTGAAGATTCTTGAGATTCTTGGAGACAAATAACTTGCAAATAAACAGAATCAGGGCAAGAACTGATCCTTTGAGGAAACTTCCTTTTCCTTTTGGATTGTCTACAAGCTCAGCTTCTTGCCTAGTGTATCTTTGGAATTGTCTCTCTTGAAGTATCATTTCTGAATCTAAAATAATACCTCAATTTTACTATCTCGCCTGTCTGAACATTGTGCTAGGTGGTATTCTTTGCTGTTACTGTGTCTGAGAAAGAAGTAGTAGCAAGAATTCGGAGGTTGCCTGAAGTCCTATAGTTGGCTCTCCACATCTTTTCTGCTGAGGGCATGCTTCTTTTCCAGGTTATCAATTACAGAGTTTGTAAACTGGCTTGCGAAATTTTGTTGCATGATTACTATCTGGAAGGAAGCTATTTTCCCCCTGGCTTTAATAGATTAGCTGTTACCTTCTTGCTCTGATACAGCTTGAACATCTTATTCTTGTCGAAGACTTGGGACATAAGTTGGCAGTGACCATTAACTCATGTGATAGCTATTATTATGGAAACATATCAAAGCTGAAGGCTCTCAGTTTCAGGCAGTTTGAGTGTACTTTCCTCTTTCTTGATGAGGAATGGTTAGAACTTATTTTGCCCCAAGATGGAATTAGTTTGTGTGAACTCACTTCTGTCTCATATCTGCTCCCCAAATAGCTCACTGCTGTTAGCTTTTGCTGCATTAACTGTAAGTGTGATGCTGTTATGTGGGAACACTTCATGTGTCTGCCTGGAGGGTTTCTTCGTGGTTTCAGTCTTCCTTAAGAGTTAATATGCTCCTGTGGTGGATTTGGTAATGTTTGTTTTACCCGATGACTCCTTGTGTCAGTGAGGTGGCTGAATACCTCTGGGACCCTTCCGGAAAAGGACCTGGGGGTGCTGGTTGACAGCCGGCTGAACATGAGCCAGCAGTGTGCCCAGGCGGCCAAGAAGGCCAACGGCATCCTGGCCTGTATCAGAAATAGTGTGGCCAGCAGGAGCAGGGAAGTGATCGTGCCCCTGTAC
>NW_008824650.1:2721397-2747892 GCF_000699105.1 Pygoscelis adeliae
TGCCCAGGGAAGTGGTTGAGTCACCATCCCTGGAAGTATTTAAAAAACGTGTAGATGAGGCGCTTAGGGACATGGTTTAGTGGGCATGGTGTTGGGTTAACGGTTGGACTCGATGATCTTGGAGGTCTCTTCCAACCTTAATGATTCTATGATTCTATGATTCTATTTAACTATTTTCTAGATAAATACTACATGGTATGTATCTGAGAGTCTTATTTGTGGTCCTGAGTATTTTTTCCCCATATGGCTGCTTCAGTTTTAATGCAGTTTGGGGTGGTGGTTGTTAAGCAGATGATTATTCCTGTTTGTTGATGATATGGCAGAAGCATCTCTAAAGTCAGGAGGCAGCTTTGAGAACTGTCATCTGCTGAGGTCAGGAGAGTAGATTTGCTTCTCATGGCCAGAGAGAAAGCAGTCGGGCTGCATAGAGGTCACAAGAAATACAGGTTGCTTTAAGAAGTCTGATCTTAAAGATTGGAGTTCACGTGCAGTAGGATAACACCAGGTATTTGAAACTGCAAATAACTGAAGTGTAGACAGAGGTGATGTGTTCTGGTGCAGAGTAGAGATCTTACTAACTTTTAGAAATTTAAACTGTTACATTATAACACTAAGTAGAGTCTAAATGGCGGTTCTGTCAAATATCATATGATGCTGGCTATCATATGGATGGCTTTGCAAACTTTTCCAAGAAGGTTGTAGCTAACAATGGCAGACTTATTTTTTTTTTTCCTACCTACATTTTCGTTTGCCCCTACTTTCTTGGATGTTGATTCCATTGACTGTGAAGCCCTTTTATCCCTGACTGTGTTGTGGAGAGGAGCCCCTTGGCACATAATTTAAAGTAGACACTTAAGATAACTGTGTAATTGTGGTCTGTTCTGTTTGCAGTTGTCAAGCAATTGCAATTGTTACTTCCATGTTACTTGGACCGAGGACCAGTTTCATGGATGTAGAGATATAGATTAGCTATGTCCTAGTTTTGCACCAAGTCAAGACTTGGACAAGAACCATGACTTCTGTATTGTGTTTTCCATGTGAAGCCTATCTAGGGGTGTGGGCAGGACAGGAATGATAACATACTCAAGCGTATCATCAAGAGATCAGGACTTCGCGGTGCACTAGAGCCTGACTGCTTCATGCTTCAGAGAACTAAGTGTTCACAGGGAAGTTCTTTTCTTGTGAGAATGACACTGTAACCTTATCACCTCTGATTCAGAAATTGGGGAGGGTTAATTCATTAAAAAAATGAAAGGATTTGGTTACACTTCCTTAGCAGCAAAACAGGCTAGCTAGTCCTTTTAACTTTCAGTCATATTTAAAATAATCAGACAATCCCTTTTCATTTGTATAATCATGCGTCTAAAAGCTGGAGAGGAAACAAGACTCTTATTGTTTCAGTCTTTTTTTGTAATACAACTGTTGCTATAGTGAACATTAGAATATAGCACAATCTTCAAATGTTAAGGTATACCTGTAAACTGGACACTTGTGATAATTATGTTCATTACAGATTTATTCAACATCATGATTTGGGGGTTATAACTTATGGGTAATATCAAACGGGAATAAATTTGAGGTTAGTGAGCATACCTTTTCAGCTGTATCAGCTTACTTCTTCATCAGAGGCTTTCACATGGAATATTCACATCAAACAAGAACAGATCTGGTTTTGCTAAGCTTTTTTCGAAGCTTTTTAACCATTTTAGAAGTAAAAGGCTTAAGACTTTTTTGTTTGGTGTGTGTGGCTTTTGTTCTGTTTTGAATACCAGCTACCTGTTTATACTGCATTTTTTCCTAGTAACTGGGGAAACCCTTCAGTTGGTGTCTGGTATGCTAAATTAAGAACAAAGATTTGTTTAGTTGTTCATTCTTTTTGCAGGTAAAGAAAGCCTTTTTTGCCTTGGTGGCAAATGGTGTGAGAGCAGCTCCACTGTGGGAGAGTAAAAAACAGAGTTTTGTAGGTAAGTAGTTCTAACGTTATTCAGGATTACTTGAATTTCCAGGGTGCTTTATTGTTGCCAAAGGTGGTGTGGGGCTAGCCATGGTCTAACATCCTAGAGGTATACTGGCGAAGAGGGTTTCTTTTCCCTCCTTGTGAGGAGTGGAATGTTGCCAGCTTTCATAGTGTTGCTGTGCTTTGAGAATCATGATGATTCTTTTAGGTCCTGACCTTCTGAAATCTGGTTTCTAATACATGCATTTCATTGTGTATTTAAAAATAAAGGTAACAGTCACAAAAGAACTCTGAAAATAGGAACTATAAAAAGAATTTCATGTTACAGTATCCTAATATACATGCAATATGAGCATGTCTTTTTCTGCACATTGTCAGTAAGGTGTACTTGAGAAATCCTTAAATACCAGAACTGATGTGGAATGTTACAGATATGTCCAATATTGGGGAAAAAAACATTAGATCTATGTATTGCTTTAAGTCGTGTAATTAATTGCCACAACAATCATCTTCCAAAATTAGATCTCTGTTGCAGTTAGAAAACAGGGTCATAGTGGCAGTTACAAATATTATTATATGTACTTCTTGTGACCTGGAATATAGATTGAGGATTCTTGGAAATGAATGGTAGATACTTTACAAAGCATTTGTTAAAATATTTTAAATCCAAGGGGGGAGGAGCAGTAGTTTTATGCAATACATCATAGGAATGCTGTGTGTCTTTTATATTTTATTTCATTTTCTGTCTGTAACTAAGCTCTAGTGATTTAAAGCTGACCTCCGGATTAATTTTCCCTTCCCCATTTCTTAGTTTCTTCAGTTTAGATGTAAGAGTAGTAAACAGTTGGGCAATTACATCTCAAATTTAGAACTTGAAAGCTCAAAAAAGATTAATGTTTTCAGGTAACTAAACTAATCCTCAATATTATATTACATAGTTTGGTGTTAGTGGTTGAGATGCATACACTATGGATGTACTATCTTTTTCTTTAAAAAGTCACATTTCAATATAGATGTTGAGGATTACCGTGAAAATGATTGAATGAAGCTCTTTAATAAGCAATATTCAAGAAAATGGATTATACTGTTCCTTCATTTGAGTCTGAGAGTCTGCCTGACTTGGCAAGTACATAATGAGAATGTGTCTTATTTGAAAAGAAAATGAAAGGCAAGGAAAGGTCTCCAACATCTTTAAAAGATGTTCTAACCCCCCTCTTTTTTTTTCCCCATGTTTTTGGGGGTGAATGCAGTCTGGAGTCACGGTTTTCTTTGGGTCAGATTGAAAGAAGAGAAGTACATAGGTTATAATTTTGAATATTAATTCAGATGTGCGTTTTTATTCTGAAGTATTGTATCAATGTGAAAGTAAAATTTCTGAATTCCACTGTTGATTAGTTCAATACAAATAGTATGTTACATGGTTTTAATGTTTATTAAGTTATATATTGTTAATATAAATAAAGAAAATAGCTGGAAGTTCTATATGTTAAGTATATATCTGAAGAACTTTTTTTTTATATATCACTTGTTACAGGAATGTTAACAATTACAGATTTCATTAACATACTCCATAGATACTATAAGTCTCCAATGGTAAGTATGATGTTAAGCTATACTTTTATCATTTGCCATACAGTACAGAAACTGAAGTATCAAACTGAAAAACTGATGATGAGTATTATTATTTAAGTCTTTGGAAGCTTAGATATGTTATGAGTATACTCACTGTGGAGGTTTTTTTTTTTGAAAGAGAAGATGGCTTTTTGAGAAGGGTAACAGAATTGTATCTGGATATCTGAGTTCAGTTCCCAGCTTTAGCCATGAAGGTCCTATGAGCTTGGGCAGATAACATAATCTGTCTGCTTCAGTTATACATGTATAAACATGAGGAATTTCCTTAATGAGTACTACCATGTATTATGTTTTGTGTGGTGCTTACCATAATGATAGCCTTTGTCTTGGATACGAGGCTCCACTTAGTGCTGCAACGGATGACTAATGCATTTGGGATGAAGGACCTGGCTTAAAATACTTACTAAAACTAGATGTGATATAAAAAGTATGAAGGAAAATACTTGATTATTGATCGCTGTATTTATTTGTGTTCAGGTTGTTTCAAAGCACATATTTCAATAGTAATCAGAGCTCTATATAAATGGCAAATATCAACCAAGAAGCATTTGGGGGGGCATGTCTTAAAGTTACATGAAAAAGTTCATTGTATTTAAAAATCAAGTATGTAGCTATGCGTGGTTCACGTGTTTATATAATCATCTTTGTCTCATTATGATAGAGCTATTCTGAAAGGAGTATGCAGAATTAAACAGAATGCTAGCTTAGAGGCTTGGATGCATTAAAAGGTTACTCTGTTCTTGGAGTGATGGTGTAGAATAAACAAGTTAAACTGGTTAAATATATGCAAATATTTTAGTTACATGGCTGAGTTGCACAATCAGTTGGAGATCTGTTGACTTCAATTAACTGTAACTTAAAATTCCCATTGGCGGGTAGTTGATGAAATTCTCTTGCTTGCATGTTTATACACTTACATCCCTTTCTTGTTACTGTCGAATCACAATTCCCCCTCTACCAATTAAAACATACATACTATGTTTTATTAGCTAAAAAAAATCAAAAAGAGCTGAATGAAGCAGACATCTGATGTATTAGGCTTCTCAAAGCTTATGTTAATTTTTCAAAATCCATAGTGAAATTATTGTCAGATGCCAGTAACATAGTACACTGTCCTTTCTTCCTGTTAAAGAATTATTCCCCCCCCTCCCCCGACATTTACAAGGGGTGAGGGGAGAAGCAAATGAAAAGTGATTGCACACTGGTAACTTCCTTAAAATGGTTTCCATATTGTAATGACCCTCAACCCCAATACTACCAATTTTTCCATGTAACTTTACCTAAGGTCTAACTGTTGTCACTCCTGTTTACATTGTCTAACATCCTATTCCACAAGTTGTGCTTAAAATGGCAGCAGTAAGGAGGAATAGCTGAGAAGTGACAACATTTGACTTAAGTGATTGATGCAGTCTTCTATTAAAAAAAAAAAAGTTAAAATAATATTCCATCAGGGAATGTTCTAGTCTTAATAGGTAAAATTATGCTGAAAATATAACTCTTTATTTCAGTCACTCTTTCTAAATGCATCACATCACATACAGTGTGAAGCACGTTGCTGTTTGCGTACTAGATAATATCTTTAAATGACTGATGAGGAACATTCAGGTAGTTTCTCCCTATAGTGTGGTCAAAGAACTAGGTTTAGCCTCATCTTGTCAGCATCTAAAGCAGTGTCCTATTATTCTTATCACTTCAGTAGATCTTCTGAACTGCAGTCCACTGTCTTAACTGCCTTTTTTTGTCAAGAGCCCTAAAAGATGATTTAACTTACTTATGTAGGTATCTTTTATAAGTCATTCGAAAATGGTATACTTGAGTAGTCCAATTATAGTATATCAATTTAACATTCCCTTATACTCTTAAAAGGATGCTAATTCCAGAGAGTAACCTAAGCGTAGTCTCCTTTAGCTCAAAGATAAATGTAGTAGGCTTTGTGGAGACTTCTACCCTTCATCTATAAACTCCTCAGCCTCAGCAGTGTTTGCAGAGGTACCTGACAGAGAAGAGCCGTGTAAGGGATGACAGGCACCTTTGGCCTAGGCTATAGCGAGTGCAATTGCTATTAGAAGTGGCTGGCTTGCAGCTCGATACCTTTAGAGAAAGGTAGCTTTCACATCTGAAACATTTTCAGAAAACCATCAGCAAGGTGGAAGGAGCTACTGTAAGGAGGTTATACAATCTTTTGACAAAGAACTTTGTGAAATAGCTGCTGAACAGCAGGAAGTTGGTGGTGTGACCATGTCTGTTTTGGTTTTGTTTTGTTTTAAACTTCAAAGATTGGACTCTTGAAGGTTTTTTGGTGTTATTGCTGATCTGATCTGACGATAAGCTGCCACCAAAAGGTGCAGACTTGCTGCATCCTTTGTCTGGTATCATTTGCCCGTCCTTTTTGTGAGCCAGTTAAGGAAGCTAAACCAGCAGAAAACTAACAATGTTTTTGTAACTTTTTTTTGCCTGTTTGGTTCCCGGGACCAGCTGAACACAGGTCAGATGAGCAACATTGCTGGCACAGGAGAAATGCTGAGAGCGTGCATGGCTTAAATGCAGTGTCTGAAAACATTTGAAGAATGTAACATCAGTAAAAGATTAAACTTGAGGAAGGGGGGAATACAATGTTGGTTCTTCTGATTGAACTGAGCACTAAACCAAGTGCTCTCGCTTGTTTGTATAATCAAGTAACAGTAAAATTCATCTCTGTTAGCATTAAGAAGTCAAGTGATCAGGGTAAGCTGTTTAGTGGTTTGGGTCTGTGAGGAATCATCAGTGGGTTTACTCCGGCGTGATTGTTTTAAGGTGAGATAAATTACTGAAGAGATGCCTCTGAGTCTAGAAGAGATCTAGACTACAAACCTCGGCAGGTAAAAGATCTTTCTTGTCCCCTGAAATGATAGGTCCAGTATGGTACTCTGCACTGAGCAGGATTGCACCCTTTCCTCTTGTTATTGCCAAGAAATGTTATTCTGGACTGTTCTTACTCTGTTAGATTGCCTGCAATGAAATGTAAGGAAATTATTCAGATATTTATAATATTGTTAATGATTTGGGGTTTAAAATTAATACTTCAAGCTAAACTTTCCATCTACCCATTGTAGGTTCAGATTTATGAATTGGAGGAGCACAAGATAGAAACCTGGAGGGGTAAGAATATTTACTACTTGGTTAATAATTTAAAACATTCTAATGTTTTTTAGTGTAGTAGATTTTTAATTAATCAGACTTAACTTGTCTCTTGCCACATACTTTTTAATGAGAGCAGGAATAGTAAAAGCTTGTCCATCTACAGCTACCTGAAAGGAGGCTGTAGCGAGGTGGGTGTCGGTCTCTTCTCCCAAGTAACTGGCGAAAGGACGAGAGGAAATGGCCTCAAGTTGCGCCAGGGGAGGTTTAGATTGGACGTGAGGAAAAATTTCTTTACTGAAAGAGTGGTTAAACATTGGAACAGGCTGCCCAGGGAAGTGGTTGAGTCACCATCCCTGGAAGTATTTAAAAGACGGGTAGATGAGGCGCTTAGGGACATGGTTTAGTGAGCATGGTGGTGTTGGGTTGACGGTTGGACTCGATGACCTTAGAGGTCTTTTCCAACCTTAATGATTCTATGATTCTATGATTTGCTCCTGCTGCTTATTTTTCTACCTGAAACTGTGTGTGGACTAGAGTGATCTGGGCTATATATTACTTCGCCACTTGTTCATGATAGTACCATCTCGCTCTTTAAGAAAGAAGAAACAAAACTGGAGTAAGGCAGCATGTATGGCTGTAGAGTTGATGAGTGTATGTGGAATGGAAATGTATCTGAGCCAGGATGCAGAATGAATAGATGACCCTACGTATTGAGTGAACTAACAAATGAGCAACAAGCTATGCCTGAGTGAATTGCATAATGCAACTAGAAATTCATAGAACATGCTGGGTGTCAACAGAAGTGCTGAATGCAGGGAGGAAGCTTTATGTAAAAGAAGACTATATGCCATGAAATAATATATATAAGTGCTCTATGCAGCAGACCCTCTCAGAAAAGGGACTAGTAAAGAATTACTTGCTGTTGTTGCAGTGACCCCTGGCGGTAATCAGTTTAGGCCTGCTTTTAAAACTTTTGTCTTTTTAATGTCAATATAGAAGAATGTGCATAAGTGGTAGAATACCTAAAGTAACTGTATATACTCCTCTTTCTTCCACTTAATTTTGTACGAATGAATTTATAAAATGCTTTCATAAAAAAAACTAATGTTTTCATATAAATTGATAATGGTCTATTAATTTTCTGTACACAGAGCTTTATTTACAAGAGACATTTAAACCTTTAGTGAACATCTCCCCAGATGCAAGGTAGGATTTTGCTTTTCAGTCTGCTTAACTTGAAATAAACTAACTCCATCTCAACTCTGAATTTAAGACTTCTTTATATAATAAGAAATAATTTATATTGTAAACTAGAGTACAATAATGAAGGACTGTCTTTTAATATAATCAAGAAGGTGTGGGAGCTTTTTATTGTGAGTAAGGACTTCTTTTAATTATCCAAAGAAGAGAATGTTTAGTTTAACTTTTGTCTCTTATCAGTGTAACTCTTCTGGTAAATGAACTAGACGTGGATCAAAATTAATTGCCAGAAAATATGCAAAAAAGGCAATGTGATGACCCTTCAAGCTAGCCTGCAAGTCATGTTCGTTTCATGAAAATCAAAAACTGAACAGAGGCTTTCAGCTGTCTTGTTCTCAGCAATCATAGTAATTGAAAACTTCAAGTACTTTTCAACGCAAGTAACTTTCCTTAAGGAAAGACAATATCTGTGTGTTTTGTTCTGCTCTACTACTAGGTTGTGCTCCTTAAAAGATAAATGTCTGTCCTTTTCTTCGTGATGGAATTTGAAAGAAATAGTTTTTAAACTGCCATTTACCAAAGGTAACTTGAGAGACAGCTGTAGTTGGTCACTTCACAACTTGAGTACTACTTATCGCTGAACCAGAGAGTGAAGTTCTGATTCTTGCTTTCAGTTTGTGGCATGGGATTGCTTATGCCCTATCAAAGGAAACTGGTGAAGGGACCTCTAGTGATTTCCTCGAAGTAATGATGTGCTGTATCCTCAATAGAATTGCCAGTGAGTCATGAATAAGTCATTCAATTAAGTCATAGGGAATGTATTTTGAATGGTAGCTAGTTGCAAGGAATACCGTTAAGACAACAAAATAGTGTAGTTGCTTTCAGTCAAAGGTGCAGCAAGAGAAGTATTGCAATAAAGAAGATGCAGTAGGACATGTATAAAAGGATATAGCAAGTCAACTTAAGACCCGATCCAGAAATGGACTTGGGTTCTGTGACAAGCAGACTGCTGCACTTAGGAGTAGTTAAGTGTTTTTTCCGGGAGTGGAATCTACAGTGCAGTGGTGGGAATCTTCACTCTATGTATATCAAATGGGGATAGTTCATCCCTGTAGTGGACTCAGAACATATAGTTTATTGTGTATGGGAAGAAGCCTACTCCAGCAAGTAGGCTAAAGTTTTACTAATTTTATTACTTACTAATTTATTGCAGTTGGTGGTCAGCTGTTTTATCATAGTCTTACTAGGACCAAGGGGAGAAAAAAAAGTGTTACTTGCACAAAGAGCAGACTTGTATAGGTTGGAATACTGCTAAATCGTAGTCTGCAGTGTCCGGAGAAGTGTTTCAGATCTGCAAATAACTTTTTGCCAATCCCCAATGATAATTCAGTGAAATGATTGATAATTGTTTTGGCTTAATTGCATATAAGCTCTTACCATAAAAATGGTCTTCCTAGAAAATGTTATAGAAGTTTGGGATTGAGATGCACTAAGTGCAAGAACACTCTGTTTTTCACTGTTTGTTTGTCTCTGAACAGAAAGATCCATTCTGAGTGCAGGGATACTGTGAGCACAGCACTTACGGGAAAAACAATTTACACTTCTGAAGAAATATTTCTGCTATACTTTCTACCACAAAAAGTCACTTCCATCACATTTTCTTTTAGGTTTAGATGTTCATGAGCATATTGTTGTTGATGTGTTTTACCAGCTGCAAAAGTTAATCTGAAATCCCTTAACTTCTGTTTTTTTATAACATTAAAGATAATGCAAGTAATTTCTTGCATTGTATGTACTTCATGGGGGTTTGTAAATATGTGTATATATCACTTGACATTACTCATTGTCAGCCAGAATTCATTAAAAAAGAATTAATGTTTTTCTCCTCAGCCTTTTTGATGCTGTATATTCATTGATCAAAAACAAAATCCACAGATTGCCAGTTATAGATCCCGTCAGTGGAAATGCACTTTATATACTTACCCATAAAAGAATCCTCAAGTTCCTCCAGCTTTTTGTAAGTACTTAAAGTTATGCTTTGCTTAACTGATTTCCCCCCACCCAGCAGACATCTTTAAATAATTTAAGTCTTAGTACAGAAGCTTCTTGATAAACTTCCATATTCATTGTGTCTCTGCGTATCTTTTTTTGATAACAATGAAATTAAAGCTTGATGTAAGACCTGTACGTTACCTTTACTTTTGTTTTAGTCATTTAAAGAAACCTGAACACCAAGGACTTGTCTTGGCTATTTGAGTAATTTGCTGTCCTTTCTGGAAGCTTCAGAAGCTTGTTTACATGAATAGAAAAATGAATTGTCTCCCAGAGACGAGATTATCGTTACTCAGTGTAGTTTATGTTGGTCACAGGAATGAATAGGAGGCCCAACAAAGCAACAAGAGTTCAAAATAAGCATTTGGTGTATAGTATGTTTTGCTGTCTTCTCTCTCCAGTTTCAGTGGGAATGACATAGCTTAGGCTCAAAAGCTTTTAGAGATGGGTTGCTACAAAAATAAATAAATGAGCAAAAAATTTAGTTACGTAGTCTTAATTTAGAGCTGCTTTGAACAGAAGTAATGCTTCTAGATCTGAGCTTGTTTTGGCTTTACGTTAATCTAGTAGCAGATTACCGTAACTATCTGTAACCATCATTTCGAGCCTGTAGATGGATGAGTGAATACAGATTTCCTAATTTATATACCAATCATATGGAAACATGGTAGGTGTAGGAAACATGGTAGGTGCAGAAAACTGCACTGTAAATAGATTCATTCTGACTTTCCTAGATGTCAGAGATGCCAAAGCCTGCCTTTATGAAGAAGAATCTGGATGAACTTGGAATAGGAACTTACCACAACATTGCCTTCATACATCCAGACACTCCTATCATTAAAGCCTTGAATATATTTGTAGAGAGAAGGATATCGGCATTACCTGTTGTGGATGAGTCAGGTGTGTGTTGGGTCTTCTGTATGCAAAAGTGTGGTAAGATAAATGGTGCTGAACCCTGGATTGATGTTGGGGGGTCTGGGGGGGAGAGGAGAAAGAATTAAAAAAAAAAAAAGGCGGGAGGAGAAAGGGAATATAAAGAAATGTTTATGCAAGATGGAGGTTGATAGGATGGAGGTTGATAGGCTTGGAAGAACTTCATGGGTTGGTGGGTTGGTTGGGGTTTTTTCCCATCTTTCCTTCTTGACCTGTCTGTTTTCTTTCTGTGTAATTGTAAGATAACAAATGAAAGCAGGAAGCAAGAAAACTAATTTTGTATTTTAAGCATTTTAACTTTTCTTTTTCTTTTTAGGAAAAGTTGTAGATATTTATTCCAAATTTGATGTAATAGTAAGTATATCTCTTAAAATCTATTAAATATTTTATATGCAGTAAGCATTTGCAAATTAATTTGTTAATTTGTCAATTTTGGCTATTTTTTTCCTTTAGGCTTTAGTTAACAAACTGAATAAAACAGATTCAATTCACCCTGCACAGAATTTTTTTATTATTATTATTTATTTAAGCTATCCTTAGTAATACTACTTGCATGCAGGCATCTACTGCTTTGGATGTTACCCAAAATGAAATCTGGCTGTACTATTACAAAAAGAGGGCATAGGCTTTTTATGTTTGTTTCTATTTTTGAGATTGGGCTTTCTTTTCCCAGCCGCTGCCATTCCACGGTCTGTTTTCAAAGAGAATGCAGATTTTTTTCCATGCGGTCTAGGTACTTTGTATGACTTGACCTTCTCAGTGAATTAAAACTAATAGGCCCATTCTTTTGTGTGAGTCTCTGGCTCCAGAGTATTGCATCTGTATTCCTTCTGGTTTCGATCTAATTCAGGCCACTGTTCCTGGTTTTCCCTCAGGAGTGCAACAGCGTAGTCAGATTCATGCCGTGATTTGCCAGCCTCGCAGAGCACTAAAAGTGCTCTTCTATTCTTGTAGTCTTCAGAAACTTGAAAAATATATTTAGGTTTTTTATCCCTGTCCCCTCCTAGCTGCATGCACCTGCCTTCTAATTGGAACTTCTGATAGCTATGTGATTTTTTTAGAGATTTAAGTGCGCAAGTTGCTTACTCCACCAGCCCGCTAGTGCTAATGAAGAATCCAGATGTCTGAAATGCTGCGTAGAATGCTTTCAGAAATATGGAGAATAAAGTATTTCCATTTGGGACTAAGCTTATAAATATCTCTGGCAGCAAACAGTGCTCTTACTACTAAAAATTTTGCAATGTCACTGTTCTTGCCTGTCGTCTTCTCTACGTGTTTGTCTTTTTGTTCTTTGGGATTCTCTACTGTGTTAAGACCCTGTTCTGCCATAAAGGCTGGTCAGGGAATAGGTGGTAGCTGTAGTGAGAGTGAGCTAACATATCAAAGACAATGAAATTTCACAGTTGGTGGGTTCAATATTTCAATTTATTTTGTAACTGCGTTAGACTTTGAGGCAGGACATGTGTCCTTTATTACCCATTCTTTTTCAGAAAGACAACAAAAGGAAGAGGGTTCCTTACGTTTTTCACTCCTTTTCTCATTTTAAGTGATGGGGCAACAAAAATTACAGGATTTTTAGAGAGGCTGAATCATTTCTTTGGAAAAATTACGTCTTTGGATCAGGAAGGAAAAAATCCACCACAAAGGCTTTAGGATATAATTGTTTGCTCTCAGCTAGTAACGTGGGAAAGAGGTAGGGCATCTATTGATTATTTGAGATTTTCCTGACATATACTAATTTGCTTATTAAATGGGGGGAAAAAGATATTTTGTTCTTAGTGGTATGGCATCCCTGAACATCATCTGGGTTTGGATGTGGATGTACTCTTTAAGCAGTTTGAAGATATGTAATACTTCATTTGCTTTGCCTGCTAGCTTCTACTGATAAAAGATAATCACCTCTCAGGCTTCCAGTTTTTCATCAGTCTGCTTCAACCTGATCTTCAAGCTTTAAAAGAAGAAATTAAAAAAAACCTGAAATGTATAATCTGATCTTCCAATAAACATATAATTTGCAAGATTCAACTGATGATTTTTTAACTTTAAACCATGTGGCTAATATGCTTAGTTAAATCAGTGTTTTAAGCTATGCCTGTATATACAGCTGGCTAAGTTGATAGATTTCTCTCATTTTAATACAGTTCGGAATTAATTTTCAGGTTCTTGATGGGAGAAACCTGGGAATGGTGTGATGGTATAGAAATAGCTTTATATTACACTAGTTATTGCAGATAGGGTGACTTCAGTTTGCAAAGGCTTTTTGTGTTCTCCTAATGTCCTTCATTAAATGAGTTAACTAAAACTGCTTGTATCTTCATGATCATCTCAAACCTATCTTGTCACGTTCAGTGTAATTCAATCCAAAAACTTGACCGATCACAGTATCCTCTAGCCAAAAATTAATCTCATTTTATTGCTTGGTCCAGTGTTTTCATTTTAAAGGTCTGTCTGTGTTTGTCCTTCAGTGCTTCAGTACACAAAATCAATAGGCCAGGATGTGCCAACACTATCAAAATATTGCTATGGTCTCACCTACAAAGAAAGCTTTTGTTGGTCTGGACAAAGCCCTCTTGCTACAAGCATGGTCCTGTTCTTAAACTGAAAGTTGAGAATGGCAGCTTTCAAACTTTTTTAATTTTATTACTTTTAGTGGTGGTGATGGGTTTTCATTTATATTATTTTTATAGTGCTTATTAAAATACACACACACACAAACTGTTGTCAAATGGCAGTGCTAGCATAGTCCAGGAGAGGGAGTCTGAGCCCACAAATAAGAAAGGTGAAGAAAATCCGTAATTTGTTCTCTACTTAGATCTGCACTAAGATCTACTTCATGGGTGGTGTTCAGAGCAGTTGGGGTCCTCTCCTATCCTATGAAAAACAAACAACAAAAAATTGTATGTTCTTAAAGTATATCCTCTATATTCTAAAATCTGTAGAACTTAATCTTTACATTTTCTACTCACGGCAAAAGCAGGAAGAGTGACATCAAGCCAAATATCAGATAGCAAAGTAAGGAGCTTTTCATTGGCCTAATGCATATCACAAAACAGTTTTATCAATTAACCCAGTCTGTCATATAGCGTTTAACATAATTGCATGCTTGACTGTTCCCAAAAACTGAAGCTGAAGAGCATCTGCTTTGTTTAATATGTGACTTGGAATAGACTTAATTTACACCAGAAATGTGTGTCTACTTGATGCCAAAATATTTACTTTATTGAGTACTTTATTGCTAAGTACTGAGATGTTATGTGCCTTGGTTTTTTTCCAGAATCTTGCTGCTGAAAAAACTTATAATAACCTAGATATCACGGTGACGCAAGCCCTACAGCACCGTTCTCAGTATTTTGAAGGTGTTGTAAAGTGTAGTATGCTGGAAACACTGGAGACCATTGTGGATAGAATAGTGAAGGCTGAGGTGAGTTTGCTTTTTATTTTCCCCTTCACTGTAAGTTAAAAAAATATACTACCAAACTGATAAATAGTAGAAATTTATCCGAAGTTATTTTGGTTACTTGGTGAAAGTATTTTTTTCATAACTACATGTGTTGGGTATCAGTTTGCTTTATAGACTTAGATTATAGATGCTTATAGAGATGTGTAAAATATTGTACGGTACATCTGTAATAATACTCAGTTATTTGCGTTTCTGTTTTATGACATTAACTGAACTGAATGCAAAATTTGAGAGAATTAAGTTTCTTCCAAGCCTGCCACAAGTTTTGCAGACAAATAATTCTTTAAACTCCAGCTTATAGCTAGGTTGATTGACACATTGTTCAGGAAATTTAATGGGTACAATTAGTTAATGCATATGGAGTCCTGTGCTGCTCTCATACAAATACTGTGAAATGGGGCCAGAACATAAATTCTTGTGAAGAAGCCTTTACTAAGTTTTCCTGTAAATGATTTATCTGTGCGCTTTCCATTCTTTTGGTGCTGTTTATCTTGTTTGTTAGTACTGGGAACTTTCTTATACATGGAGGTGAATGCGTGTATAGGTCTTCCTCTCCTCTCTGCATAAGAAAATCAGTATTACCAGTTTCGGTTGTCTCTGAGGTGTGATCAACTCCATTTAGATGCTTTAACTTCTTCAATTACAAGATGATTTTTTTTTTTCCATCTTCAGGGTTGTAGCCATGCATATACTTGATATGAGTAAAACTTCCACTTTGTTAATAACCCCTTAGAACCTCCATTAGGCAATTTTTACTTGCAATTTTCTGCATTTGCTTGAGCTTCTTCCTGAAACTGAATAATTTTAGCATTGCTGATATACAGATCTCAAATTTGGATAATTTTATTACTATCTTAAGAAGCTTTAGACATTTGGGTTTTAAGAACAACTCCTACCCTTTGGTTCAGTCTAAACATAGTGAGATTATATGTAAAAATGAGTCAGTCAAAACTACAAGCTGTTTTTAGCTGCCAGACAAGTGCTTGATCTTACTGGAAATGAAACAAATGAAACAATTACATTGTCCATTTTTCTTGGAATTTGTTACATTGAGAGAAGAATGAAATGATTAAATATGTACATATACAAAAACTAATAACCCCATCTAAAATATCACCAACATAGTTTCATCAAAAAGAAAATGCAACGGTCTTTTCTCTCCCTTCCCCCCTTTTTTTTCTTTCCTCCCTGTGTCAGGTGGGTATGACTGTTCAAATAATTCAGAGCTCCTCTTTTCTTGTATCTAACTAGCAACAAAGTGGTTGACCTCAACCATAAATTAACATAACTATTAAATCAAGAATGATGCAGCTTTCTTGCTATCACCTCTGTGAGAAGATCAGAAAAATTCTTTTCACTCTTTTCACCATTATATCTGATTATTTGAACTTAAAATAGTGACGAGAGTTCACTTAGGTAAAAAGTAAACCTGTAGTAGGCTCTCCTCTTTTGACAGACACCCTTTCTAGGATAGGTGTCTAGCTTACTTAAGAGCTGGTTCAGCTGTGATGTTTAGGTTATACAAGCGTGTGCCCACTTGCAGTGGCGTCGTGCCAGGACTGACACTAGGGCACTCTCCTGCTTCTGCAGTGGTCTTTCACTGCTGTAGCCTGCTCTGGCCGATGAGCCTCAGGACACAGGAGTGCCCACCTACTTTCCCCACAGTTAGGACAAAAGTTTTGTAGTATAAAATGTTTCCTAGAATAGATTTGTAATGATAAAATCAGTATTTAAAAATACAGTCTTACTGTTGAGAAATCTTTCTTCCAAGTTGTGTCCTTGTGTTTATTAACTCTACAGTGAGTTTGCACAGATAAGTTGAAATTTTTCTTTTTCTGTCTTCATGCAAAATGAGGATTTTAAAACCAGTCTGGCACTCAGTTTCAATTGTGTAGCCCTACGAGAAAAATTAGGTTAAAACCAACTTGGACATGTCAAGATACAGCAAGTTTTAGTGCTGTGCCTCTCCCTGTTGAGAAAGTAATTTTCAGAAGGAAGCCTCATTTTACTACTGTATCTTATTTTTTGAGATCACAGGCTGAGTTGGGCAGAGTCTGTAAGTTGGGGAAAAGTGTTTGATGTGAGTGCCACTTCTTGAGAGCAGAAGTATTTTAAAGACCTAGATCTTGGCTTAGCTGTCACTTCAAATCGGATTTTGTTGCCATGTCAGATAGCTGTGTGCTTTTTAAACATGCACTAATTTTCATTTATGTAGGGTAAGTATGTTTGTACTGCTGTGTGAGACTGGTATCGCTAATGTTTTGAACCATTCTTTTTTTTTTCCTACTTGTCTTCATACTGCGTTACTTGAAGATATTTTTGTTTTTCTTTGCTTTAGCTATTATTTTAAATCAGGCAAATACCTCAAAATATTTTTCAGGTTCATCGTTTGGTGGTAGTGAATGAAGCAGATAGCATTGTGGGTATCATCTCCCTTTCTGACATTCTGCAAGCTTTGGTCCTCACACCAGCAGGTATGGATGTTGCCTTCTGAGCTTTGCCGTAAGTCATTTGGTAGTGTGTATACCTTGCTGGTTTTAATTTATTTGACAATGACAAACTTTTAATTTTCAACTTTTGTAACTGTTTGATCATAGTTCTTAAAGACGCTTTTCATTTCTCTTCAGGAAAAAGCTGACAAAGTATTAACTGTCAGTCTTTTGTTCACTGAGGAATGCATGCAGAAGCTTCATGAATGTCATTGCTGTCCATATACCTTCTTTTTAGAAAAAAAGGTCTTGATTAATGTTTTAACATGAAAAACAGGATGAAGTTGAACGTTGCATGTATAGACAACATCTACAACAGGGTGCCTTCCCCACCTTCCTGAATTTCTGTACTCTGGCCAGGTGCTCCTCGTGTGGATGCAGCTGTGCTTTCCACTAGCTCTGCAAAACCACCTCCTCGGAGCCCTGCAGTTGTCCAGCTATGCTGTGGGTTTTGGTTGGCACAACTACGTCAGAGATGTCACCCCAGGCCACCAGAACGATTCCAGTAGAAATCTCTAGCATATCATTAAACACGATCAGGTTCCTTTTAACAAGAGTATCCAACAATAGGTTTATTTCTGCTACTTTTCTGTTGGTGGGGGGGGGAGGGGTGGTTTGGGTTTTTGGGTGGGTTTTTTTTGTTGTTGTTGTTTTTAAGTTTTGCCCAAGTTAACTAACCTGCTTTATGTTCTTAATTGTAACTTTACTTTGACCACACGAATGACTTCAGTGTCACAACAACTAAAGCAAAGCCCTCTTTTGGCTTTGTGAGGAAGACAAATAATGTCTTGAGGATTACAGTTTTGCCTCAGAAAGATACCAGACTGTGAGCAAACTGAGCTGGATATGTCCTTCAAAAAAGAAAGTCTAAATGTGAGCTTAACTGGGAGCTCTTACTTGCACTGATAGATAACATGATAACGTAAAAGTCTCTCTCCTCTGTAGATTTAAAAAAAGTTAATATAGCTTTTTAAAATAGTAAGATTTCCCCTCTGAAAAGCAGTAATCAGTGATGCTGCTGGAGGTATATGTCAGTGCATCTGGCTCTTTTTAATGACCTGGAAGAGCAAGTAACCCGGCTTTCTGTGAAAGGTATGGATGAGTATGAGAAATCAGCCCAAAGGCCTGGGTCAAATGGGCTCATTGCCTAAAAAGAGAATGGAGGGGTATATGTCCCTCCTAAGAGGGAGATGTAAAGACAGGCAGACAGTGCCTCTCCAGACAGAGGAGGTAGTTTCCCCCTTGACTGGAGGGTAGAAGAATCCAAGGAGGGTAGATCTTACTGTTAATGGAGCAAAGTTAGACAGAAAAGATGAATCTGGATACTGACAAACCGAGAGCTTTGTAATACTGGAATTACACAGAGACTGAAGTTGCAACTCTGTGAGCTGATATAACAGTGCTCTGTAATTAAAAAGGGCAGTTCCTGCTCCCATACTCTGAGCCATGTGCTTCTGGCGTTCAGCGTGTGGCAGCACCCACACTCATGAGATCCCCCTGTGAGCTGCTTTAACTCATTGATCTAACAGGAAACTGAGCCAGCAAAAAAGCTGCAGAGTTTTGTCAGTTTGGCACACTAAACTGGCTCACAGAAGAGTCTAGAACCGAGTACAGCAACAGAGGGGGACGGGTTATGCCACTGGAAGAGATGAGGGGAGGGAAGGCATTTTTTTTAGGAGCAGTTAGGTGTTAGGTTGCAGTTCCACAGGCAACTGCCCGATTTCAGATTGGGATTTGTCTCATGAAGTGAGGATGTCTGCAATGTAGATCTAGTTTGTAGAGTCCGGAGTGTGATTTACCTCTTAAAGTGGATGCGTAAGAATGACCACATAAATCATGCCCTAAAAATGTCCATTTCTCTTCACCGACTAGAAAGGAAAATTTATTGACTGGCAGGAATTAAGACCAGCCTACATTACGGGGGAAAAAAATACCAGTTGTGATGAGAAAACTGGATGTGTTTTGATGAATTTTTCAGTGTTTGATTATCCATTACAAGTAGTAACTCCAGGTTGCTGGCAAGAGATTCTTGCTCTCTAGAGTTGGATGCTGAAAGCCAAACTCACCGTAGGGTTCAGTCGTTGCCCAGCACGTGGCTAGTTTGAGTACTTGGAGAAGAGGCAAGATGCTCTAAGTCCTGCTGAGCGGGTCTCCCAGATCCCTACTGTAAACAAAATCTGCCTCTGAGCCAGGAAAAATGGATCCATCAACACAGCGCAGTTAAACTGAATTCTTATGTTGCTATTTCTCAAGTAGGACTTCATTTTTTGAGGCTGTTATGATGATTAAGCTTGGCTTCTAAGCTGATGGGACAGGTTTGGGGTGTGGCTTTTTGGTTGGGTTCTTTTTAAAATAAATTTTTGTGCTGGGGAGAGTCTTCAAAGCCACTCTTGGTAACTTCCCGGAAGAGTTACTTAGACTACTTTGCCAGTGAAGTTAGAAGCAGTAACGGTCCCAAGGCCTTCCTCGCTCCGTTCACCTTAGCATTTAGCAGTCCTGCAGTGTATTCTTTATAAATGGTATCCAGTACTAAGATTCCAATCACGTGGTCGGAGGAAGTCGCAGCTTTCAGAATGAGCCGTGCTTTTTCCAGAAGCCAGGTGCGATGTGCATAAGGAAATCACGCGTGCTTTCCTCTTCTGTTAACAGGTGCCAAACAGAAGGAGAATGAAAGTGAATGACTGCTGTGAATGTACACACGTTTGTAGGAGAACTTGAACAAAATTTCTGGGTCAAGTTTGTCTCGCGAACAGTGACTGCAATAGAACAGAGCAGGATGGTTGAGAATGTGTATTGGGACTTAGTGATGGATGATGAGTCTATTCCCCCCAGTGATGTCGCAAAAAAAGCAGCATGACAAAAGCTTATGTTAAAATGTAGGCTTGTATTTCAAAATGTCTTCAAAACATTTGCTGGAAGACTTCACATGATGTCCTTCATTAAAATGCACTGTATTCTGAAACTTTTTCATTTTGTATTTGACAGAAGTCACTGGTCAGCAACGGATATATGTGACATAAGGCAAGTGTATGGCATATTCATATCATAGTGCCTTATGTCAAAATACAGCAATATGTCATCACTGTTGCCCATCACTGTCAAAGGAAGTATTGTGCTAAATGAGACACTGTATTTGAATGTGAAAGTCTTTAAACCTAAAACCAAATCAGTTTCAGTTCTCATTAGATTTGTCATAAAAGCTGTAATTTGAGTATCGGTAGACTTCTTTAAAACTTCAATGACAGTTTTGTGTTAAATGTCGCATTCTGAACTGAGATGTAAAACAAGACTGATTTTAAAAACAGCTTTATTTATTTTTACTTTCATGACAATTTTTTACACATCTTTGGTGGATAGCTAAAATTTCACCATATCCATTAATAAACTGTTGATTGTTATACAAACAAGTGGTAGATTTTCTCATTATTTAAAACTTTGGAGTCGCAGAAGCTGTGGCCTGTTGATCAGTCTGCCTTACTTGAGCTGACGATTTCGGAGGCGTGGATCGAAAGTGCTCTGTACTGTAATACGCAGGCACCATGGAGGAAATGAGGTGCCAGAGAACAATATTTTCATCTGTATTAAAGTGTAAAACAATGTTTGTACAACAAAACTGAAACTTTTTATTGTATATGATTTGTACAGAAGTGGAGGAGTGAGGGAAGCCGTGGGGTATTTGCTAATGTAAATGTACTGTAAAGTATGAAGATGAGACTTTTATAATTGTAGATTCTTGTAGATGGAAGAAATTAAACCCTACAACATCAGCTTGTTTTTAGCAGTTCTTGCCAAGTTCTTCTGCATGTATAAATGTACGTGCATTTTGATTAGCGTAAACTAGGTACAGAAGCATTCTTATTTTCCTTCGACTTTAAAGGCGGCTTATGCTAATGGAATAATGCAGGCAGTGCTTCTTACTGTGTTTCCAGCCTGAATGCTGCACTGGAATAACGGCAGTAAACCGATCTGTTGTTTTTCCATTTATAAACATTGAGGTAAGAGGTTAACAGTTTTCAGTTTTCTTATAAAATATGAGGTTTTTAATAGCAATGAGAAACCCTTTCTTCAGAACTTTTCTGTAAGAATTTAAATTTTAAACTGTATGTGTGAAAATTTTCTTCTTACTGGTGTCTTTCATGTATAAAAGTGTTCCTGTAGTACATAATGGAAACTGTTCTCTTAGACTTTCTCTCACTTTCTTACTCTCTGAAAAACATTGTCGAGTCTTCTCCAGCACCTTTTCTGACTAGGTAAATATCGACTCCGTTCCCTGCAATTCTGCATGGTACTGAATTGAAATAGCAGTTTGGGCCTAACAGCAGTGGCCTTAGGTCCGGTGCTGATTGCTGCCATCAGAGACGACATCAGCACAGCTCTGATGATCTCTGTGGGGGAGATGGAGTGATAGCAACTAAAAATAGTGGCACCCATTCTTTGTGGGGTGTGCGGAGGGGATAATTTCTGGTAGCTGAGGACTGTGTATTAAGGACAAGTGGTCAGCAGTGCTACCTGCAGCTGCCACCAAAGCTGCACATGTGCAACTTTGTGAAAGCCCAGATACTGCTCCAGCACCTGTGCCCTAGCCTCCTCTAGGAGGTGGGATGTCAGGGAGTTGCCGAAATGCATCGCTAGATCTCTCCCTACCTATCGCTAGGCTGCATGAGCATGTTCTTCAGCCCTGTATTCAAGGTGCTTTTGAAGATAAGGGCTGAACCACTGATAGGTACTTCTTTTATATATACTTTATTTTTTAGTACAAAGTCTTTTGGGCCTGTTGCATGCAGACAGCTTTGGGCCTGTCTGCATAAACTAGCATGCAGAAAGCCAGAATGAATTCGCAGTTTTCAACCAACCATGTACAGACTTCCTATTTTAACATTATTACAAGCGCTGTTCACGTGTTGTGGACACAGGACTAGCAAAATTATGGAAAGCAGCCTCCTCAGTGAAACACAACTGTATTTAGAGAATTTCCACCCTTACTTTCTGGAATTGTTCTGAACTTTGAATTTGTGAGGAGTAGAATCACAGTGTAACTCCACAAGCATGAATAAACAGCAGTGCTATCTAAAAGGCACTCTGCTTGTACTGGCACAAGTACCAGTGCTGATGCAGTAAACAAAGCTAAAGAAATCATGTCATTTTTAATACGGATCGGTTTACTACAGAGCTAGAAAAAATGCTTGTTCCAGCATAGGGGAGGGACAGGAGTAAGTACATGAGGGTAGAGAAAGGAGGAGTGACTCAGCAGCAGTGCCACAGGTACCACATTAAAGTGACGGTGCAGCTCAAGCTTTGACCTAAGGACTCGTCACCTGGCTTGTGAGAGGCCTCAGCCATGGAAAAGAATAAACAAAACGTCATTAAACTCAAGTTCTTGCACACTTACGATTCTATGACTTTTTTCCTCTGGACAGGCAGCAAGCAGTACCTATAGATCCGAGACCACGGCAAGGGCTCCAGGCGCTCCCTTCCTTTCCACAGACAGGGCCATGCTGCAAATGGCGATGGCAGTAAGCTTCCCCGGTGACCCTGCTGAAAGCCTGTTGGGTAGCGTAGATGATCTTCCGTCCTGAGTATGCGAGACGCTGTAGAACGGATTCTGTTTTAACCGGTGGGACTGTAAAACACGCGATTGATTTCTGTGCTTCCCTGGGTGTTTCCTTGCCCAGCAAGAGATGTCTGTGAAAGGGAAGTATTCTAAAATGCTTCTCAGTCTTGGAAGGGAGCAGATTAAGTCTGGTTTTTACCTACTCTGGATATTTTTAGCTGTTTAGGTGTAAGAAAATGTTTCTCAGTAGACTTCAGCCCTCCATATTTTTCAGTAGCTAGAGATGCTGTGAACTAACCAAGGAAAACTATCCTTTGCTGACACTGATCACTTGCCTGATGCAAACATTTTTCTGTTTTACTTCTGGAATTCTTTTGGTTAAAAGGTCCGAGATCTTTAAGCGCCCCTAGACAGTATTTGCTGTGTACTTCATCTTCTTTTACTAAGGAATATTATTCTGCTGGGAACGTTTGGGTAACCCAGAAAGAACCAGCCTCGCTTTCCAAGGCCTGAGCTCTTGTCCTCACAGCAGACGAGGAATCTGACTGAAGCAGTTCCAAGACTACGCATTGCTTTGAGAACGCTCCTCGCCACCTTTTGAGAGAGCGTAGGGTAAGTTGGAGTCTTTCAGTTATTGTCCAACTAGAAGTGAAACCACACGTGCTTAATCCTGTCACGCAGCAGGCTGTTCAACTGTTTGCACTGAGCTCTCCCGTCAGTTTTGGAAGTAACCAGTTTACTTCAAATGTTTCTGTGAACTTTCACCCCTTATGCTCCCATATTGAACACTTATTAGGGGTAATTTCCAGAGGAAAATGTCGTTCTGAATAATTTAATACTACCCTTGTACCCACATAATGCATTTATGCAAAAAGAATGTTCTGCAGACGCTGCTCTTTACTCCTCAGGTCTTAATTTAAATGCAGTTTTGAAAGTCACTCCCGTAGTCCCCATTTGTTCTACAGTGGTTGCAGTCAGACCTGTTCCCACTGAAGTGAATGGGAACAGGAGGTGACCTGGACTCACACATCAAACTCACTCCTTTAGGAAAAAAGTATAGAGCATGTCCCTGCCAGCCGCATACCAGGACCTGTATGGCATTAGCCTGTGATGTCATAGCCCCTGTGAACTGAATTAGTTTCTTAATTTGCTTCTACTAACGTTTTGCCAGTATTTCTATCTGAATATTGGAAAATACGATCATTGTGAAAATACACTTGTTCTGGCTCCCTCCTGTAAGATTGAACTTTGCAACCTCTGTGGGCAGCAAAGCCTATGCTGTACATGTGGAAGCACGCGCGCTGCCAACACTGCACACGCTTCGGGAAGCTCCTCGGGAGGGTCCCGATTTGCCGAAGGACAGAGCAGGTAATTGCATCAGTAATTGCTGTTACAGGATTGAATGTACAAGTCAGAGCTGTTCTGCATTTGGAATTTGAGTGGCAGCGTGTTTGTGGGTTTGTAATGTACTGTATTATCATAAAAACACTCGGCCGTTGAGTTACGTTCAGTACATGAAACTCATCACGGTTTTTCCTTCATCACAGAAAAGCAGATACAGGCAACAAAAGACAGACGTTCCGTTTTTGCAGCCTCCCTCAACACCCATCCCTGGTCTCACCGCATACACATACTCTTGGTGCTCGCAGTTCCCCCTTTTGGTGTTTTCTCTTTCAGAATCTAGGCTGTACCTCATGTGTTGCATTCATTGACCACACCTGTTGTTAACTCATTTACAATGAAATTACTGTCACTTATCATCTAAACTGATAAGAAGGCTACATTTGATTTGAAGGAGTATCTGGTGAAGCGATACAAAGCAGGCCGGGAATACAGCCCGTGCGTAGGTGTGTGGTGTACATCACTTGTCCCAAAGTTCTCTGACCTCCTCTGTAGTTCACAGCACAACTTGCAAACACCGTAGAAATGAAGAAGCTGGAGTAGGACCAGGGAATGCACGGGCAAAGCCCTGATCCCTAACCCTACCGCTGCTGCGGAACGCTGCACTGTGAAATCACGACCCTGAAAGCTCTGTACTGGCCTGTATTTCGAGCATCCCAGTCAGGATAGAGCGAAACGCTTGCGTGATCCTGATGGAATAAGGATTATTAGCCAATTCCTTCCAAAGAACCAGCAGAAGGAAAGAAAGTCATAGGTTTTTCTGCAAGTTTAAAAAATGCCTGTGCCCAGGAAGGACAAGTTCTGTGTTCCTGCTGCAATGCAGGTTGAGCAAGCATGGAGGGTATCCTAAGGTGGGATGATTACCACAATTAGAGGCAGTAAATAAAGCAGCTGAAGGGGGGAGCAGAAACCCTGCAGTAGTGAGCTCTCCTAAAGAAATAGAGAGTTTGAACAAGTGCAAGTTAACAGAAACAAGATAAATAAATAGGCAAGGGTGCAAAAGGTGAGTGGGATAAGAAAAAGAGAGTAAGGGAAAA
This sequence comes from Pygoscelis adeliae, assembly GCF_000699105.1. Classification (NCBI taxonomy): domain Eukaryota; kingdom Metazoa; phylum Chordata; class Aves; order Sphenisciformes; family Spheniscidae; genus Pygoscelis; species Pygoscelis adeliae. Next base: position 2,746,230 of record NW_008824650.1, read on the forward strand.
GACCTAATCAAGAAAAGTTGGGTGTCAAGGAGGGAGCAAAACCAGAAACTCAGAAATAAAAAAATATTGGTGCTTACCACTCCCTGCTCTGAGCTTGTGGAAAGATCTGAACGTATTTTCTGAAAACGTAGATGAGGTTTCAGCAGAGTGCAAAGCACAGTGCCTGAATAAAACACGCCAAGTAGTAAGAACTGTAAAGATATGGAAGTTGAAAGCATAACTACCACAAACTTCACCTGTTTCCAAAGCCATTTATGTAATTGGAAGGTAGCTCTTATCTCAGTTCTTTCAGTCCTCTGGCTCAGTGAATAGCCCAAATGCTGGATCATGCCACGGTTCCAGAGGGAGCAGGTGCAAAGATGACAGCACAGCTGCAGAGCTACTCAAGGGATGGTCCTGCAGAAGTACTGCTACTGTGTTTTAGAACGCCAGACTCATGTCTTGTTTAAGAAGACTTGCATCTTTTAAAACATGCAAGGCAAAAAGGAATACGGCAGGACTGTCCCGCTACACCTCACAGAGAGCTGCGAGCAAGACCACTCTGGTAACGAAAGGAGGATTTCTAAATGCTCCTCTTTCCTCAGTCCCACCAAATCCATCCACGTGGCAGGATCGCACCGATCCCTACGGAGCGGTGCTCCAGAGCTGTGACAAAGTGGGAATCTGCACCATAGTGAGTGGAAAAGAGAGAGGCTGGACATGGAGAAAGAGCATGCAGAATGGCATCAACCGCAGCCATCACTGACAAAGTACATAAACCCCCCATTTTCTCATGAAATAACTACCTTTTCATCACATACCTATTCAGTAAGGCCGTCATACCTGCTGTTCCAGAGTTATCAGTACTTAGCCTTCAAGGTCCTATAATCCAGAGGATGAAGGGTACAATCAGACTATGCCAAACAACGCAGATACCTCCTTAAAGCTTGTCTGCTTCTTCAGAAGCAAATTGCTTGTGTGTAGAAGTAGCTCTCTTCTGCTCCAGTTGCCTGCCCTCTTACCAGGTTAGATGAATGCTGGTACGCGGGAATGAATGGTTGCCATCAGGGAGAAGAGAACCCATCTCCCCTAACATCAAACTGTTACGTCGGTTTATTTGTGTCAATCAATTGTACCCTAGCATGACTGCATGTAAAGATGTATGAGTGTAGCCCCAAAGAGATGCACATAGAAAACATGATTTTTACTTCTAAATGATGTTCATTTTTTTGATAAAATGTGGAATGGGTAACTATTACCAAAAGCGTTGGCAAAATAAGTCGCAGTAAGTGTGGAAGAAGGCAAGTTTCCTGCTCTTCGTGCCTTTCTCCCTTGAACTCTGCACCCAACAAGTGCTGAAGTCGCCATCAGCACGCGCAGCACCCACTTCTTCCGAAGTCTAAAGCTCACCACCGCACGGACGCCCTCGTCCACCTCACCCTCCCCTCCACGCGCCTCTGCCAGCACTTCACCGGTGTGCGGACCCAGCGCTTCCCCCGAACCACCGCGTTTATCTGCGCGCAAAGGGAACGCTCTGAAGAGGCACCGGGACCGCTTCAAACAAACGTCGCAGCCCGGCGGAGCGAGCCTTTCCGGGAAAGGCGGCCCGGCAGCGGTGTCCTTGGGAGTCTACGGACTGCGAGCGCGGCCCGGGTCCCGCCGGCTTCCCGCCGCCCTGACAGGG